>NC_072872.1:9060080-9360080 GCF_028858705.1 Grus americana | reverse complement strand
TATTTTTTTTTTAATGTGGAATCTCATTACAAATTATACATAAGCTAATTGCAAGCAACTTGCAAATAACACATAAGCATTTTTACCCCTTTATGCATTTAAAGCACAGGACTATAACCAATCCCCTTAACACTTCAGCAAAAAGGTTACATGGCACCGTATTTTAACTGATGGGGAAAGTGGGGAAAAAATAGACAAAAGGAAATAACCAGGGCTTAAAACGCACAAACAGTAAATTAATACACCTTCTTGCAGTTTCGTTGGTATGTGCACTGTTTCCATGGTCTCATTTTTAATTCTACAGTTCTATACACAATTCCAAACTGTATGTCAGAAATTGTTGATGTTTTCCAACCTGTTTGGCACTTGGTAAGTCATTAGAACTTGTTCAGGTGTGTGATCCATCATCATCCAGGCTGACTCATGTTGGGATTTATGAGCTGTCCCTTTTTCTTCTGCTTCCTGACTCTTTTCTTCTTTGGAAGCTTCAGAAGAATCATTACTGGCAAAATACTTGCTGCTTTTCCCACTACCTGCTGAGAATTACCATGAAAAAAAGAATGCAGATGCCTCAGAAATCCTAGTAATTCAGCACAAAAAGTAAGAGAACACCAGTGTATTCTTGCTAGCTAATTCTGCAATACAAACACGGGTACTCCCAGATTACACGGAGTAATTAGCAAGTGATTACTACCTATTGAGAATTCAAAGATATAGTGCATTCTGTTAAGTTACTCCAGATCTCCAAAGCTCTATCTACTCTTCTCAAAATTGACTGGCTCAATTTCTCTGCTTCTGTTTCAAGAGATCCTGCTCTAGGCAGATTTACCCTTACTCAAATAACATGTAAGCCCGTATCTAATGCAGAGTAAAGTGATAATAAGCAAAATGAAAGAGTGACTTACAGGTTAAAGGAACAGCCACTTAGATTCCCATTTCCAACTACAGTGACTGAAACAAACTTGGCTTCAAACACTGCAAGTTGGTGAAAAGACTACAGATCCTCTGTAATGGGATCTCCCATTCCCACTACAGTATCTTGTTATAAATTACCAACCTGTTAGCAAGCCATCTAGCACAAAAGCACCAAACATCCAAATCTCAAATTTCCCTACCTGTGCCACAACCAGAAGTCTCATTGGAGCCAGAGCCTAAAGAACCAGATAAAGCTGATCCACTGCCTGATGCTGCTGAACCTGTACCCGACTGGGAGTCCTCGTACAGTGAGCGGTCAGTAAATTCACCAGGAGCACAATGGCTAGCACTGTTACCACTATCTTCTGGATCATTGTCCTGGAAAGAAAAATCAAAACAAACACATCCATGGAAGTTACATTTATGTTTGAAAAAGGAAGGTCGTGCATTTACTCAATCTGTCACATGTTGACTAAGTTCTCATATCAACTCAACAAATTTGGAGTTTCTAGCTCTGAAAATGAATGGTGGTCTAGAACTTGGGATAACACTCTTCATGGGTGAAAGCAACAAGCATCTGGACTCTATAGTTTACTGGTTTCTGCTGTAGATCCTTCCCCACTGGGCCAAGATATTGTACTGTTGCATTAAGTTAATATTTTCTGCTGACAAGAGAGCAGGAGTCATCCTGTTAGATGGCATGAAGCAGCCACGCATATCAAGCGATGGTGCACTACAGGGAAAATGAGAGTCTTCCCCGATTCATTACGTGAAGCTCACCGCTTCAGCGGCTACAGGTACACCAACTCCCCTTTCAGGACCCTACCCTGCAGTTTCAGCTGATCCAGCCTTTCCAGCCCAATCTGGATTCAGGAGCCAAAATTTTTTTCCTTGCCTGCAGAGCTCAGATTCCTGCCTCTGAGTTTACCGCGGAAGTTGGAGAGGCCTTTTCTATGCCCATGTATGGAAACCGACCCACATGGATCCCTGTTCTTCGTTCATTAGCTGCATCCCTGGGAGACAGAGGGAGTAATTAGAAGCGTATCTTCCCTTCGTTTTGGTTCTCCACAGAGACTGTGGGACCAGGTGAAAAAGGATGCGAATTGCGCAGCACTAACCAAGTTCCACATGCATAAAAGCCCCAAACCCAAAATTCCTGCCGGCAATTTAACTGAAAAGGCTGCTGCCACCATGCTGAGCAAAAGCGACTTGTGGCAGGCTAGACCAGGAGATCTCACATTTCTGTCATTTGCTAAGTGCCAACGCTGTACTGTTACAAGGTCCCACGGGTGCAAGTATAAACAGCTTTCTCCGCCTCCTGTGCTATTTGTGCCCTGCAGTCTACATAGCACAGCCACTGGAAAAAGCAGCTAACAAAATCTGGTGACCCCGAAAAACAGATCATCATCACTGGTTCTGGTGACTGAACACTCTGAAAGTCAAGTTTCTCCTCTACATTAAAAATTTGTGTTACTTACACATTTAGCTTCTGCACGTGCTTTAACATCAGTACTAATGGAAAGCTCCATAGATTTTGGCAGCTCTTCTTGAAGCAAATTCAGCTGAAGCGGTGAGCTGCTCCGTGAGCTACTCAGCAGTAGGGCCTGGTCATGCTGGCCCTCTTGCTGGTCCTCCATGGATGTGGCAGAAGGGGCTGGAAAGGGCGGATCCACAGAGTGTGGTGCTATTGGTGACGGAGCAGGAGGAGGGGCTGGAGGTAGCGTAGTGCATGGATATGAAGAGGGGGGATAAACATATTGAGGGCTAGGAAGAAAGACATATTGAGGCATTTGAGCATACATGGGGAAACTCTGAAAAAATACAGCCATAAACGTGCCTATGTTTGGGGGATAAAGTGCTGGGCATGACTGTGCTTCACAGCATAGTTGTGATGATGACATGGACTCAGGTTTAAATGAGTTAAGGGCAAGCTCCTCTCCTACAGAAGAGGCTGGAAAACTAGATAGTGGATCCGAATAGACAGGAAATCCCACAGGAGGAAGGACATTCATACTGGAGGAGCTCAGATAGGACACTTCTGAGGGAGAGAATGACGGTTTCTGATTTGTTCTCTTCTCACATGGAAGACTATTTCTATTTTTACTAGAAGAGCGGCTATCCAAGGACTGTCTCTGAGGTTTCTGGCGCTTGAATTTTCCATGTTTGCCTTTTTTACAGGTAGCTGGGCTCATTTGCTTTGAAGGGGAATCTCCTAAGGAGGAAGAAAAATAGACACATTCACTGAAATGACTGACCTAGAGGAGGAAAAAAAAAAAAAAAGAAAGAAAGAAAAAGAAAAAAACCAGACAAGAGAAAAGAGAAAAACATCCAGATAATTGACTGTGGCTTATTCGGAGAGCTGTCTTTCCTCTCGGTAATTCTTCCATACACTACAGTGATAGACTTGCTGACATATCTACAATATTTTCCTTCATGTCATCAATTTTCTTATCGATCATTTTGGCTTATCCCAATCAGATCTTTTACATTCCTTCAAGGGGAGGAAATAAACTACTTGGGATTTGCAGGGTTTATTGCAGTAATTACCCGCTTTGTGAAAAGTCTGAGATAGCAAACAACCAAGACAGAGCAGCCCTTCTGTGTGGGCAATGCTGTGGTCAAGCCTTGGCAGTTTGAAGGAAGTATTCTGTTTGCAGCTATAGTAAGATGCCACGAAGTTGATCAAGAGGGATGGAGCACCTCTCCTGTGAGGACAGGCTGAGAGAGTTGGGATTGTTCAGCCTGGAGAAAAGAAGGCTCCGGGGAGACCTAATTGCGGCCTTCCAGTACCTGAAGGGGGCCTACAGGAAAGATGGGGAGGGACTGTTTATCAGGGAGTGTAGTGACAGGACAAGGGGGAATGGGTTTAAGCTAAAAGAGGGTCGATTTATATTGGACGAGTAGAAAGAAATTCTTTACTATGAGGCACTGGAACAGGTTGCCCAGAGAGGTTGTGGAGGCCCCATCCCTGGCAGTGTTTAAGGCCAGGTTGGATGAGGCTTTGGGCAACCTGGTCTAATGGAGGGTGTCCCTGCCCGTAGCAGGGGGGTTGGAACTAGATGATCTTTGAGGTCCCTTCCAACCCAAACCATTCTATGATTCTATCTAATAAGTCTTTATTTCTCAAATCTGCTGCCTACCTTGGCCACAGGAACGTCCGTTGTTACTTCTGCTCCCCTGTTGAAGGTAAGTCCTAAACGGAGAGAGCAAGATCCTCTGACGGAACTTGTCAACGTAGTTCTGCTCCTCCTTTTGAGTGTGGGCTGACAACGTCTCTTTTGTTAGCCCAACTGGCTTTAGGTCCTCAGGTACCACAGTGAGACTCTGAGCATTCACAGGAGGCAGCTCAATTTGTTCACTTCCAACAGTAGTATCCTCCATTGTAGTCACTTCTTTGAAGAGGGAAGAAAATAAATCACTCACTCTTTGCTCTGGTGTCAACTCCCACAACACCCAGAGGGTTACACAGAAAACAATCTCGTCTGAGCTACTGAGCAGATACAGGCTGCAAAGGCGGGGGGAGAAAACACCCTTTACACTCAAATATAGTTACACTAACATCAACTGAGCAAATTACTTTGCATGGTCTGGAAAACATTTAATTCACTTTGAAGTTACAGAGGCACTTCTTTCTTCATACTTTCTTAGAACAATAGCAGTTAAATATCATTTTTATGCTTCTTTCTGCATTAAAATGGAATAACTCTCCCATTAAAATTTCCAGGCTCCAGTTTTCTTAACAGTTTCCCCAGAAGTACCTTAATTGTATGTCAGAGTACATATTCATGAGAACGCATCTCAAATGGACGAAACTTTCTCACTGTGTACTTCAGTCTAGAAACATTGTGTAAATTTAAAAATCAGTGAGTCAAATTAGTACCTGATTCAGGGTGTGGGACATGCACTATAGTGCTGCTGTAACTGCACTGGCTGGTGACAGACACCACACTCGGAGCCTTGTTGGACAGGGTCAGGTCTGTCAGAGGAGCTCCCACCATGCCTGCAGTTGTCTGGTCTTTCAGCGTCTCTCCCCGATCAGCAGATGTTGAAGTGTGGGAATTAACTGCTGAAAGCATAGCAGTGTCCATTGATAAATGACAAAGTTTCTACATGGAATTTCATTCCAAGCACTATGCTCCCAGTCTATCAAGTCTGACTGGTTCAGAAACAACCAGTAACTATGCAGACTATTAAATAAGATAGCCTTATATACAAATAAATATAACATTAATATGCCAGTGCAATGTCAGCACATACTAAACATGGCATAAAATAAGTGAGCAACAGAAGGTTCATTTAGTAACAACGCAGCCCTGAGGAGAAGGACTTGGGGGTACTGATTGATGAAAAGCTCAACATGACCCGGCAGTGTGCGCTCATGGCCCAGAAAGCCAACTGTGTCCTGGGCTGCATCAAAAGAAGTGTGACCAGCAGGTCGAGGGAGGTGATTCTGCCCCTCTACTCTGCTCTGGTGAGACCCCCCTGCAGTACTGCGTCCAGCTCTGGGGGCCCCAGTACAAGAAAGACATCGAGCTGTTGGAGTGAGTCCAGAGGAGGCCACGAAGTTGATCAAGAGGGATGGAGCACCTCTCCTGTGAGGACAGGCTGAGAGAGTTGGGATTGTTCAGCCTGGAGAAAAGAAGGCTCCGGGGAGATCTAATTGCGGCCTTCCAGTACCTGAAGGGGGCCTACAGGAAAGATGGGGAGGGACTGTTTATCAGGGAGTGTAGTGACAGGACAAGGGGGAATGGGTTTAAGCTAAAAGAGGGTCGATTTAGATTGAACGAGTAGAAAGAAATTCTTTACTGTGAGGGTGGTGAGGCACTGGAACAGGTTGCCCAGAGAGGCTGTGGAGGCCCCATCCCTGGAAGTGTTCAAGGCCAGGTTGGATGAGGCTTTGGGCAACCTGGTCTAGTGGAGGGTGTCCCTGCCCGTAGCAGGGGGGTTGGAACTAGATGATCTTTGAGGTCCCTTCCAACCCAAACCATTCTATGATTCTATGAACAAACAATAGTTCTTTTCATGCATTCTACATTCAAAGGCTGAATATTGTAGCTTATGCTTAACTGTGAGATCTGGACAAGGTAGGCAAATATTTACCACATAACCAAAATACTTGTGCTGTTACTGTGACAACAATTTAAAAAGTGGACATAAACCTTGGAACATACAACAGTGGCATAGAAATAATAAAGCAGTTGTGGTTCTATTATGATTGTCAGTATACTTTGTGTTACCTTCCAAAGCCTCAACTTCCTGCTGCCTTTGCTGGACTTGCTTGTCATCTTCTGAAGATGATGATGTATTTGCAGAAGATTTACATTTCCTTTTCAATGCCGGAATAGTGCAGCTCTCTAGATATCTGAAATAAAAGCATGTCACAGGAAGCTCTCCCCACTTTGCATTTTTTCTCCATTTGGAGAGACAAACATATGAACAATCCAAACTGGAGATCCAGGGGTTGTTAACTAGTATTTTAAATTCACTGCATGAAGCTCTGGACACATATCTGCTTTCTAAGGAGTATTTTAAATAAAATCCATCAATTACTCTTAAAAAAAAAGAAAAAAGAAAGAAGAAAGACGATGTTATCCACTAGCTTAAAAAATACTGACATTTTATATCAACTTTCTGTTTTATATAGATGTTCTCAAAGTGTGTATTGAGAAGACACTGATACATTCTGCCCATCAAAATTCTCTTAAACTCTTATTGCACCAACGGTGAAACTACCAGTAGACAAACATCAACAGATGCAAACCGAATCTTAGGCCCTACATTCTTCATTACTGTGTAATTCAGATTGACTGAGCATTGGGATGGATTGCTCAGAGACAGAAAACTTTACAAACCATCTCAAATTTATCTCACAACTCAAAACCCAGACAGTTTAGACCAATGCAACTGCTTGGATATTTATCTTCCACTAATCAATCTTAAACTCGTATCACTAAAATCACTTCATAGTTTATTACCTGATGATACTATCAACACAATTGATCTGCTGATAGGAAGGAACACGCGGTGTCTTCTTTGAATCATCATAAAATGCGTTGCCTAGTTCTTCTGTGCTATCACTTCTCAGTGTCTGAAGAAAACAGGAAGCAGTGTGCCTCTTCCCTAGAACAGAAGGAATCCTCAAAGACTCCTCTCAGAGGCATGTGAACACTAACCCCACAAAGACACACACATATATACACACTTGGATACATATATATTATACAGGGATATATGGCCTATGACAGCACAGCTCTCATTACGAAGTTATTTTGCATTTTCATCTCGATGTGTTTTGAGACGGGGAGGGAGAAGGAGAAAGAACACCTCAGAACAAAAAAACCAAAACCCACACACCACCTTAAACACCCACTCAGAACAACTAGTAAACACAAAAAAAACCAACATAGGAAAAAATATTGTATTTAAATTGTAAACAAAGCTGCAATTAATATTACTCTTCTCTCAATTTATAGGTCACAGAATCCAATCTGTTATTTAACAGTAATTTAGAGCTTCTTATAGCATAGATACATCGGTCAGAGTAGTATCAACATTCACATTACTGTCCTCTTATTAACACAACTAGGTGTTAATTAAAACTTTTGTCAAGAGTGTCACACTGCCAAACGTTTTAGTACAGATTCCTATGATATTTGAGGAAGCATCTGGTTTTCTCCATACATTTGCGCTAGGTACTAACTGCAAATAACGTGCATTAGCATAATATTAAGCACTCAGTAACTAAACCACTGCTTCAGTGGGAAGCGGGTAGTGTTTTCCAACCTAAGGATTGTTTCTGAGAGCCCACGTAAAGTAACTAAAGGAAGCTTCCATAGTAGACTGATACTTGCTACAAGCAAGTCTGCATTTTCACTAGAAAATATTAAAATAAAAATAAATAAAAAAAAAAAGGTAAAAGTCTATTAACCTAAAAAGAGACAGATATGTTTCTCCATCTCTCAGGGAGCAGTTAAAAAGTTATTGCATCTGCTGAAGGTTTTTCTGGGGGGCAAGTTTTGGGGTTTTTTTTTGTTTGGTTTTGATTGTTTAAAAAACAAACCCAAAACAACACAACCCCACCCCCCACTTACCACATTTAAGCCATGCTAAAATGCCACCTTAAGTTCTTCAGCATAATACCAGCTAGCCAAGCTCACGGCTATGGATCTACAGGAATTCATGTTACCTTAAGGATCATAATTACACTAACTTACCTCCTAGCGTTTCTGAGCTCACAGCCTGTTCGTTTCCATTTTGTGGCTTGCTCCTTGATGCAATATACAGCTGCTGTCCCAGATTCTTTATTCGGTTGACATCTGCACAAACTTGTTGCAATGTCATCTTGAGATACGTGAAAATGTAAAGTCAGAATAAAATTAATAAAAAGAGGGCACAGGAGACCATTAGGATGGACTTGGGTTCTTGTATTCTCCAAACCAGAAGGGAGTAGACTGTCAGCCTAAGCCTGGTATCTATTGCTATTTGTGAATTTAATGAATCTAATTATCACGGTTAATTTAATTAACTATGATAAAGCTCAAACAGCCTCAGCATTTGAATGTTTTAATACCGATGCAAGCCTTGAGAGTGGGAATAAGCTGATGACTTACCAAGGAGCCTCACAAGGAAACTAGGTAATTGCAATGCTTGTTTTGGGACAGCGCTGTTTCCACTCTCTTCTATAGCAGTCTACACTGTACCTCTAGTGCCCTTTTTAAAACAGAACAGAAAATCCCAAGCAAACAGAAACGCTTCCACATGCATCAATCCTCTTCCTGGTTGCATGGTTCCTTCAATTTTTCTCCGAGTCCACTGGTTCTTTGAGAAGGTTGATCTTACACAAGTCTTCAATTTACTTTAGTGAACTACTGTAGTAGTTATCTGTTCATTTTAGTCAGCAAAAATAAGAGTGAAAACCAAAAGCCAGCATTCTATAGTTGATCAATTTAAGTGCATTTGCCGTGAACAGAGCTGTATCTTCCCACTTCAGTAAAATTCATGATAAGTAGTGCATATGTTCACAGTAAAAATTTTCATTTTTAAAACTTTATTTTTACTATTCTGCAGGCAATGACACATTTATAGACTTACTGGTTCCTGTGTTTCCTCTGCACAATTCCCATTGGAGTCACTTGAAGATGCTATGCTGATGTAGTGCTCATAAGAGCCACTGCTTCCAAGGCTTCCATAACCACTGGAAACATTGCTGTGAACTGGCTGCATGAGGGGGGAAAATTGTAATTGAAAAAAATGATCCTCTTACAGAACAAAAAGAAGAGAACAACAAACTTTGCAATACAGAACTTCAAGTAAACTAAGAATATTAAGTGAAAAGTTGGTATTGCTCTGGGCTCTACCACTTGCTTGGGAAAAACTCTCTACCATGCTTAAAGCTGTTTCAAGATGCAGATTTATCTTTCAATATAAAGACTTGGCAAATATGTCAAACAAAATATTTTTTTTTCAATCAGGTGGGCTACCCCAGAGCCCTATTTTTAAGGCTGTCACACAAGCCTATCTCAATTTAGAACTTTCCTTTCAAACCTTTTAAAAGATCATCCTCAAAGTACTCTGCTAAACAGACCCAAGTTTCTTTAGCCTCTCATTCAAAAGGCCAGCCAATGTTTTGAAATTCGTTCATCTTCTTTACCTGCAGCAGCAGCTTGTAAATTTGTCCTTGCAATTCTCTTATCTCTTTCTCAACATTGCTTGGTTCTTTACTTCTTGCAGCAAAGACATCTTCATTCAGAGGGCTTCTGGAGAGAGCCAACAAAATTTCACTTTTACTTTTAATTTGATGAAGAAATGGTAGCTAAAAACCAGAGCTAGAACAGATTCTTTTTTTAATCATTATTTTATTTTGACTGCTTCTCTGAATCAACACAAAGGGATGTCATCTGTTCCACTAGCAGCTCAGCTAGGGTAGTGGGGCAGTGCTGTGAGAGCAGTGCTTCATGTGAAGCCCCCAGGGAAGTCAGTACACCAGCAGAGCGACATGAGTTAAGGTTGACAAGCATCTGCCCCTCTGCCTCCCTTCACTCAGAAGACAAATTCACACCCCATAAAATCTTGAATAAAAGATCACTTTGAAAAGTCAAAAGGCCAGCCCAAAAAGCCATTTCCTAGAAAAGAAACCAGATGAGAGGAAGGCAGACAGTCATATTTCCAAATCTCTTGGAAACTAAGGAGAAACATGGGAAAAATTAACTTGCACATTCAATACTAATTCAATTTTTTAAAGAAGTTGCCTTGGTAAATATTTAGATTCTGTATCAAGTGAATGTTCCACAAGAAAACAAACTAGAAGGTGATTTTGGCTACAGGTCTGTCAATTAATGGGGTTTTTTTGTGAAGCAATCAGGAATGAATGTCAACTAATTATTTAAGTGACCTACTTTTTACATTCCTTTTTACCTTTTACTTGGCTTGTCTAAAACTGGTACGTCCATTGTCACAGTATTCGGACATCAACCATATACAAAAATATAAGCTAAAAAAGAAGTTGGCTTTGCCTTTTACTTCAAAGTAATTGACTTATTTTCATACTTAATAAACAAGACTAATGCTGTTCTGAAGAAATGGGCTGCAAGATGCTAGGTAGTTGTCACAGACTGCAGGAGCAACATTATGTCTCTAGTTCAGTACTGAGACGGTTTTGTTTTGAAGAGTATTCAATGAAAAACACTTTTAACAGATCAATTTGACAACTGACTTACGTCCGAACTTTGTGTCGGCCAATGATGAACGCTACTTTCCTGCTCCATGGATTCACAAAACTGGACCAGCTGGTATCCAGTATGACATAATCCCCATTTTGAGTACAAAATCTAATAGGTAAATGTTCAAAAGGAGGTTGGCCAGCAAATTTCAGTACTGAAACAAAAACAGTCAAGAAACAAGGTTTAGTTTACAGTATGACACAGCAGTGCAAGCACAACACTAATGCCTGGGGTCTGTGGTGGGCTGACCTTTGCTGGATGCCAGGTGCCCACCAAGCTGCTCTATCACTCCCCTCCCTCAGCAGGACAGGGAAAGGAGAAAAATAAAATGAAAAAATACTTGTGGGTCAAGTTAAAGGCAGTTAAGTAAAGCAAAAGGCCACATGCAGAAGCAAAGGAAAAACAAAAGATTTATTCTCTACTTCCCATCAGGAGGCAATGTCTGGCTGCTTCCTGGGAAGCAGGGCTTCAGCACACGTAGCAGTTGCTCCGGAAGTCAAATGTAAATAACGAATGGTCCCCCCTCCTCTCCTCCTTTCTCTTTGCTTTTATTGCTGAGCAGATGTCATATGGTATGGAATATCCTTTTGGTCAGTTTGGGCCAGTTGTCCTGGCTGTCACTCCTCCCAAGATCTTGCCCACCCCCAGCCTCCAGGTGTGTGGGTGTGGGGAATGTTGGAGAGACAGCCTCGATGCTGTGCCAGCACTGCTCAGTAGTAGCCAAAACACTGGTGTGTTATCACCACCTTGCTAGCTATCAATACACGGCACAGCACCTATCAGGGCTGCTCTGGGGAAAATTAACTCCACCTCAGCCAGACCTAATACAGAGCCCTTTGAAACTCCAGGTTTGAATTTGCTTTAATCTCAAACTGGTTGCTTTAATTCATTAATTCATTTCTTTTTGTCTAGACTGCAGATCAGTCACATGTCAAGCAATATCATAATGAAAGAATGTTAAAACCAGTAGAAATTCCTCTTTAAAACAACTGTGCTTACTTTTCCGGTGAATAGCAATCATCAAAGGACGATCTTCTGGGTGCAAATACATCAGTATGGATGTACCAATTAGATCTTGAGGTAAGTAACCCAATAAAGGTACTGCTCTGAAACATGGAACACATTATCACTGATTATAATATAGTTTTGAGTATTTAAATCTTTAACCCTTTGTTTGTCAGTGAAGCCCCCATGCACAATCTACAATGGCATGAACTAAGGCTACAGAACATTTTCCAGCCCATCTAATAATCCTCCAGTGCAATGCAGACATGCAAATACCAATGACTAACACTTCTGCACCCGGAGATCTAATAGATTTTCACATTTGCAGACAGTTTTGTGCTCCTCTATATGCAAAGTAAAAAAAAAAAAAAAAAAAAAAAGAGGGTCACGAAGAAACAGGTCACAGACAAAATGTCAGCAAGAAACCTGACATGGCTGACATGGATGCTGCAAAGTGTGTTGTAAAAACTCTCTTGTGGCTTTGCAGGAGACAGCTTTAGTCTGGCCAAATTTATTTGACTCGGCTCAGTACAGCTGTATCTCCACACTGTGATCCCCAGAGCTTTGCATTATGCGGGTTTTCCACTGTCTGTCCCCATGCCCTGAATAGCTGATTGCAGTTCCGTTTAATTCACATTTTAAGTCAACAAAGGAGATTACATCTGTGGAGTTCTAGATGTTTTTCAATGACCAGACTAACACAAAACTACTTTGCTTAATTAACTATTTCCAACTGCACAGTTCAACTACTTTACTTGGGTCTCCAGCTGCATCGCCAAAAGATTTATTGCTACCTCTCCATACACACCTCACAGGTCTTAAGATTCAAATCTCACCTGTCATCTATCTCAAGAAAAACACATCCAGGCGTGTGAGTGGTGGTGAAGATTCTTTTATCCATAGGAATTCGAGGAGCTAATAGATAAAGAAATATTTACTGAAACAAAATATGCACTAAGACAGAAAACCTAACTGTTACTTTTGCTCATGACAGTTATTGGCTCCTGAAATTTTTAATTGTTTGCTGCTTTCTGACCAGTAACTCATAGAAACATTACAAATTTTTAGGTGCTACAGACTTCTCTCAAAACTAAAAATAATGAGATGATGTCAAATGCTTCAGGGCCTTGCAAAGAAGGCACAGATGCTCTGGATTTGCATGCATACACACGCACACAAACTGGAAGGTATATGGGTAAGACTACCCAAGTACAAGTTCTAAACAAAGGAAGCAGACTTTCATATACTGCATTTTCCTATTGGCTTGTTTTTTTCACAGGAGTCTCCTGACTTGCCTTCGTATCCAGAGTGAATTTTCTCAGCCAAAGCTAAGCAGCAGGATTCTGCATCCACATGGACAGAAGTACACACATGGACCAAGTACGGGGTGATTCGGAAGGGGTAACAACGCGTTTCTTGTTCTTGATCTTTACCACCCCTGAGGAAAAGTGAAAGGGATTAATGCACTGGTTTCAAGATTCAGATACTTTTTTTTATTCCAGGGCCGAGAGCCCTGCACAGAGAACTTATGCTGAGCACACGAACCCAGATAATCAGAATCTTCTGAGGTCCTACACACACTCCCTTGTGATCCAAGGCCAATAGATTCAGCAATACTGATCTTGCTCCCTTTAAAACCAAGTAGGTGTTTTGCCTCTAGTACTTCCATTCAGAGGCTGTTCAAGAAATGCTGTTACTTTAACGGTTAAAGACCACCTTCTAACTCTCAGACCAAATGTATTCATGAGAACCATCCATTTGATCTTGTGCTCTCCTTCAACTTAAACAGTTCTTTCTTTGTTGTTCATTCTGTACCATTTTTAGGGGGAAAAAAAATTCTGTCTCTCAAGTTTTGTTTCACTGACCTAAATAAGTAAGACTCCTCCACGTTCGGTTCACAAATAGTTGTTCTTCGATTGTCCTCCTCCCGTGAGGAGAACAATCTTCCTAGAACATGTGTGAGCAGTAGCAGCACACACCATTTGAGATGAGGTCTTAATTGGGGCTGTGTAACAACTACATCAGTGATTGCCTGTTTCTATTGCAAGTGCTCTTTCACCTGTTATAATTGCAGTATCTTACCCAGCTCTGACAGAAAGAATTGAGATAAATTTTTGGACATTATCACTTACACTAAAATTTATTTTCTTATTTGATCTTTAGTTTTGTAAAATGTTTCTAGAGAGAAGTTAGTGTCATAAAAACTACTACTGAGACCTCCCCCTTTTGCAAAAAAAAAAAAAAAAAAAGCAAATGGAAATAGGATATAGCAGAAGTTTAAACCACAAAAAACATTTTCATACTTAAGTCTAGTTGTGTGCTTGTGAAAAAAATATTTTTACTCATGAAGCCCACATAATCAAAAGGTTCTGTTCTATAAAGGAAGAAGAGATCTCATCTGAAATAATGTCAGGTTTTGCCTAGGTTTATTTTTGAAGAAAAACTAATGCAAAATGTTTATGTATCCTACAAACAGTTCCCTCAACTTAAAATTTATATTGGTCCTGTTGTATTTATTCCAAGTGCCCTTACACAATTCAAGAGACAAAGGGTTTTTGAAACATCGATTCAGCAATGGAATAATTATTGTATCTGGTCAGAAGCACAATTCTTACTGAAATCAAGAGACCACCTGAGTCTGGAACAGAACTGCACTGAAGATTACAGGCCAATCTCCATTTTTTTCCCCTCTTCTTTTAGCACTAAGATTAGCCAGGCACAAAGCAAAAAACTGCCTCCATAGTGACAGCAAATAGTATCTCATGATTCAGGTGTCATAATGGGACTCGGGTGACTGAGTTTCTGTTACTGCCTTTGTCACAAACTCTGAAGTAATCTTAAGCAAAACACCCTTTGCCTCCACTCTCAAAATGTAAAAGGGGGAACAGCAATTTTTCACAAGATTGCTCTTCTCCCACATAACAGTACTGAAGGAAACTGAGAGGTTCAAAAGAAACATTATGAACAGTTTTCCTTCTATCCCATGCAAGTTTAAGCATCATTATGGGAAAGATATCCAAAATGTCCTGCTGGTTGCCAATATGAAACACAATAAGCCAATTTTGTCATGGAGTTCTATGAGCTCACACTGATCAATTGTAACAACAGAACATTCTTTCTGCTCAGTGTTGTACCCTTTGCCCAGCCTTCACAAACATATCACTATAACAATGTACTTGCCTGATCCTGCAGAAAAAGGACTTCACCTGGGCATATTCATACAGAGAGGCTAATAAGAACACACATTGAAAGTATCAGTTAGTTAATATCCTTAAAAAGGTCACACCTATCAGAACTATTTTAAACTTTGCATTCTCCAGACTTTGCGAGCAAGACTGAAGTCTCACAACCTGCTCTTTACTAGCTACTGAATTAGCTGTTCCAACAGTCTCCTCCCACCTCACATGTTATCTCTCTTCTCCAGCCCACTTGCTCTTGAAGAAATGGCTGACCTGGAACTAAATTCAGAGGAAACACATATGATCTAAAAAACTCCTTTCCCCAGTGCATCACTATGGAAAAGAAGGGTGAAAATTCCTGGCTTTATGAGCAGCCTCTGATGTTTCACATCCTTTGGTAGCAAGGATTTTGGACTTCCCAGCTCTGATGCCAGAACAGCCCCGCGGCTAGGCGGGCACAAGACATGGCCTTGGCATGTGAGCTATACTCAAATTGCACACAAATAACATAGGACTCCAAACTCACCATTTAGGCACATACACCACTAAATAGCAAGTCAGCTTAAAACTTGGGTTCAGTGAGCTAT
Organism: Grus americana; assembly: GCF_028858705.1. Taxonomy (NCBI): domain Eukaryota; kingdom Metazoa; phylum Chordata; class Aves; order Gruiformes; family Gruidae; genus Grus; species Grus americana. Next base: position 9,344,675 of record NC_072872.1, on the reverse strand, counting down.
GTTCAGAGCAGGCTGCAGATCATACAAAGCACCTAAGCAACCGTGAGATGCGGATTAAACAACTTTAAACTCACAATTAGACCTTTAGTTTCTTTTTTAAAAGCAGCAGTATTTGAAATGAGTAAGATGGTACACAAAACAATGAGGTATCTGACTTTTACCCACCCCAAGTAAGAGTTAAGCCTCTGGGAGACTAGCTAGGACTAGCTGCATAGCTCAAGTTTTTTAAGTGGAAAGGGAACAAGCGTGGCCTACATATATTGCTAGAATAAGCATTTAAAATGAACAAATATTCTATCCTCATTCTGCAAAGACAGAAAGACACATAAAGCATTTAAGAGCATTGTCAAGTCCCACCTGTTTGACTTTCCATGTTCCAAAGTGGCAGGTGGGACTGATCAGTGTGCGTGTAGAACACACTCACATCCTGAGGGACGAGCAGCTCTACAAACCGGGAGGAGTCCAACACTTTCTTCTTACAGTTTAGAATGGATGCTGCCTGCTCAGAAATATGCACTATGCGTCCAGAAAGCAAGGAAAATACAGCCACAAATGTGTCCTGGAAAACAAACGTTGTTAAAGGCAATCCTCCCCCAACACATGGTAGCAATATTGTAAGGATAGAACACCAAAACAACAACAACCCCAAAACAAACAAACCAACCGACCCCAAACCATCACACACCACACCCTATGACAGAGGTTCAAAAATGTGTTCTTAAGTTAGTGTCCAATTAAAGTGTGTGTGAGTTACTACAATCTCCAATGCTACTGTAGCTTACTCATTATTTAAAAATGCTAAGACGACTTCAGTATCAAAACAGATTATAGTAATGCTTGCCATTGTCCAGAATGGCTGGTTATCACTCCACACACTTCTCCTCAAATTTGAGAGTATTCACCACAATTCCACAAACAAAAGTATTCTGAGACTTTTCAAGTAGAAAGGATTTGCAGTATTTCTTATATGGCATCTAACAGTACTGAATCTCAAGAAACATTCTTTTCTTTGAAGCAGAGCCAGAAAGCATGACACATACTGCAAATCAAGGAAAAAAAAAAAATTCCAGGACTACAAATAGAAACCAAAATCCCTCACAACTATGGAATTGATCAGCTTTGAAAACATTCTGCTAAGTCTGTCTCAAGAGATGACTACACTGTAAATCAATTCTCAAGTAAGATTCTCAGAGATATTTGTTGCTTCTGGCAAAAAAAAAAAAAAAGAAAAAAAAAGAACAAAAGGTATTTCTTCACTAACTGCTGTTGGGTACCCTGAGTCAGCATAGATAAGAAGTAGTCTTGATCTACCTTTAAAAACACAAAGACCTGTCTGGCTAAAACTTAAAGGCTTACACATTCTATTTCCATAAAACAATGTAAGACGACTAAATAGAGGGTGAAACAGCAAGCAATGGACTCCTTGAGTGTGCCTGAATTCCTTACAGTGTTTTTTGGAGTGTGTTCAGATGCAACTGCCACCAACTCTTCTATGCTGTATGTCATCACATCTGTCTGAAACACTCTTCGGTCATTCAGAGCCTGGAAAAAGTCATTGTTTGCTAATTGAAAACAAAAAAAAAACAGGAAAAGCAAAACAAACACAAGGAAGTCAGTAAGGAGACTACTTTGAAAGTATTTCTTACAGCCCTTGTATTTTTGCCATCTTTTTGGTGAAGTCCAAGGTGAGATGAGGAAGGTCTGTGTAGTGACAAAGGAAAAAGGAATACTGATTATACCACTGGAGTGACCTATTTATGGTACAGAGAACGAGCATGAGGAAGTAGAAAGGACAGAACATGATGGCAAAAGAACAATTTCAGCTACTTAGTTCTGTTGGAAAGCACAGACTATCCAATAATTTTTCAAAGTGGGATGGGAATGCTTTTTTTCCAATATACACAGAAAGTTATTAGTAGGTACCTATTACTGATAGAATTGCAAAGAAAAGAGAAGCAGTAGGTGGCCATTTTAATAGAAAAGATAACATGATTATTTAAACAAAAAACCCCAACCCAACACAGTGCTTCAGAAAGTCAATTGTTTGCAGGATAACTGGAATGCTTTCATTTGTTTTAATGTTATTTGTTGCCAGACACATGTCTATTCAAATCAAGCTGCTGTAGAGCTTCTACGCTTCCAGATTTTTTTCCACACATACCTTGGACCTGTTGGACACACTGCAAGGCATAGTTGAGAGCACTGATAGTACTGGGCTTGCTGGAACTCCTTTTCTCTTCAGGCAAACACCTTTTCATTTCTTGGATCATGATCATCAGATCTCTGTGAGACTGGCTCCCATTCAGCTGCTCACTGTAAAATAGATGTTAAACTTTACTGGAGAATTCTGGTATAGGATCTTTTCTGTCACCTAATTATTCACTAAATCAACATTTGATGGGCTTGGTCACAGAGTTAAAGAATATCTGGAAATGTCCTAATGCTCATTCACTTATTTCCTGTTGTGCCTTTCTCACTTCTTTGCTACTTACTCTTTTCTCCTCCACCTTCCTCCTTTCCAACTCCAACATGTCATGGATGGCAAAGTCACTTCACAATCAATCTACTTGCTAAGATGCTTAGCAACTAAAAATAAGCTGATGTTTACTCTAGATTTTCTAAATCTCAGTGGTATTAGAATCATGAATAGATGCTGATTCTTTATGTATAGAAGTCTTTCTAGCCTTGAAGTTTGCATTCAGGTTGGATGGGGCTTTGAGCAACCTGGTCTAGTGAAAGGTGTCCCTGCCCATGGCAGGGGGTTGGAACCAGATGGGCTGTGAGGTCCCTTCCAACCCAAACCATTTTGTGATTTTATGATTCTACAATCTGATTATAAGCACTTCAAGGAAACGTGAGGTCCTCAAAATACACAGGGATGCAAAGATTTAATTCCGGACGTGATTTGGGAGCCTTCATTATACTTTTAACAGTCGTCGGCCTCGACAACTGCAAGGTTATTAACAAGCAAAATCTCCCGCTTCTTTTGCTTATTTCACTGACTGAAAAATAAGCAATCAATATCCTCTAAAATGCAGACTGATTCTAATCCTACAGATATGAACACCATTATTTTAAATAACTTGTCTGTTTGGCATTTTTATTAGTGTCATACTCTTAGTATATAAATCACTAAATAAGTTCAAGTATTGCATGTTAACTTTACGTGACAGTTCAACATTGCATAACTAACAGCTCTTGAACTGCTTTTTTTATTTAAAAAAAAAAAAGAAATTAGCACCTCATTGAATTTCTGAGCTTTCGGGAAAAATGTTAAGTGATTTCTGCTTTAGTACCATTAAATGCAGCCTTTAGATTAAGTATATATAGAAGCCACAAAAGGGTCAATGACGTACGTATCTGGATCAGCCAATCTAAGAATGAGGCAAACAGCTTATGAGGAAGCATGCAGCAGCAATCTAATCTACATGCGAGACCATTATAAACATCACGGTTTGCAATTCAGGCAAGCTTCCTTGCTGTACTGAAGTAAGCGAGCCCCAAGAACTCTGGATCACAGCTACACCAGGTCCTTCATTCTGACTTTAGCTCTCTGCCCAAGTTAAGCACGTCAATTCAAGCAGTAGGACAATCGGTTCTACATGCTGACAAGAGTTACCTGTTAACTTTGCTTTGCCTCACGAAACTTCCAGCTGAACAGCCATTTGACTCACGGCTACAGAAATCAGTTCTGCTGAAGTTTGGCCCGTTGAACTGTTTCCTGCTGGAGCTGGCTCCCGCACACATCGCACAGCCTAAGTCCGCATCCCCCCGATGCTCTCCCTCCTGCAGCCCCGAGCAGGCAGGGCCGAACGCCTCCTCTCGCTCGTCCCCAGCCCCGGCAGCCGGTGACCAACTCGCGCCGCGTTCCGAGCCACCGCTTCGCAGTTTGCCCACGTCCATCTCCGATCCGCAGAACGCTACAAGGCAGGGGCATCGACCGCCGCGGCCTGGCTCCCCCGCACGTTCAGACCCTCGACCTTCGGTACAGGGGACGGGCGCCGCGAGCCTCCTGCGGGAGAAACAAACACTGCCTCAAGGGAGCGCGGGAGGAGCGAGCCCACCCCTCGCTGCCGAGCCGACCGGTCTTTTGGGCTGGCTCCGTTCTCCTGCGCGACTCTCCACGGCGCGCCCCCGCTTCTTACGGTCGGGCTGCGCCTTCAGCTCGCAGGAGCAGACGCCAGCACGGATTTCAGTCGAGAGACCCCCCAGCTGCTCCCGGGCGGCCGCCGCTTCGCCTTCCCACTCCCCCCCACCCCCGACCCCTCCGCCGCCCCCCGGAGGCCGCGCCTCTCCCGCCGACCCCGGGCCCTACCTGCTCCGAACAGGCAGGGACGCGCCAGCCCAGCCGGAGAGCACCCGTTGCCGAGCGGGCCGCCGTGAGGCGCCGCGCCCCCGCCCCAGCGCCGCGCGGTTACGTAACGGCGGCCGCACGCGGCGGCCCCGCTCCCACACACCTCGGCCACGTGCGCCACAGCGCGCCCCGCCCCGGACAGAGAGGAGGAGGCGGAGTCAGGGTCAAGAGCCGCTTTATTGGAAGGGACGGCGCGCGGCGGGGCGGGGCGGCGCCTCCGCGGCCGCTCGCCCCGCCCCTCACGCGGCCCCCGTGCGCGCGCCAGCCCCGCCGCCACGTGCGGCACCGTCCCCGCCGCCGCACCTGGGCGGAGAGCGGCCGGCAGCGGACCGCGCCCCTCGGCCACGGCGGGGCCGGGCCGGCACTTCGCCGCGCCTTTGGCCTCGGCGAGGCCGAGCGGCGTCCCGCAGACCGTCTCCGCCGGGAGGGCACGGCGGGGCAGCCCCCGCTGCGGCTCCACCCTGGCGGCTGCGTGCGTTCGGCGTTAGCGAAGGCATTAGTGCTCAGTGGGGTGCGGGTTCTTCCCCTGCGTTAAGGCAAGGCGGGGAGAGCCCGGGATGCGGGCGCTCCCTGCAAGGCACAGGTCAGGGCAGGGAGCCGAGCCCCCCGCGATGGCACCGAGGAGGGGCAGGTGGGTGAGGAGGATGGCGGATAAATCCCAAAACTGTGCACAGAGCCTGTGACCCGTTACAGCATCGACCGTAGAAATCCTAGAGCCAAATCCTCCTCACCAGCACTGTGCCCCAGGTCATCAAGGCACTGTGCAAGTGGTGGGCTGTGCTTGTTAGTAATTTATGACAGAAGTGTCTTAAGGCAACCAGGTAAAGTTAGCTAACATTCCAGTAATCAAAATAAGTTTTGCTTTAAACAGCAGTAAATAAGCTGAAAATACAGCAGGTTTGAAGTGGAGAGGCTGAAGATGGACACCTTCAGTTGATGAGTTTCTTCTTGTAACTCATGAAGACACACTCCAGACTACAAAAAGAAGAAAAAAGTTGCACAGAGGACAGTCTCCTTCAGCCCCTCACCATAACAATCCCACATTATAAGAACTTAGAGCTAGGTTAAGAGGGATTTAAGAGCTTCCCAGGCTAGTTTTCCTAGTTTTAGTTTCCCTTTCTGCTTGCACACTGGTATTTCTCCCCCAGGACTATGTATCTGTGGCCAATGGTTACTGCAGGTTTGTTACTGTCTTACAGCACAAACTTAAACTTTGTCCTCCCATGAAATACTTGGGGATTACATGAAAATTCAAACCAAAACACTGAACTATATGTTCCTGGCTTGCTCTCCTGACCCAACATCAGTATCATTTCACCCAGCAAAGTCCCTACTTGAAAAAAGCCTTCCTGGCAGCACACCTGGAACTGCCACACTGGAAAAAGATTCCTCTAGCAAGAAGCTGAGGCAGATGAAAACCAGTTCTCAGACAAGTGAGGCATATGGTATTTCTCCTTATGCTTCTGCAACATGCAGCTGTAAAAAAAAACCAAGCTTGTTCCTGGTTTCTAAGTCCTTGCTGTTTCCACTTTCACCTCTCTCACTCTGCACAGGCGTTTGGGATTCAGCTGATGGAGCTCCCACAGTGGTCACAGGCTACCACTCATTGCTGGCAAGGGTTCTTAAAGCCCTCACTGCTATTTCAAATGAATGTTATATATACTTTCATTTGAGTACCCTGGCTTTATTTAAACTGTACCAGACAGTGAATTAACACCATCTATTCCAGCTCTATGAGAAATCCCCATTTTGGTGAAACTTACCAATAATGATGATGATGATAATGAGAACAACAGCTATCAATATTGCCCACATCTGTGAAAAAAGCCATACAACACTTACTACAACCAATGCGGCAGCATTAACTGGCCTTTATGGTACAAGAAAGCAGCCCCTGTAAGTTACTTCTGCACCGTGTACTAGATCTAACAGGGCGAGTAAAACTTCTTTAGCAAGCAGGCTTGATTCACCACTATCACTCAGAGACAGTAGGCTGTGCATGCAGACAAAGCAGACCAACAGGTTCTTTTCCATTGTGCCTCCATGCAAAGCCTGTCTCAGGTGACCATACAAGCAGGAGTAAAAGAACATCATTCCTACTCTTACCCTATACCACATCCTTCACTATCTCTGTTGCTCACCAGATTCCAACCTTCGCCAACAGCTACAAGTACAGGAATCCTTCTGCTTTCTAATACTTCCTGCACATTAACTCAACCTATGCATTTTTGGCTTTTTTCTTTCTGTTCCCCAAAGCCTCAGATTACTGAGGTGTTTCCCTCTGGCCGTTACCATCTCAGACAAGGTCTTGCATCAAGCAGCACAGCTGGTAATCCAGCTTTTGGTTACTTCACCTGACCACTATGCCACATTTTAAAAATGTATGCTGTAACTTAACATTGGCTAAAGTAACTTTTACTTCTGCCTTTTGAGATGCTGATTGTAATAGTGTTAATTGTAGTTATCCATAGTGTAAGTATACAAGCCATTGTTACCTTACAGTTCTTCCACCAATACTTTCTTTTCAGCTTGGCTGCACTGGTCTCAAACTGGGAAGCTCCTGCTTGCAGTGCATCAGCACGGTCATCCAGCTCTGACAGCTTCTGATCTCGCTCCAATACCTTGTCCACATTCACTCTCATGATGTCAACAACCTACATCGGTTCAATGCTTACAGTAAGTTATCAGTTGTACCACCTACTGTGGAACTTAAAGGCAACAGATTGCAACACATGGTACTCTTAATATTCTCCTCCCAGAAGTAGGAGCTACTGCCTTTTAGTCATAAGCTTAAACCAAACCATGAAATTCACCTGCAGCTGGAAGCCCCTCATACCTACTTTAAAATGCCAGTAGTGCCAGTTGTGCTGGCATTCCCTTAAACCTGGGAAATAATTCCTGACTCGCTTCAGAAGGAGTTGAGGCATATAAACATGATGGTCAACCACACGTCAAAAAAAAAAAACCCACACAACCCTGTCGGTAGCCAGTCTGGCTTTCAGACTCCACAGAAATCTGGACACGTCATATTTGGCAGTCAGCCTTCATTGCTACTGATGAGAAAAAAGCTTGTTCTCTGTACGAACAAAGGCTTTTATCTTTACTTCTGCCAAATCCTCAAGCACCGAGTTTGCAGCTAATATTTGGACACTGGTAACTTCTTTCTACTTTCCCACTCCAGCTGAATGGATTTTTTAAAATTTTTTTTTAACCTTTGCAAGACTTAAGATGACACAAGTATAATAAAGCAAGCCGAATGCTACTAGGCTTTCCCTTCACACAATGAAGGGAAACTGCTTTAGCCAAAATATCCCTTCTAGTTACACAGGTTTCCTTAAGGAAAATGACCACACTGCTATCAGACTAGACTTTTACCTCATCTACTTGGTGTTGAGTCTGCTGAAGACGACGATTACCGCCAGTAGCCACATTTGAGCTTCCAGGGATACTGGCTGACCTGCAGTAAAGAAAGTCATCATTATTCTGTTTAGCTTTTGACAGGTTGTGTTCTTGGTTTTAACTGGATATGCTTAGAGTACACAAGTTACCTGACATTCCTGAAAACAGTCGACTTGTATCCTTGGAATAAATACAGGGCAGTTTCCTACTGGAGAAGTGATGTTTTAACAGCTGACAATAGGTGTAAGTCAGGCAGTGTCCCAAACTGCCTGACATGCTAAAAGACAGCAGTGGCTTGCTAATACTATAGTTTACAATAAAGCATATGACGATTCCTACAAATTCGTAGGGCTCAAAGAGTTTGGGCTCACGGGTGTTCTCGTATTCCAGTACGAGCACAAATACTAAGCTTCAAGCTACAGCAGTTTACAAAAAATTAAATACAGACACTTAATGGTTTTGTGGTTTTCCAATGGTTGCGTCTGTCTCTATTCTTTTGAAACAGACAACATGGAACAAAAGAAAGCACAAGAAGGAAAAAGCATTCAGCACATACAACAATTTACCTCTGGTCAGCTTTGAATTCATAATCTCAGGCAGTTGAATTCTTTTTACCAGCTGCAACACCCTGCATCTTTGTAACAGATGCAAGAACCTCTGTACATACTTCTCATACCCTTTTCACTGCTTTACCAAGTTTTTGTTGCATATCTCTAGAACTATCTGTACTCAGCTTCTTTTTCCATGTACTGTGTAGTGCATCCTGTTACTCAGGAGACCTGAATCTGAGTATTGGCTGTATTTACATATTTGCACGTTGACTTCTAATTTACATTTAGCAAGAACAAATGCATACAGACACACAACAAGCAAACCAGGAAGCCTGTAACAAGGCTCAAGAACAGTCCATGTATAATACAATATAACTGCTCCTCTGTTTTGGCACTTAAGTCACCCTTTCATGCTCTTTCACTGCTGCTCACAGACTGAAAAGTCTCAGAAATGAAATCGCTTCCTGAGAGCAGAGATTCCAAACACAACAACAAACTGGTCACCAGAAAGCGCTCCCTCAGGGTTCTGGCTACGTGGGCAATGCTTTCATAGAGACGCCCGGAGCCGGCAGAACTCCGCCTGGATTACCACCGAGCCACGGGGACAGGACAGCCCGCCCGAGCAGAAGCCAAACGCCCGGGTACCCGGACGAGCAGCAGCTCGGGACGTGCGGCCCAAGTCACGGCTGGGCTCGGCCTCCACAAGCAGCCGCTCCCGGAAGCCCCCGCCCGCGGGCGGCGCCGTCCCAGGGGCACCTAGCCGACACCGCCAGGCCGGGCCGCTGCACTGCGCAGCAGGCCTGCCCCTTCTTCCGGCACCGCCCGCCTGGGCACAGCCGCCTCGGCCGGGCCCGCCGCTGCTCCCCGGGTATCCCCGACCGCGGATGTCCCCCGCGAGGCGCACCGCACTCACATCCTGCCGGTGGGGATCGGATCACTGCACGGCCAGAGCGTCCGGGCGGCTCCTAACGGGAAGTGCACACAACCCCGGCGGCGCTCAGGATGTGACGCCACTTCGGGGCGGGGCATAGAGACCACGCCTCCATAAAGGGCGGAGCATAACAATACCACGCCTTCAGCAGGGCGGTGCAGTGGGAAACCACGCCCCCATACAGGGCGGTGCCCGGAGGCCACGCCCCCGAAGGGGGCGGGGACAGCGAGCGCGCGGTGCAGCCGTTGGGGGGCGCGCCGGGGGGAGGGGCCTGTCACCGCCGTGTCAGGCGCCGGGGGGAGGGGGAGTGGTGGGGGCGTGGGGAGAGAGAGAGAGAGAGAGAGAGAGAAAATGTGTGTGTGTGTGTGTGTGTGTGTGTGTGTGTGGTGTCGGGGGGGTGCGTGTGTCTGTGTCTGTTGTGTCGGGGGGGGGGGGGGGGTGTGTGTGTGTGTGTCTGTGCGTCTGTCTCACTATCTGTGTGTATCTGTCTGGGTGCCGGGACCCAGCCAGGCCTGTCGTGTTGCTCTTCTGCAGGGCCCGTTATACTGGCCTGCATGCATGTGCCAGGCCAGGATAGCTGCTAGCGGTGCATATGTATAATGTATAGGTGCACATGTGTGCACGCACGCGCACACACACACCCCCCAGCCCGTTTCTGGGCAGGATGTGGCCTGGTCCATTTTCTGTGTGTTAGTGCCTCTCGGTGTACCTTTCGGGGCCACTGCCTGTGTATGAGACCGCAGGTCTCTGTGGAGGTAGTGCCCTCTGAAGTGGTGCAATTACATTGCCTTACTAGCAAATGCTTGGCCTGAACTGCTGGTCCCTGTGGTGGTTTTTTTTTTTTTTCCAGATATCATTGTGGGAAAAGTGTGCATAGTTGTTTGGGTTTTGTTTTTGTGTGTTTTTTTTTTTTTTTTTAAATCATATCAGTGTATGCCTTGCATCACCCAAGGGCAAGTGGAAGATGCCGAAAGGTGCAGGCCTGCTGAGGTAGGTGGGTTTGCTCCAATCCCTCTAGCTGGTTGTGAAGGGCTCTTGGTGTGACCCAAGCTCAGAAGTACCCCGGGCTTATTTTGCAGCGACCTAGCGGGGTTATGCCTATATAAAGCCTGGCAGGGATGGAGTTGGTGTCTTCATTGCAGTTAGTAAGGTGCTGTTGTATTGATTTGTGACTAAAACAGTGCTGATATGCTAATGTTTTGGCTGTTGCACCGCATCAAGGCCGTCTCTGTTTCTCACGTTGCTCCCACAGCAAGTGCACTGGGCATGGGCGAAAGGCTGGAATGGGGCACAGCTGGGACAGCTGTGCCAAACAGAGCAAAGGCCAATTCCACACCAGATAACCTCATCCTCAGCAGTAAAGCTGGATGGGCGGGTGGTGGGAGGTAGTAACTGCCTGCATTTGCATCGCTTTTTGTATTTTTGTTCCTTTCCTTTTTTCCTTCACTGATTAAACTGTCCTTATCTCACCCCAGGCATTTTTTTTCTTTCTCATGTTTGCTCTTCTGATTCTCTACAACCCCCCCCCCACCCCCCCCCCACCCCCCCCCCCCCGAAAAGCAAGCAGCTGGTAGGCGCTTACTTTCTGCTAGGGTCAACCAACCACGATGCTAATAGAGAACCCAGGAATTAACAGACATGGTGTATTGGCTTTGCATGGCAAGGTTTTGGTAGTGGTGGGGGCTACAGGGGTGGCTTCTGCGAGAAGCTGCTAGAAGCTTCCCCTGTGTCTGATAGAGCCAGCGCAGGCAGCTCCAAGACGGACCTGCCGCTGGCCAAGGCCAAGCCAATCAGCGCCTCTGTGATAACATATTTAAGAAGAGAAAAAAAACAACTTAGGGAGAGCTTTTGCAGCTGGAGAGAGGAGTGAGAAGAAGTAAGAAACTGCAGACACCCAGGTCAGTGCAGATGGAGGGGGAGGAGGTGCTCCAGGCACCAGAACCGAGATCCCCCTGCAGCCCGTGGTGAAGGCCATGGTGAAGCAGGCTGTCCCCCTGCAGCCCATGGAGGACGGATGAGGGGGTGTAGAGATTCCACCTGCAGCCCGTGGAGGACCCCACGCCGGAGCAGGTGGAGGCACCTGAAGGAGGCTGTGGCCCGTGGGAAGCCCACACTGGAGCAAGTTCCTAGCAGGACCTGTGGACTCGTGGAGAGAGGAGCCCACGCCACAGCAGGTTTTCTGGCAGGACTTGTGACCCTGTGGGGGACCCAGGCTGGAGCAGTCTGCTCTTGAAGGTCTGTACCCCATGGAAGAGACCACACTGGAGCCATTTGTGAAGGACTGTAGCCCAGCCATGGGAAGGACTTGTGTTGGTGAAGGACTGTCTCCCGTGAGAGGAACTCCATGCTGGAGCAGGAGAATGATGAGAGGAGTCCTGCCTCTGAGGATGAAGAAGCAGCAGAGACAACGTGTGATGAACTGACCATAACCCCCATTCCTCGTCCCCCCGTGCCGCTGAGGAAGGAGGAGGTGGAAACCAGGAGTGACGTTGAGCCTGGGAAGGTGGGAGGGGTGGGGGGAGGTCTTTTAAGATTTGATTTTTCTCATTCCTCTACTCTGTTTGGTAATAAATTAGATGAATTTTTCTAAGTAAGTTCAGTCTGTTTTGCTCGTGACAGTAATTAGTGAGTGATCTCTCCCTGTCCCTATCTCGACCCACAAGCCTTTCATTATACCTTTTCTCCCGTCTAGTTAAGGAGGGGGAGTGAGACAGCGGTTCTGGTGGGCACCTGGCCTCCAGCCAGGGTCAACCCACCACACACGTGAAATTGAAAAATCAAGGAAGTATCTGTGAGCAAATCAGGAAGTTAAATGCTGATCTAAAGAGAAACCTAATTAAACTCATTTCTCTGTAGTCCAGAAGAAGCTCTCTTCATGAAATCTCTCTCATTTTCAGTTGTGGTCTTGGGTTTTGGAGGAACTTACTCATAACAGCACTAACATAGTCTTTCACAGACCAGATGATTAATTTATTAAAGCCATTTTTCCCTGCTAGGCTAGCCTTGTATTCAGGTACAAAACTTGCATTATGGAGGGTTGGTTCATTAACTTATGTATCTGTTCAGTGCAACAGTTAGCTATTAAGTCTCAGTTATTACTGTGTTATTAAGCTTTCTGCATCAGCAGGCCCCTTGAAATCTACTGAGATTCGCCTCTGCTTTGTGCACAGTGTGGGATTTAGCATTCTGCTACTAGGTGTGCACTGTTTCTCACGAAAAGCCCAGACAACCTGCCCTGGAAGTGACTGTCTGCTGAAGAGGAACTGAAAATAATTTGATCTCAGAAAAGCTAGTTGTCCATAGATGACTACATATCTACTGTGTCCATACAATTATATGGAACTGCTTTAAGTTGTGTTAGAAAACCTAATCCGAATTGAGGCCATCTAAGGGCTGGTGAAGTATTTACAAATACATAGTATTACATCACCTTACATAATTTCACATAATGTTTCCAAATTTGATAAACTACTGCATATTGCCTTGAAAACTCATTTCCACCAAACCAGGCTGCTAGCTGCAGCTGGGCAGAACTTGTATTTTAAGGACAAGTGGATTTTTAATGCTTCTGTGTAGTTGTAGTTGTCTTGGCGAAACCTGTGATGCTACTTACAAGCAGGTCACGTAGTAGAAGCAACATTTTCTTCATGGCTACTACATGGCACAGTGACTAAAGGACTACGTCGCTATTTTAAACCAGGATGAAAGAGATGTGTTTAAAAAAAGGCACACACGTTGTATGGGGAAATTTTCTTTGTTTTTAATTTACAGCAGAAAGAATATAAAGCATTCAGAAAACATTTTCCATATTTTAAGGGCAATTCAAAACATTTTGCATGGTTCCAGCAGCTGAGTTCTTCAACAGATCCATTGATTCAGTGATGCTTTACATGCACGGTTACAAAAATAAAACTTACAAAAGAGAAGACATCTATACTAGTTTTACATGCAAGTCTTGGGGACCCCCCATTGGGCACCAGCTATTGTGTGGAACTGCCATAAGCGTGCAACCAGAGAGGGGGTTCATGTTATATTCTGTATTTCTTTCACACAGTATTACTGCTGTCGAATGTGTTTCACAAAGGAGCAACTCCATTATCAGAAGACAGAAGATCTGGCTCCTGGCACTTGGGAATTTGAATTTTCCCGGAAAGCTGCATTTATGTATCTTCCGTGAAAATGTAAGTTCCACAACCAAGAAAAGGGTGAGCAGAATCACTTCACTGCGGGGGGGAGTCTTTCTAACTCCCCAGTGATACACTGAAGGGTTACGGCCCGACACAACAAAGCACTTAGAAGCTGTACTTGGCTGCAAGCATGCAAGTAGTTCTGCTGCGCCCATGGAATTGCTTGCATGTTTAACAGCAAGTACATGCTTAAATGTTTGGCTGAAGCAGGATCTATATTAGTAGATACACCACCAGGCCCATGGATCTGGAAGAGTAATTTGAAATAGCTCTGTATATTACTGAATCATTTTCCGCAAAGACCAGGAGTTAAAACGTTTCCACTGAGGTCACTACTCTTGTTAGGAAAAGGTCGATTCTATATTGTCACAGATTGGTTAACAGGAGCAACGTTTCCGTTTCAAAGTGTGGGAGGTCTTCCAGTATTAATACAGAGCATTTCCAATTCGTTCCAAAGGAGATTCTTCAGCATCTCCTGTTTTTGCACGAGAGGGAAATTTAGCGGTTAAGGTTCCAATTCCAGGCGGTAAATCAAGGCTACGAGGCAGCCCACAGGCACAGTGTGAGCGCCACGCCATTCGTTTTTCTTTTTTCCCTTTTTTTAAATTGGATCAGATCATAAAGCAGCAGTTCAGAAATGTACAAGAGAATTCTGATAATGAGCTATAGCACGTCTACTGTAATTCAATGCTGGCAGTGAAAAGAAGTAATTAAAAACAGGTACAATTATAGAAAAGGCACCAAGAGCACTGACCCCAGGTTTTTTTTGCCACAATCTTTGTTTTTACTCTTCTTTTAAAGACACCAGTTTAAAAGCTTCTTACATGTGAATATTTTTAGGCTTCACAATGAGCCTTGCGTTTAAACGTTGCAGTTGGTGGCCGGGATCAAGCAAGAACAACTATTCCAAAACTAACAACCTCAAATTTACACCAGTCCATTCAGAAATTTTAAACTGCCACGAGCAAAACAAACACACGGGAGCAGTTTCTGATCTCAGACACACGTACATAACCCACAGTAACGACACAGACATCAGGAGTTTCTTCCCTTACATTCATTCCTGTGTAATAAGGATCAGAACCTGGTTCCCACTGTTGAGAATTTGTGACAGTTTTAAATTAGTAGCTCAATTTCAAAAAAATCTAATTTCTTTGGCTCCTCACTATGTGGAAATAGCAATATACCATGACACCCCTACAGGATCAGTTTGCATCTTTTTTTTAAGTTTTGCTTAATTTTTTAAAATTTTTTGTGCAATTTTTATTACATTTTCTGAATTCCAGCAGGAGATATGAAAATGTGAAACATATTTTCTACTTTCGTACTATTTCTTTTTTTTTTTTTTTTCATTTTATGTTCATTCTAAGTGTTCTTTATTGGAGTGAGTGTATGGTGTTAAGCTAGATACGGTTTTTGTACTCTTATGATTATCTGCTTTGCAAAAGTAACTTAATTTTCTTAAGCAATATTAGCATTCACATTACTTGGCACCATTGGCAAAAAAAAAAAAAAAAAAGACGGGGAAAAAAAAAGGAAGGAAGGAATAAATAAATTAAATCCAACCAAACTGAACTCCTGGTAGCCAAAATCAAATGTAAACATATCCTTTTTTTTTTCTTTTTTTTTTTTTTTAAAGTAATGTTGCTCTGCCTTTTTTTCCTAAGTCTAAATACAGTAGCTCTTTTTTTGCCATTTAGTCATGCTTTAGCAAAAATGTTCTTCTAAAGAACATTTAAAATAAAGTTTCTTATAGTGAAATAAAGTTTTTGTTTCATTTTACAGACCATAGCCACTAATGCTTTGCTTTGTTCATTTCTTTTTCTTGAGTTCATGCACATATCTCTTTGTTTTAATATATACAATATGTACAAACAATACATCCACACTTTTCTCGTTCATTCAGACAAAACTATACAAATAATAATTTTATCTTGCCAAGTTATTGACCCTTTGTGAATAAAATATTTAGTAATTAATCAATATATTCCCTTTCAAATATTTTTTTCTCATTTTCCATTTCTACCTTCTATATATACAGAAACTGCCCAGATTTTGATGAAGTAGCCAAAATAAGAAATTTACTGGCCAGAATGCAGCACCACTCTGATCTTTAGGTGGTATAAAATGTCCAGGCAACATATGTATGTGACTCTGCAAAACGACAAGAGGTTCGACAAGTACGTAAGAGAAAAAGCTACGTGCTTTACAAATCATCTGAAGAACTTAATTAAAATAATAGTACATGGAAGTAAGGCTAAAAAATAAAGTGCTGAATATGAGAGAAAGTACGTGACAATTGATATGTTTGCAGGTTCTCGTAAAAATACCAAAAAAACTTTTGAAAACTTGCTTAAGCTGCTCTCTCCGTTCCTCACGCATGACCTGTTTACCTCATACACCAACCCCTTCTGTGAGTTCCCACGGGATGTATTAAAAACCTGCAGATTTAAAAAGTTGCATTAAGTGTGCTGTAGAGGTTTAAATAAAACACAAAGGACAGAAGTGCGAAGGAAATGAGGATGCATGGACCCAATAAAGATGGACTGATCTAAGCCCCTCCACTGAGACTCTCAAAGCTTCAGTTTCTTGGAGATGACTGACAGGTGCAGGAACAGCATTCTTGTGTTGCTTGTGCATTCCCACCTTTTCTTAACAATATTTTTGGTATAATATTTGTACAGTTCCACATGTTGTTTAATACAGCCCTATATGAAAAGGATAATTAATCGCTTCTTCCTTCTCGGAGAATGAAGCAACTCACAATTTCCTCCTGGTGTCTTTTGTTTTCCCCATGATCCAACAGAAGATTGAGTTCCAAGATGTCTTGCTGAACAAATTAAAAGTTGTCCATGAAAGTGCAAATGCAATGACCAAAACATTACTGTTAAAATCCTGCAGCTGGTATTTCCATAACTGCAGTGGGTATTTTTGTTGTTGTTGTTGCATGTCTCTGCTAAAAACAGAAAATGAAAACAGTCTGAAAAGCAATGTCACATTGCTACGGGATGCTGCTGCGGATCTTCAAGTTCCTTGGCCTTTTTCAATTCTTTCACTCTGAAAAAACAAAGAGGAGCTATATAACACTTCTATTGCAAATCTCTTTCAAGACAAAAAAAAATCAAAACGATCCCTCGCTCTAACCTCCCCTGCAAAAGAGCCAGCTCCCAGAGCAATGATGGGAGGGCAGTATGTTCCTGACACCATAGACAGCTGGAAGCACGAGAATGGGCCACAAGAAAGCAGAGACAAACGCATTTGGAAAGACATACTTCTTTCCAGCTTCTGTTGTTTCCTGATACTTCTAACTAAAGAATCATAGGATCAGCCTACTTAATCGCTTGGGGGGGGGGTTTGGGCTGCTGTTCATTAACCCATTTTGCAGCTGCCTGCTATTCCAGCTGTTACAGCAAAGGGGCTTGTCAGCGTTGACCTCTTTTCTCCATACATCACTGAAGCGGCAGCGATTTGATGGCGTGCCCAGCACAGCAGGGGAAAATCGGTCAGTCATACTTACAAGGGAAGCTCAATGTTGATACAGAATCTCATGTGAGAAGGTGTTTATATGCGAGTAGAAGGAACAGGGATGAGTGTGGGGAAAGGTAATTTACTTCACTCTTGTTCCAGCTGCTAGCGGCTCTATTTTCTAGCACGTTGTCGATAGTAGATTCATGTTGTTCCCAGCCAGCAGTGGAAGACGCTGGATGCCAAGGGAGATGAACCTACAACCTGGCAGAGTCGCTCTCTCTAGATGTGCCCTGATGCTTCAGTTCTCAACTCTTCAGAACACATATGATATGTTACCTCCTCTAGCACTTGTCAGTGTAAGAACTAAATCATCACTGAAAGCTGAAATAATTGATAAATTAAAAGGATGAAGAGAAGGGAATCCTCTCAATCCCATCAAGTAAAGCAGAATTCTGCATGGGTGCCGGAGTAGCAGCAATCCTCTGCTCAGGCCGACAACCTGGCTGCACGTCAGCGAAGGCTCCCTGCAGAGGAGGCAGAACAAATCCACGGGGACTTCCTGTGCTGCCCCTGCACCCGAAGGCAGGTGCTCAGCTGAGCTTGGGGCAGCTTGGCTCTGCCTCCTTTTGCAGGGAGCTCCTTCCTGCAGCACAATCCCCTTGCCACCTGCCTTCCCTCCGCTACTGCGAGGAGAGCGCCAGCCCAAAAGGAGAAGAATGCAGACTAACTTTAGGTGATTTAGCAAAGCACGTATGTGCCCAAGTGACGTAGCAGAAACTTGGAAGGACGCGTAACAAAGGTATAGTACAAAGAATTCTGTCAGAGCTGCAAGCCTGTGTAACAGAATCTAACTAGGAGTGAATGAATTCAACAGAGCCTAAGTAAGTACAGAGAGTAAAAGATGTCGGGAGAGCTAAGCAGCAGCAATGCCAGTTTGCAGCTTCCGTACGTAGCCTTCCACTCACACATCCTCCTTTGGCTCTTGCACCACCCCGCTAGTCTAAGGATATGATGAAGGCTATAAACTGACCTCTATAAATATGCCTCCATTTCACTGATTTCTGTATTCAGTTTTTCTGTATGTACTATTACTCAGAGTCACAGTCCAAAGGGACCTGGCTGCTTTTAACTCTGTTTTAGCCGACCCAAAGCTCAAGCAAAGGCGTTCTCTTTATTTGTGAAACTGGGGGAAACAGGAGTCAATGAATAAATCACGCTAACCAATATGCAAGTCAGACCTTTGCTAATTACCTTAATTCCACCGAATGGTTTGAGAATATCATGTATGGAGAGACAGAGGGCTCTACTAGTCCAAATGCACGTGCCATTTTCAGAACCTGAATAAATTTTCTACGGGGAAATTTTGGCTTTAGACGAGCAGGCGCCTAAAAGGCCCTGCTGACATCAGGGGAGTGGGGGCTCCAGCACTGCACAGAAAGCAGCAGCCGGCCTCTGCTCACCCCAGTGGGAGATGACGTACTACAGTGCTACCTGCCGGGTAAGTCCAGATCGTCCTGCCCTTATAGGAAACACAGGAGGGCCGGTACAGTAAGTGAAATTGCTCACAAATGACAAACTGACCATCTTCAGTATATTTAGTTTTCTTCCTTCTCTTGCAGCAGAAAAGCAGCCTCTCCCTTGAAATTATTACTAATATTTCTATTACTGCACCACTTAGGAGCAGAAGGTGAGCCAAGATCACTGCTGTGCTAGAAAAATGCAGCGTGCCTCTGTGCACTAGGCAATTTTTAAGGCTTAGATTAACTATATTCAAGATACCATACATTAATGCATGATTTGCAGTGCAACTTCCAAGTGTTTTGTTGCACTTCAGTACTGTAATGTAAAATTAACCTGTTATTACAGATCTCTTACTGAGAACATGCACATTAGATAAGCCGGTGGCTCCTTCACCAAGACATGCTATACCTTCGTTTAGCACTTCAACATGCAAGGGCTACACTAACAAAGCACTTTTGCTGGAAGAATGCAAGACATGCTTCGCTGCAAACTTCAACCTACAGCATGCAATATCTGTACTGGTGCAGATCTATTGAATCTGTTTAAGTAGAACACGCATGCCAACGGAATTACTACACCACTCAACATTTGCACTAGTACAGATCCTATTCAGAAATATGCAACACTTTCCTCTGTCAAGTGTGCTTTACATTGGTGTACAGATTTTCAGGCTTATAAAAAGGTGCAAACATAATTACTGCTTCAAACCACAAGCACATTCTAGTACAGAATTTCCCTACAACAAAGTTACAGACTTTGAAATCTGTCACAGGTACATTACTGAAAGATGCTGTTTAGTGTGTAATGGCTTAAAACAAACCCTGCATTCCACAGCATTTATAAACTTAAGCTTCAAGATGATGACCATCCAAATTTATTAAGCTACCACATTTTTTAATTAAACTAACCTCTGTGCTCAGTCTACAAAACTGTGCATGTGTTACATTAAAAATGAGAGTGCAGGTAGGTACTACGAGTCCTTTATTTGTGTAACACCCTGCCCGGTAGGTATGAAGACCTGCAGTCTGCAGCTGACCACCTCTCCTCCTCGCTCAGAAGAGCTGGCACGGAGAGGGCAGAGAAGTTCGCCTCTCTCCCAGCAGCAGGCTTGAGGCTGTGGGATCCACAGCACAGCCAGAGCTGGACTAAAGCACCTCTGAACTGCTATCAGGAATTGAGTAAATCTGTGGCCAGACAGACAACTCGGGAAGCACTGAAGTGCTGTTGTGAATGCTCTGCTTCTTCCTCAAGCCAGGGCTAAACATGAAGTGCCAGAACAAGGTTATGCCTCAAGCTAGATACCAGACCAAGGTAATCCATTTGTTTTGTCATTTAAAATAACTGTTCTTAAACAAGCCTCTGAATTGCTTTATCAAAAGAACCTACACCTAATTGCTTTCAACCAATTAAATCTTTATTGGATAGTGTGTACTGCAGCCTTTCCTGCATCTTAAAAGTCTTTTTAGTCCTCATTTTACACTTTTTTTCTTTTTGAGTAAGTTCCTTACTCATTGGTACTTTGATTTGATTTTGTTACAACAACATAAAGTGTCAATGTGACTGTGAGGCTGGTATTGGGCTTCATTGATGCTGGGTGTAATAAACTCTCTAAATTTTCAAATGCAGTTAAAAATAGTTTGACCAGGAAAGAATTTCGGACAAAGTAGGACCCTTGAAAATAGAAATCCATTGAGTAAGTGCTGCTAGGAGAGCTTTTAAATGAACAATATAGCATTACCTTCATGCTAGAAGGCGATCTTCTTTGGTTCTTATTTTTCCACTCTTAAATTCAGGCGGGGAAGAGGGCTCAAATGTAGCATTTACACTTACAAGCATTAATAAACTGCTCTAAGAAAAAGAATGCTACTGGAATTTATAGAATGGAGTGGCAGAAAGGATGCTCTTCTGTTTCAATCCAGTTTGGTAGATGTAGAGTGACACTTTTTTTTTTTTTTTAAATAACAGAAAAAATGAGAGCCCTGAGAGCAAGTAATACCAGCAGGCCACATGCTGATGGATGGTGTGCAAACCTTTCCAGAGGTCTACAGGCACTGGGACGTTGGGTTGGATCGCTTCTGGGAGTGCCTCCGGCTGTGTGAGGACTGGAGGTGAGGACAGTTCGGGCGACTCACGGCTGCAAGCCAGAGCACACCAGAAAGGGTAACGGGCTCTGTCTGCTGCAAGACTCCAAGCAAGAAGTACCATCCTACTTCAGCAGCTACTGAAACTGTGCACAAAATTGCAAGGACTGTAAATTTAGTGTTGCGCTGAGGAAGCCTTCAACAAAAACCTTCTCAAATAACATTTCCTCTAAACAGTAAGTGCCTCTAAGGTACAAAGTCATTCCCTCAGCAATTGCTGAAGAGCAGATGGACGGAAAAAGCATGTGCAATAGAGATGACCACCGATAAGGTGTCTGAATCACAGCCGTGGTGCTGACGCACAGAAAGGGAAAAGAAGATGATTTCAACCATGAGCTTTGGACCCTGACACTCGGGAGCTACGTCCCGGTTCCCAGATTGCTCCAGCCAGACAAAGCTTCTGCCCTTCGAACTGTGTTACTTACTTGGATGCCATACAGGAGGTTGCATCATTACGTGCTGAAGCAATGTAGAAAGCAACAGCCCCAGAAGCGAGCAGCAGCTCCTCTCCCCACGCGCCCTCCCCGGTCTCGTATGGGAGTGTGTCAGCAAATGAATTAGGCCTACTTAGAAAAAGTTACAGCAAACGATGGCTTCATGGGTAAAGCGTAACACAAAGCTGCTTCATCAAATTTACTCCATAATGCCCAGCCAGGGAAATGTTTAATGAATCTGAATGCTGACGATCAGTATAAAGGACAGGGTGCAGGAGCCAGAGAAGCCTGTCTGGTGAGTTACCTGTTGCTCTGAGAGCCGAAATGACCTGTGGGACATTTAAGAAAAGGGAGCTCTTGCCTTTTTCCAGATATCTCATTTGGGCAGCAAGACAAAAAAGACAGAAAGGCCCAATAAGAATGACACCCCAGAGCACGCGGTCTGCGATTTAACACACCCATTTGAGCTCCAAATACATTCAGCCCCTGCAAGAGGTAAATGAAAAAAGAAATTACTTTGAAAACGTTTGTTGCAGGTACAGTGACGCATATCCCAACATGACATTTTTCTCACATCGTCCTGAACTCGAACAAACGGGACTTTTCAATCCCTTAAAACTTTCCCCCATTCTCACTCTTACTAAGAGACGTAAGAAACCGAGTACTTAAATGCAACGGCTGCTGCATAGCACTAATTAAAACCACACACAAAATACAAGTCCTGGGTGCACAGGAGTAGGAAAGGATTTGTTGCTGAAATGCCAAGAGAGGGAAGGGTATGCAGAGAACAACAAAATATAGTGGGTGTTGTTTATTCAGGTATGAAATAAAGTTGTACTTACCAGAGGAACTGACTTCAGCTGTTACATGCGCGCTCCCCAAACCAGAGAGCGGCATTTAATCAAACCGGAAGAAACGGGGTGGGGTTAGGGGATCTATTTTTCAGTGAAAGATGCCGTGAATGAATACATTCTTTACTACTCATGGTCACAGATAACAAGCGCGCTTGTTCTGCCCTAGAGAGAACAGAAGTTTTGCTGTAGGCAGAATGCGATCCGCTAGCCTAATGATGTGAAAAGACTTTCTCCTTGTGATCCTCTCCAGAGTGTCACAGTTCAGGTGGCCATGTATTTTTGTTCATGTCCTACATCCAGGCTTTGAGCAAAGCTCTCCTTCACAGGAGGCTACAGTAGATGGTTTAACCATGAGCAGGGAAACATTTGCTTAGCAAGCACTGCGACTAGCTGAAATCTGTTCACTGGAGCAGGTTCCCTGAGATGAAAACTATTACTTAAAGGCAATAGCAACTGGATATTTTTTTTTTCCTAGAAAGTCTTTTGGTTTCTACCGCAAAAAGACAGCAAGTCTTGTCTCATGTAAGTTGGTCAATAAAATCTCCTGCCTCGCCCTCTTTACTGATGCTGGTATAATGTAATCCAACTAAATCCTGAAAAATTAATGAAATCAATTTGAGAAGAGATTTTCAAACTGAAAGATGAAGGCAAATGGCTGTGATCATTTATCTGCACGCACAGACTACGTAAGCATGGTGTCAGTGTACAGAATACATTTAATTTGTATATTAGACAGACATATGTTCACATGCGTTCCTTCAGCATATACGGATGTGTCAGCTTGTGTGCATCAGAAGGCCCAGAAATACTTGACTTATGTGCATGCACGCCAGCAGCGTATGCACGTAGACTGAATGCAAAGCAGCAAAGAATCATTTGCTGTAACAGACTTATTTTGGCAGAAGAGCAGCTAATACATTTTGTGATACTTCATAGCTTCCTTCTTCCAGATGAGCAGAGAACTCCCCCATTTCCTGATCAATCCCATATCACTTGCCATTCAAGGCAAAACCTGCAAATGCTACTAAACTTCCAGAATCTGCTTTCTGCAAATTTCTCATACGCTGTTACATACACAAAGCCTTAACGTGCAACAACTATTTTTCCCCCCCAATACTGATGATCAGCCTGTCAGCTTCACCTAGAGCAGAATCACCACAGAGTAGCTACGGAGCATGCCCTCAGGGGTGCCTTCCCCAGCTTCGCTCAAGTCCGGGGAGCTGTGCACTTGCTGTGGGCCTGGACCCTGCACTTGCTCCTCTCTACAGTCCCCTCTACTAGTGCACTGACCACGCAACATAGGTCAGTTTGTGTGTATCTTGAGACTGCAGCACGCATCTGCTTTCTTAGTAGGAATCCTAACCTTGAATGGAAAGACACAATAGCACAATTGCTTTATTCTTCCACGCACAACTTGTATGTTGCTCGTTCTTATCAGTTTTGAATCTAAGTAGCCTGTTTTGGTATGCACATTTTAAGTTTAAATTATTTTTCCTATTCGTAGAACAAACGTCTTAAAACATATCCCCTTCTGTCTGGCATGCAAAGGTTACACACCATACTGCTAGCGGAGAACGGAGCACAGCTTCCAGCCTGTGCCGTTCCCCAGGCTGCAGAGTGCACCGAGCAGGGGTGTTCTGCGGGCAGCCTGAGCCCAAGGACACCAGGGCAGATGGAGGTGCCCGAGGGCAGGATGCAGCAGGAACCGTGCTGGCATGCCTGCACCAGCCAGCCAAATCAGTTATGCAGGAGTTCTCTGGAGACAAGGAAGACTGAGAAGAGAGCACCAAACCTGCAAAAATAGGAGTAGGTGGAGGCAGGAATGTATTTTGAGCATCCCAGCATCTCACACCAAGGATTCAAGTTCAAGGATTCCTGCTGCAATAGGCGCAGGCTGCGTTGCAAGGTCTGAGAAGCTGTAGCTCCTTGCTCAGGCCTATTTCGGGGCAGGAGGAAGGAGGTCAAGATGCTGCCTGCCGGGGAGGGAAGGTGTGCTGCTGAACCAGCCTCAGCCCCGGGCAGCTAAAAACAAATTATGGTTTTTTTTCTTCAAGTGGCTTTCGAAACCAGACACCCAACTGCAAACCAAAAATTACCAGCCCTAGTTATAGACAAAGCATCAGATTAGTAAAAACAAGTGACCCAGTTAGTCCACCATTATAAGAATACAAGCTATTTTTACACAGTTCCTGAGTTAACCTGCGTTAGTTGCAAAGCACGTTACCATACGTGCTAAGACCTGGAGCTATAGTTTTCCAGCTAACAACTTCACAGCATTGGTATCTCTGCAATCAAGAGTAATGTTCCTCTTCCCTCCGCCAGGGCAAGATCCATGAAAGGAGCGCTTAAACAGTTAAGGCACAACTGGGCCTTTGTCCCCATTTTATCCGATTCTTACTTCATTTGTTGTTAGTAAAGAACTCAAATTGTTACTTGCAAAAAAACTGAGGGCATGCAACAAAAAATGGTAGCACAATAATTTGGAAAGAAACACCACTAGCTATTGCTTCTTTAGTACGCTCAATAGTTAAACAAATAACAATGCCTCCAGCAGGCTTAAGCCCTGATTCATACTCTCACTCCTAAATTATAAAAATCATCTCTGCAATTCGAAATCAGCAAAACTTCACGATCAACAATTCAGTTTTCTTTTGAGACTGTTATGTGGAAGCGAGAGTCCAGGTCATCCCTCCCCTCTGCTGCTCCTCCCTGGTTGAAACAGTAGTAATAAGCACACGAATGGTGTTACTTCCAACTGAAGTTTTTGACAAAAGAAAACCCTGCTGTCCTACCACCTCTCAAATGCAAGACAGTACTGAGCAGTCTTGCTGACAACTCAGGCACGTGCCTTGAAAGGGGCTGCAACCTGCCGTGGGAATGCTTTGGCGTATTCCCACCCTGCCGTCGGGTAGCAAACCAGCCCGCTAACGTGCCGAGCAGAAAGGCGAGTGGACTCTCTTCACACTGAGAATGAGACTCCCAACAGAAGCTCGCTTGGCCCTTACTATAACACACTTACAGCATCTTCGTCTTCATTTCAGGTTTTTGGTTTTCCTTCCCCCTACGTAGATTATCAGCTCAGAGAAGCAGCTGTCAAAAAGCTGGCCCTGGTAAGGTAATCAGATGTGTGACTTAACAAAGACCAGCTTCTAGAAGATAAGCATTGGTGCTTAACCACCTTAGGGAGTAAAAAGCAGTGTGAAGAGCTCTTCTGCTTCCCTCTGGCTCAGGCAGAAAGAAACACCCATCTTGAGTAGGCTGCATGCATCTGTACTGCAGCTTCCTACGATCTAGCTGGAATGCTGTCGCAGTCCCACGACAAAGGGCGTTGTTACTCGTTGAGTGCGCGTGAGTGCAGACCCCATCAAGTTCCAAAATCTACTAACAGCCATTTCAGATACTGAAAAAATATCCCAACGACAACGCCACCTAAGCATGCCCATGACGAATATACATGTCCTTTTTCACACGTTCATGCATTGGTAACATCTACTGCGGAGCTCTGTCCTGTTATAAAAGCAGCAGTGTTAGTCATTGCAGTAGGGTTAGTTTATACAGGATTCTGTTTTATATAATTAATGGAGGTGAAACTTACTGGCATATCTCGGCTGCAGCCCCATGCAAGCAAGCAGAAAGCAAAAATATTTAAAATGGAAGAGAGGAACTGGCTAGCAGGCAGCTACACTCACCCTTTTGTACAGCCTATGGTCCACCAGTGGGCTTCAGATTGCAAAACAATACCAAAGAGCTATTAGCATACACATGGCAATAACCATACCTTACCAAGAGCTTCACTTCAGGGAGGAGGAGACAACGCTTCTGCTTGCCTGGAGAGAAAGAACCCTTCCCACTCCTGCCTACTGGACTCCTCCTCTTTACCAGGGAAGAGCAGTCCTGTGTTTAGGTGGTGTAGGGCAGGAAGTAACAAGCAAGTAAAATCAACTCAATACTGTCATCCCCGTGGCATTTCTAGCTGCATCCTGCCTTCCCTTGCAGCGATCGTCTGGTTTCTATCTCATTGCAAATACTACTCCATAAAAAAACTGCAGATCATAATCACAGCCTAGCGACAGTGTAGATACCTCTCAGAAGAACAGATTTTTCCTAATAATCGGAAAAAGAATAGGAAAGAGGAGGTTACCTTCCCAGTGAAAGCTGACTGTATGGACCACATATGGATTCAGCTCAGTGAACCCCAACTCACTTTGGAGCTCTCGCATTTCCTTGCGGCTCTAGATGGGTCATACCTGCAGACCACCGAGTAGGCGGAGTCTTTCCAAAACCATAAAACATGCAAACCCTTATTCTGCCTCACACAGGACAGCGTGCCAGGAGACAGCTCAACTCACAGCAGGTGTAATGGCAAGTTTTGGGTTGAAAGTTAGTCAAGTGTCAGCCCGTAGGTCCAGGCACCACTGGAAGATGGGTGAAGGTCTCCTGGGAGGCCAAGAAGTTTCTGTTTCTCATTCTCGACAAACAACACTTCTGTGACAAGTCATGTTGATACCATGTTATGGCTGATGCATGTTTTTCACCGGATCTTTGAGAATATGACAATAGATGGATAAATACTTTTTTTTCCCCCAAAGTCAAAAGGAAACGATACATGTCTGACTGTCAGAATGACTGCTGCTGATGAATGACCACTTGTCTCCATGACACCTGATAATATTCAGCTACTAGAGCTCCAACATCTTCTCTAAGAATACATTCGACTCAAACTTACATTTCTTTTCTGATTTTCATCAATGTCTACACATCCATTATTGAGAGCTCCAACTGCAGAACCTCTCTCTAAGTCCCTCAAAACATCTGAAATACCATCTGATCAGGCAACAAGCGTACGTTCAGATCAGAAAACACAAGACCAACATGCCTATGCACCCTGGATCCTCAAGCTGATAGGAACCACGTATGCACTACTGAGCCTTTGTGCCAAAAAGCTAATAAGCTAAACAGGACAAGATGACCACTTGAGCTGTTCTAAATGCTAGCAGAGAAAGAGTTCTCATAATTGGCTTAAAGTAGACTTTGATCAATTTAAAATAGGAAAAAAACAACCAACCAGATAGTTGCCAGGGGAAAGCCTGAGTAAATACTGCCTGGCTACAGAATAAGCTCTTACTAGGAGTCATTTATTGGCCCAGCAACAGAATCTGCTTGTGGACAAAAACCTAGGTTAAACACTTCTGTATTTTAAGGTTAAATTTCTGAACTTTATGGATTTACTTAGCTCACTATCCTTACGACAGACTGCAAGTGGCTTTTGCAGCCTCCTCTCCCACCTCTGCCTATTAGCTGACAGAAATCTGCTCCAAGATCCTGTTTATTTGCTGTTCCCTGTGCATCCTCTCTTTTCTCTCACTGCCTCACATCTTTCAAAAATATCTGTCATTTCTATCTCTTGTACTGACAAGGCACTGTGGTTTAACAAGTGGCTCCATAGTACCATTTTTATGCTACAGAGCGTTAGATAACATTAGATGTTGGTTGTTATGACTTGCCCCTGGATGTTCAGGAGCTTGGATGGCTGAAATATTTATGAAGCCTGGGGCTCGCTTAATTTCTCATTTATAGCAGCAGTGTGCTAATTTGGAGCATTTCAAGAGGAGTCCGTGATGGGATTCCAACAAGCACTACTCCTGAAACAGTGTGTGGGGCTGTTAGCCTAAGTTCCAGTCACATCATCGTCAGCCGCATCCTGTTTAAGCATTACACAGGACGCAGAGTAGACTGAAGGGATATAATTAGGAGGCTTAAAGAGAGGTGGTTTTAAACTTACTTAACATCCTAAGTTTTATTACTCTATCCTTAGAAAGAGGTAAGCAAGAAAAGTCAGGCAGTGAGGAATAAATGTAATTATTAAGACAGAGAAAATTCAGAAAGCTTGAAGAAAAGCAGATGAGAAGGAAGTGATTCCTTCATGTTCCACTTGGTACCCCAGCGTACATGCACTGCGAGCGGGGCAGCTCAGAAAGGGGGTTCAGAGCCAAGCTTGGGAAGGAACTCATGTGGGTGGTCTCGCCAGCGTATGGCTGTGCTGGGGAAAGCACGTGGATCTCCCCCTCAGGGCGGGGGGTGAGGAAGCAAACCGGTCAGTCTGAGTCAGCTGAGATGCTGAAGCAAGGGAAGCTCCATCTTAATAAGTAGATCTGTATCATTTCCAGTATTCTACTTTTCCCTTGCAGTTGTTTACACAAGCAAAAGACTTCAACTGTTTGTCTTCAAAATCCTGTGTGGTAACAAAGCTCTAAGAACCAATTTGTGTGTCATTGCTCACTGAACACAAACAAGCACAGGGACCAGATCTCTCTGTATGGTACTGGCAGCCAGGAAAGTCTGAGGGTCCACGAGATATTCCTGCAGCATGATCCCTAGATCACAGGTGCAGCCTAAGTGCACAGACCACAAAGTGTTTTAGAAAACACCTTTCTTTGCAACTGCTTGCTAGAGATTTTTTTGGCAAGCAGGAGGAATACAGGGAAAGAGGCCCAAATTTGTTGCATTTCTAAATAGTTCTGTAAATCTAGTAAGCTTTTTCAAGCAGATTCTAAATGCTGGTTTTGTCATTTGGTAAGTCTTGCTTTTACTTTTAGCATTTGCCAATGCCAGAATGCTCCTGGTTCAAAGTTGTGTCAGTTATTAATAGTAGCTACGCTAACACAGTTTTAAACTCTTATGATGGCTTGGAGAAAGTACGTGACCACGAATGTGTGATCATTTTTGTTTCAGAAGGAAAAGCAAGGCGGTTTTGAAACACAGTTAACATCTTCAGTGGAAATAAGTTACTTTTTTCTGCTGTTGCATCCTTGCCGAGAACCATGGACAAATTCCCCAGCAGTCACAACAAAGCGCCTATGGACACAGACAGCACTGCACCGTTGGAGAAATTCGAGTACTGTGCAGCGCGACATAAGCCAGAGGGAGCCTACTGACGATGGATCCCCCTTGCTGCTTCTTTTTATTTCCTGCCTATAAACACCCAAGACCTAAACCCATCTCCCAGAGACACACACAGCAGCAGCCACCACACTGCTGAAGAGAGAGGAGATTGACTACAGGCAAAGGGAAGGGACTTGCCTGCAGACTTCAGTGATGCAAATGAGTAGGGTCTCTCTACAAAGGAAAACAGCAGACACTGAGGAAAAGGCAGGCAATGAGCTGAATGCAAGAAAGACTGCTGGAATCATCGGCAATTTAAGCCCTGGAGAGTCTGCGTTACCCGGCAGCTGGAGACTTAACTGAGTGTGGTTGAAGTGCGTGGCACATCCCGGACATTGGTGGGAAACCCAGCCAGTCATGACGCATTCTCTGGGCTTGTGTGTGCGAGTCGGCTGTAAGAGCCTCCGACAGGTTGACCGCCTCCACAGATGGAAATGGGCACATGGCTTCCCCAGGGATGGCCTGGATCTCAAGCAGATCTGAGACAACATGGAAGTTCTGAGCCTCTGCCTGCTTCAGTGGGACACGCTGCCCAACAAACACAACAAAACCAACATGCCCTGCTGAGAGCAAGAAGCCACTTGTGCTTCTACATGAACAACTGTGGCTGTTTCAAGTGCATTTGGAATTGGTCTGTAAACTCTAAAGCCCTCTTTCTTGTCCACACATGTTACCTCCCACTGAACCTGCAGGTAACATGTCCTTCTACAACATGAGCCACACTGACCTCCTGCAAACTGCAGCTCTGAAATCCTACAAAAAGGACGGAGTCTGTTTCTAAAATCAAGTTTATCACAAGCCTCTCTGCCTCTCAGAGCTCTCCTTGTTCAAACGTCACTGGGCTGAACTAGACATGCTTCAAAATGCATCAGGTCTGACCAGCTCCTGAGTAGATGAAATGCATGTGTGGTGAGAATGGAGGGAGCAGAGTCAGAAACATCTGAATTCACTTTAGTCTAGGCAAAGTTCCAGTCTGCAACCTAATCATATATGGGATCCTTTTTGAAAAATCAAAACAAACGCTCTGCATGTAGCAGAGTGGTGATGTGGTGGTGGTAGCTGCCGCACACGAGCACTTTGGCAAGCCTGCGCAGGTTCCCACACTGGCAGGAGATGATTCATCTTCATGTTTGTGTCTGTACTCCCAGCTTACTGAGGTATGTGTGGAGTGGCTGACGTGAACTAACTTGTCTGCTGCTCTGTTGGCACATTCCACCTATCCACATGAAAAAGAACCCCTATTTGATGAGAGTTTACCAAATGATCCTGTGACCAAACTAAAGGCATTTCCAGCGTACACTAGATGTTGTTGCATTTTGCACTTTCCCATCTACCATGAATGCTGTGTGCAGCGCTTACAAGCTGTAGCTGTGAGTCAGTAAGCTGTTTTTCAGACTTCCTCAAGTCCAGCTTTTAAAATCACATGCGCTGCTTTGCTCAAAGTTTCTTTATTCTGTGTCTGCCCAACACAACCTGGGTTGCTTTACCATATCAGCGATGAACATGATACTCTTTCAGCAACAGTCCTAAGTTAGAGATTTCATTTTTGTCAGTATATCTTGGAAGTAGCTGGGCTTCGTTATTTGATTAAAAGATCTGTAGTAAGCTGATTCTGTTATCCTTTACATTGCATTCACTGCTGACACAAATGAATATTGTTGCATTGCTCTAATGAAGGGCAGATACCAAAAGATAGCGTCATACCTGTGGCGGCAGCGTCGTAAAAACCGCATAATCTTGCGAGCAGCTTGATCCTGCTTCTTGGTAAGCAGACTGCTTCTAAACACAAAAAAACCCCAACACTGAAGCGTAGGCAAAACCAAGGAGAATAATACTAAATGCAAGAATAATTATCCTATGAACCACTGTCCTTTTCCAACTGGCCTTTGTCTGTAAATTACAGCACAGCCCCGATGAGTGTAAAAACAACATGTAAAGATCCTGGTAGCATCTAGCATCCCAACAGCTCACCTGAGTTTCTGTTGTACAATGGTGGCTGCCCGGCGGTTTTGCCTCCTCTTCCCACATTCTTTGTAGCTGCGATAGTACTGCTGAATCAGCATCGCGGCTCGTCGGCTCTGCTGGAATTTTTTCTGCTCATAGTAACTTCGGAATTTGCTCTGGATAAGAATGGCAGCTTGCGTCATCTTTTTATAAAGTGCATACTACAAGAGAAACAAAGAGAAGCTGAGGCATTCCAATAAAACCAGCAAGAAGCAGGTTCCTATGGTGAAAGACTCTTGTGCCACTGAGACATGATGAGAAGCAAATGAGTATCTACTCGCTGATTGGGAACCGTAAAAGAAAAGGGTGACAGCAAACTGGAACTACTGTGAGATTAGGTGCAGAACCCAGTCTGCGTCGAGAAAGCAACTACCTGTTTTGCTGCCTCTGGAATGGTATGACAGGATTGGTTTTATTTAATACCTAGCTAACAGAGGCTCTACATGTACATGCCAGTGACCAGATCCAGCTGTCCTACACTTAACGAACAACTTTGGAACATCTGGAGCTGATCCTGAGTTGTGTTTACACTGCTTCATATTTGTACTGCAGTAGGT
Organism: Grus americana; assembly: GCF_028858705.1. Classification (NCBI taxonomy): domain Eukaryota; kingdom Metazoa; phylum Chordata; class Aves; order Gruiformes; family Gruidae; genus Grus; species Grus americana. The sequence continues at coordinate 9,313,332 of NC_072872.1, read as the reverse complement.
CTGTGTTGGAGATAAACCAACTGACTACACTTAGAGGAATGCTTTGTTTCCCTTGCATACAGAAATCTCATTACAATGTACAGGATGCCCATTTCTATGGGGCCATCGTTTGTAAAGACTCGTAACAGCAGCAGCAAAATATGCCCAGCTAAGTGACTATAAGGATAAAGCAGTGTGAATGACTATTCCAAACCAAATTAACTAAAACCAAAATACACCTTTTTGTGTCTTCCTTTAAAAATATCTTTTAAACAAATTACTTTAAGAACCAAATTTGCTGTTCACAAGTGTATTCCACTTTCCTAAGACACTTAACTTTCAAACAGCTCATTTCTTGTTTCTGTGCCATAGCATAATACTGCAAAAGTTTTGATTGCTCAGGTATCCATTTAAAACCAAGCATGTCAAGTGGCATAACACAAGATTATAACTTAAACCAAGCCCAAACAAAACCCAAAACCCACTACAGTTAATTGAGTCCAATATTGAGCCTAAATCATAGGCAAAACTAAATCTCATTAGAAGTCTGTAATAAACATCCACTGCACTTGCAAATTTGCACGAGCACACGCATCCAAAATTCCCTCTAGCACTGTATTATTTCTAGCCTCACGATTCCAAATAAAGCAGGCGCAAACTCTTAAAAAGAAATTTGCTTTATTCTACATCCTTTTCCTTTTAAAGCATGCAAGTAGATAGCTACTGTCCTGTTTTTTGGCTAGGATAGAGTTAATTTTCACAAGAAGCTGGGAGAGCACACAGCCAGGACAGGTTTAACAGAAACCATATGCATTCAGGCGTGTTTTTAAAAGTCCTTTTTAAGATATAGATGTAGAATAATGTATAGAAGTTGCACTCACACTTCTGAACACTATTGACAGAGGTTTTCAGTGTTTACTGATCTTATTTTGAAAGTTTTAATATTTTCAAAACTTATGTGTCTGGATATTTTATCAGCTATGACTTCTGCTCACTTTATCAGACAGATGAGACACAGAAATAGCAGCCACTGCCCTGTGTAGGGTAATGTCCTAATGTATTTCAATGGAGTTTTCCTGTCTCTTGGGAAAAAAATCCAAAAAGCAAACAGACACCAGCCCCCCCAAACATCAGCCCAAAGCAAAATACCCTCCAATATCATCACAGACCACCATTTACCAAATTTCACTTTTTGGAATTGAAGCAGTCATTAGGTGCAGTTATATTTTGCCATTATTAATTCCCATCTTGTTTGTTTGTTTGTTTTGTTTTCTTTTTAACACTTTTAATGAAATGGATCAGATTGAAGTTTTAAATTAGCTATTTTAAACAAGTCCACTTACAGGCTGGTCATGGTTTTCCTTCCAATTTTTAGCCCAGATGGGACTTCTGTGGCTGAGTTACAAACCCCTGAACAGAAGGGTTCAAATAGGAAACCGTGATGTGAGCTATGACTGTTCAAATCTAGTCATAAGGCAGTGCTGATCTCAGCAATACAGTAACATAATAGAGGAAATAGCAGTCACTGGATAGGCTAGAACCCAATATGTTTGCATCCAACTCTAAGACCCACTTAACTGATTAGCTGCTCCCTCTCCTCCTCTTTTTCCCTCCAGCTGGGAAGAGGATAAACAGAGAAGTCACCTAATCTCCGTGAAGTGGTAAGCCTTGGCTAGTACAGTGATCCTGGAAAGCTCAGCCCACTTGTGCTGATAGAACAGTACTTTGACTGACAGAAAACCATGGTGCAGGAGGAAACTGTGGATGGAAAATTACCCTGAGGACATGTTCTCTCCAGGAAGAGCATACTCTGCCTTCTGGGTAGCTCTGAGGGAAGCTCAACTGATTCTAGTATGATAACAGCAAGATGTTGCACAGTTGGGAAATCCATCTTTACAGTAGAAAATTATGGGCCATGCACAATTTAGACTGGCATCAACAGTCACGCCTCTGGTATAAGCAGCAATGTACATAAGATGGTGGTCTTAGGAATTCAGGGCACAGGTATTTCAAAGATGAATGCTCAAAATACTTTAGCAGGCAGGCAGCATGCAGAGGACATTGGCTGCGTGGGTGGGATAAATGTTCTCCTGCACTCCCCAAATGCCAAGGCAAGATCACCGAGTGATGGCTAATCAGCAGCAAAGGAAAGCTTGTCCTCCAGAAACTGGCTTCAAAACCTTCCCCACGCCTCAGCCCATCGCTGCTTGTATGAGTACCTGTAGAAGCAGGAGACACTTTTTTTTTCCTCAGTTGTACTACTAGATTGATATGCTGTGGCATGGCAGCCCCTACGTATCTCCCATAAGGTTTGGTTTGTCAGTGACTTCTCAACTGCAGGCATTTATTAGTGGATACTACTAAAATGTTTCTTGAAATGCCAGGTTCTCCTGGTTTATATTGAATGTTAAAGTTAGTGACCCACAGGGAATTGTTTCCAAAATAGTGTTTGTGTTTGTATTACCTTCAAGGCTATCCAAGTAAGCTTAGGGAGAAACAGAAAAATACAGTTAATGTTAGTTCTGCAAATAAAGAATGAAAAAAAAAAAACCAAAACCAAAAACCAAACCATCTTCTTTCAAAAAGAAGTGATTCCAGGATGCAAGACAAAGCAGTTTTTGAAAGGAATTAAGCTTCTCTATTACAGGAAGCATCACTCCAGAATGACAGGCATGTGACAGGTTGAATGTGAATCATGATGCAGTCACCTAACACTAGAAAGGCTCCCCAAATAAATGGTTTTGAAGGTTGTAAAACAGCACAGGCATCTTGCCTTTCACTTTATGTAACATGCCACCAGGCATCAGACAGCTTAAGCCTAGCAGGGAAAAAAAGAGGGACATGGGCTCTAGCCACCCCCCCAAAAAAAACCCCAACCAACCAAAAGGGAAGAAATATCTTCTTTTTCTGGGGTTGAGAACTCAGCCTAAAAGCATGTCTCCAACTAGAGTCTGGAGAACAGTCTTAGTCCTGGAACAACTTGCATCAAGCTAAAACACGTGACTTCCCATAGTTTAAACATTTAGTATGTGCAAAACAAAACAACCTATTTTCCATCTGCGCCTTTAGCAAAGGCAACCAACTTCAATTTCACAATGAAATTTGGCAAGCAACTAGTCATGCATAAAGGCCAGTATGCAATACATCATTGCCCTCTATCTCACAGCAAAAATGCAGTTACCATCACAAACAAAATCCTTTCAAGGATTCCCTCAAAAATTAAGATTCAGGACACGAATCTTCTTCCCTTTTCAATTTTGCCCGAGCAGGATATATCATTACTGCATGCTGAATAGCATACAAGAGGAATAGTGGGATAACACCCATTACAAAGGGCTGCGTTCACAGCACTTCGGTGTGTTTCACAAAATTTCACTTCCTTGATTACCTGTTTGTATTTTCGGTAGCAACGCTGAATAACAGCAGCAGCCACCTCTTGCTGTTCCCGGACCGGACGACCCTACGTGGAGAAGGAAAGAAGCAGTAAGTACTCAGAGTGCACCAAAACACAGGACAGATGACATTAAGTAGCTCACAGCAGCTTGCAGGGCACCTACTTCTAAATCTCTCCTGTCAGTGCTACCTGGTCTGATTCGGGTCTAGGCATTTCCTGGAGATATCTCTACTGTCAATTCACATAAGGGACAAACCCTCAAAATTGATCTTTACACCAAGCAGGCAACTAATCAGACCATCTGGAGCATATTTTAAGGATACGCTTTGTGAGTGCTGTTCCAGCACAGAGGGCATGCTATGGCATGGCATGCTCTCTCCAGTAAGGTAGTTGCTGGGTAAACATCAACAAGCAAATACTATGAGCATTGAAAAGGTTATGACAGAAACTATTTTTGTCCCAGGAGTGGGCATTACCCACATTTTGTTTTGTAACAGATTATACTCTCTCACACCTAACAAGGAAGACATTGGATGTTTTGACCACATACCTTATATTTCCTGAACACTGTCTGGACGAGTTTGGCAGCTTCATAGAGTTCTCTCTGCTCATGATCAGACAGAGTTAACTGTGCAAACTCATTTTCTACCTTCTCGCTGGTGGATGCACTCAGAAATTCAGACCAATCCGCTGCCGAGGGAAGGCTGGGTTTCTCAAAAGCTATTTCACTGATTGGTGAGCCTGCAGGGCTCAAGCTGGTGTTCGAAGAAGGGGTGAGGGGTTCACTATACAGACTTCTGAAATACCAATCACAGTAGGAATTATTGGCTCACAAAGCACCTGGGCTGGCATCACAGATAAGGACTACAACATTTCTGAGTTCAAGGCAGAAGCTCACGCTCCCCTCCCTCTCTCCAAGCAACATCCCACATTCCTGAGCCTGCCTGTACCGCATTGCGCAGACTTGGCACTGGAAGAGAAGTCACCAGTCAGACCTCGTGGCCAGTTTCCCCTCCTGTTGCATGCACTCCCATTCTTCCATGAATTTGTAGCTGTGCTGGCAACAGTACATTTGACCACGAGAGTGTGGCGGGGCTTGGAACACCAGCATTGAATCCTACTGAGAAATAGCATCTGCCAGCTAAAGAATCAGTGCATGCTACCCAGCATTCAGACTGCTCAAAAACCCAGAGTGACTTCACAGCTCTCACTGACCTTATCTGTGCAGCACTTGGCAGATGATCGACATCAGCAAGGTAACTGGCCAGCCAGCTCATTGTGGTGCTCATGGCAGCACTGTCTGTTCTCTCCACCAGTGGTGACTCCATTGGCACAAAATTCTCCCGCTTGATCCTGTCAGGCGTAGCTTCAATAATGTGCTCTGCAAGTGTCATCATGTTCACCTGGGACGGGGAGAGGAGAGGAAACTTTCGCTGCCTGGTAGCAGGAACCTCGTGCTTGCATGTTACAGCCCAGCTTTAGCCAGACTGCCCCATTTTCCCCAAACTTGTGGTAGCTGGAACCTACTGCTTGGCTCAGCATTGGAGAGAAATTCATTAACCAAAGCTCATTTGCTTTTCTGTCTCTTCTGACAAAGCACTGTGGGGTTTCATATTCCCCAGACCTCTTTTTCACTGAGCCTATGGGGAGCCTAAGAGATCTGGTAAAAGGTTTATGTCATTGGACCTTTGCTGTACGCTACTGCCAGCCGTCACTACTACCTTGGTTCCAAAGGAAAAGCGATCTTGCCAGTCTTTCACCAAGATGTGCAGTACAGCATGACAGAACAATAAAGGCACATCGAGAGAATTTAAATCCATTGGGACCACAGCTTTGTCAGGAACCCTCCTGAACCGCATATCCCTCCACCCACCAAGGTTCACAGGAATTTTTAATACAGAGAACAGAAAACAGTTCTTGTTTTGCAAAGATCTGCTTCATCTGTGTTACACCAGCAAGATGAGAATATTTAGAGATGCCAAGGCAGTGCACATAGGCTGTGCTCCCATTACTTGTTTCACTCAGAAGACCAAACGCAGTATCCTTCCCCCAGTGACAACTCCTCATCTGTCTGTTCTGCTTCTGTGGTGTTTTTATTTCCTCTATTCCATACTTGGTGGGATTTTTCCTTCCCCAAAGCCACTGTCTCTCTCCCCTTCTCCACTCTTATTTCCCTGCCCTTTAAAGTGCAGCAGCTTGGCCTGCAACCACAGCACTGCCTCTCTCAAGTCACCTTGTCTTCGTAGGGACTGCTTTCCAGTTCCCAAAGGACCATGGAGCCACCTTAGTCTCATTTTCTGGTGTGATCAGGAGGCTCTGCTTTTTCCTTTTTCCTAGCAAAACTGCAAACAGTTCTGTACACTGTGGAAGCATACACCAGTGCATGACCCTAAATGCTAACCATTAGCCTTTGTGTCCAGGTTGAAAGGATACTCTCTGAAACCAGAAGAAAGTATACATTGACTGTATAGCCACCTCCTTTCACAAAATACAATTCAGAGCCTCTAAAGGCCTCCGCAGAAGTTTCTCACAGTTAGGCTCCTCTGTGCAGCCACCAGGTTCTCTGAGACTGCTGATCTTGGTGCTATGGGTATGTTTACCTGCAAGTCATCCATGTGGTGTAAGCAGTCCTCATCCCCGGCATTGTCCCTGTAGGACAAGAGCTCTGCATCCACCATCTCCCTGTCAGCCATCATCAGCACATTCATCTGCTCTCGCTGGCGTAGCCGATGGGCTACAGTGTCCTTCCCCAGTGCAGCACCCTTCTGGCTCCCCGCCACTTGCACAGCAGACACACCAATATAAATGTCTTTTGGGTTCCATTTGATGCCTGCTTGGCTGCCAGAGCCTCGGTACCCAGTAACTTCTGGGATGTGCTGGGAGAGCTCCCGGCCGTAGTCCCTTATCCCTTCACTGGGGCTGATTGTCTCAGTGGCGGATTGCTTGGAGCTGGAGTTCTGCTTCCTGATGCTTGGCTGTTCCAGGCTCAGCGCAGTGGAAAGCAGCTTGTCTTGCCGGGCTTGAAAATATTCAGGGCTCAGCTTATGTTTTTTGGGTGCAGGGTAATCTTTCTGAGTCTCACTACTGTAGTAACTGGAAGGTTCTGATCTTGGTCGTCTCAGCTCTGGAAACAAACAGATCAATGGTCAAAACGAAACATGCAACCCATGATCGCTCTAGAAACTACAACAGTTCCTGCCGCAGAGCTGCAGGTGGAAGTTTGTGCCATGCTCTATGACACCCAACAGTATGTGCAAAGGGAGTAACTATCACTCAGGGAGGATATTACCTCAACCACTCTTAAGATACACGTCTTTCTAAGGCAGGCATTCACTCCTCAATACTTACGCAAGTGCCTGCAAGAAAAGAATTAAGCATGGACAGCAGGGCTACAGGTGGCATCTGCCACCCAGGTGAGCTCCTTGCTCTCAGATCTTCACATGTCAAATGTCAGCAAAGCAGTGCATGCCCTCAAACATTTTACCTGTGTTTGTACTGGAAATCACAGTGACTCCCTTCTGAGGCTCCTGAGAGGCAATAAGCTCACTGTGCCACTGGGACACCCAATTCTCTGTGTTGGAGTCTGTGCTCGAGGGGCACTGAATCCTGGGGTTTTGCCCAAGCTGAGTTTGCTCATCTCGCTGTAGCTGCTCCAAGCACTCCGCCAACTTCACGTGTCCCCGAGATCGGGCAATGGCCAGTGGCAGTCTCCCAAGGGAGTCAGGAATAGAGATGGCTCGGCGGTCCCACTTGTACAGCACAATGGCTGCATCCATGTGGCCTAGGGCGCATGCCCACATCTATAAAAGAAAAGACAATTGAGTCATTGGGTGACCTGCTGCCTTCTTCCTTTCTTGCTAACACAGTGGAGTCTGGTCCCCAGCTCATGGAAAAACAACTCTGACTAGATTTTGGGTAAAACACAAACCAAAACCACCTTTTCTGTCCCCTTTCCTCACGTTACTCAATGACAAGGGTTTTTTTCTGTGTGGACTCTGTCGACAAAATGCCAGGAAGCTGACAGTGTCATGTCTTACCATTTACACAGCAAAGACACACAAGAAACATCTACTCGTCAGTGTGAAACACATTAGGAAAATAACACATCAGGAAGAACTCCAGAGGGTCCTCAGACTCTCTCAGAAGTTTCAGTCTCTGCTCTTACCAGAGGAGTGCAGGAGAAATGATCCACATTCAAAGGGTCAACTTCCAGCTCCAGATCGATGCTGTCCGCATGTTTGGTGCTGCAGAGGAAACAGTAGAACAAATGATGCTCTGCAGCCACATTAAGATCATCACCTAAATGCACAGCTTTACCCAATGCACCACACCACAAAGAAGTGGCCACACATATGCCCGCGACACACATATTTACTACAGATGGTGCCCCCACCAGAGACTTTAAGAGCATGATACATCCAGTGACTGGACTCGCTCTCTCAAGAGACAAGTCCCGTCAGATCGGGGACAGGGTTCAGGGACTTGGCTGTTTGTAAGGGACAACTAGAAATCTGGACCAAGTAGACTTTACGTATGCTTCTGCCATGCCTGTATTGACACCCAAGAGTCCAACGGGCTGGGTCTTACCGCCATTTGATGAGGGTCTGGATGAGTGTAGCATAGCCCTGGGCAGCAGCTAGGTGGAGCAGCGTCATTCCTCGGAAAGTCTTTGAATGGATCAAGTGTTTGGACTTTGCCCAGCAAGCACGACTCATCATCTTCTCGCATACCACCACCACGCGGCTCTCAAAGCAGCTGCCCAGTGTCCCAGTCCCAGAAACGCACTGAAACACCACACACATCCCAGTTTAACCACTGAGGGGAGCTGCAACCTGCCCTGAGCAGGCAGCCTTCCACTTCTAGAAGTACTAAGACAGTGGCAAATGTGAGTGAAAGCCAACTGCTGTTAAAAACGTCCACAAACCAGACTTGTTGTTTAGGAAAAACTAAAATATTTTCCAATCCCCCCAAAACCAAACTCTGGCCAGAAAGCATAAAGCTAGACACAGCGGGGTTCATACCTGCACTTGCGTTCCTCCGTTCCCACTCCCATTGCTCCCGCCTCCTACTCCTTGTTTGTGCTGCTGTGAGCCTGTCATTTCAGCCATTCTCCTCTCCATCTGCTCAAGTCGCTCCAATATTGACATCCTGAACTGGTTATCTAGGTTGGAGAAAGCCAGAATAAGGATATTTCCATGGAAAGAAACCTCAGGTTTTGGCAGCCTACTGCAGGAAGCCCCAAAGAACTATCCTGGAAGTCACACAGGAGATTTGCTCTGCTTGGCAATGCACAGGGACACTTGCCCTGCAGCATCCTAGCTCTTCAGGTTCCTGCAGCATCCCTTTGACTGCAAGTCCAGAGAACTTCCTTCAAGAAAACAGACAGAAAAATGAAAAGTGCAGGCAGAAGACAGATCTCTTCCCTTGTGATTCTAGCTGTATCTGCACAATAAGGGACTAGGCTAATGCAACTTCTTTGAAAACACAAGTAAGCCCTAAGCAAATATAACCATTCAGACAGCATTTCAGAAGGATCATATCTGTCAAAATACTCTCCATTTTAGAGTCAATTCCCCTACTTCACAAGAATCCTGAATTCAGCTTGGCTTAACTCCTGAAACCATGCAAATAATGGTACCTGGAGGAAGACAACTCCCCCACTTCCTTCTGTGCTTAGAAAAAGGAACCTTTAAAAAGGCACTTGCTCCTTTTCTGACAGGCTCCCTTTCTTGGAAAACAGCTTTGGCCAAGTGCCAGAAACAGAACTACCCAGAAATCAGAGAGTATGGGCACTGATAATCCAGTACCATCATTCTGAAAAGCAGTACAACTCTTGAGCTCTCTGCAGAAGTCTAAAGGTTATATTACTTATTTTCCCCTCCTTGCATTGTAATCTAGCACTGTGACACAGCTAGTAATGCTTCAATAGTCGAGCAGGGAGATTTAGATAGGTTAAAAGGACGTTGCTAAACCTGATGCTGTAGAGATCAACTCAAGCAATCTTTTTGTGCTTAGGGCCAAGCCAGTGCAGCTCAAGCGGCGGTGACCCACAAGAGAGAAGCTTCATGCAGCTCATGTGAAGCTGGGTAGGATAATTTTGTGCGTAGGGAACATTTCATGAATCTTGCTATCATGCTAACAGTGCATATAGTAAACTGCGGGGAAAAACCAACTCTTATCCTGTTTGGTTTCATGCATCCATGGTGATGATGTGGTGGTGCAGAGCACTGATAACCCCAGAACAAAGCCCACCGACAGTAAGAGGAATCTGCATCAAAATGAACAAGCTCTGATCAGGTTTTAAAAGAGAAAGTCTTCTCCGAGTGACCTGGTTACATGCAGAGTCCTCCCTGGAAGGTTGCAGAAGCACTTGCGTGCTACACTCTGCAGGGCACAACTCTCACTAGAGGGTATTAGAGAGATACAGATCTCTCTGCTGTACTGCACTGAAGACCATATTGCAGACCATAGATAAGAAACAGCTCAGGGCCGCTGGCTACAGACATCCCCCTCTCCCGAAGAGGCTGCTGCGGTTTGGCAGCAGACAAGAGCTCCGCTCCCTTCTGGCCAGCTCCAGTGGGTTGTAAAGCAGCATCCCACCCTGGCTGCTCAAGAGCCAGGGACAAGAGAGTGCAGCCAGCTCCCCCCCGCCCCCCTCATTTCAGAGGTGAGCTCACTACAGCCTTTCTCGCCTAGTCCAAAACACTATTACTTATTAGTAGTGCCTTATTAATAATTCAGTTGTCCTGTTAATTGCAAAGCCTCTAGGAAAATGACTGAGAGTTACATGAGGAAATACTCATAACACAGATGCAGTCTGAGGGCCTCATCTCTGAACTGCGGTCAGCACACAGCAGCAACACCAGTCTGTTTTCCCAGCAAGTCTTTGTTCTGGGACTGCTGCAGTGTGCTGCAGTGCAGTCCATGCTGCTGTCTCCTCCTTCCCCATTGCCAGGCAGAGCACGTACGCTGTAGAGACTGACAGAGACCCGGCACGGCTGAGCCATCCCCTCTCACTGCAGACCTGTGCCAAACAGAGCTGCTACAACTCAGGCACCAGGAAACGGGGCCACATCTGCCACACCGGTCAATGGCTCCATTCTGCATGTATAATGCCACTCTCTCTAGTTGGGTGGCCAGCACCCACATTTTATTAGAACTAAGAGTAGCAACACACACTGGGTATCATATCTGAGCCTTCAACCTCATATAGGCAAAGGTAGCTTCTTTTCTAAAAGAAGAAGAAATTTGGCTTGAACTGGTGTTACAGAACAAGCCCAGAGCTGCAAGATACCAGGGATTTGCTCCTACTCATTTAGCTGTCAGAAGAGAAGAATTATTCTGTATAGTCAGAAACAGCAGAAAATTATTCCGTTCCAAATGATGCAGAAGTACACTATGCAGATTACTATCCCCCCCCCCTTTTCTTTTGCAAGCTGAAACCATTGTGGAAGAGAAATGGAGGGCCCCATGGTTCGTGTCCATTTCCCAGGCTCTTCTCTCTAGGCTCTGTGATCTATAATGAGTGAAGCCTCCACCTTTCTTGATGCCAAGCTAATGACACTGAGCACTTCCTGGCACTTTTCATCAGAGGACTGAAGTTACTAAAGGGACATCTGTCACCACCACTGTCCCCAGATGGGAACACTAAAAAAAAGAAAGAAAAGCAGGGAACTTTTCTTAGGAAACAGAATTTGAAATAGCATCTAGTGTTCCCACGTATTCCTATTAATGCTCCCGAGAAGTATTTAGGGCAGGACTACCTGATTTTAGGTAGCAGAAGGTATCTGTTTGACTTAACAAGAGCCTGAAGGACAGACATTATAAACTCATTGCAGTCTTAAACCTGTAATCTTCAGCATTTTACTAAGACAACGGTGCTTTTCATAGATGGTTGTAAACTGCTGCTCAGTCTACAGGCAGATCAGAAATATGCCACTATTAGTAAAATGGGAAGTGGAAACATACATTCTGGAGCGCCAGCAGAGAGCGAAAGGAGCCCTTTCCATGTCTAGCAGAGACTGCCGGCATTTACCCAGCAGCAGGGTGCACCCTTGGATTAGAAAGCTCCAGGCAGCAAGTAAGGTAAGTGGGGCGGTAGTGAATGGAAAGTATCTCTGTGCTGCCTGTTTTCCAGGCAATTAAACTTGCTACCTAAGCAGCTAGAACAAAGCCACAACTGATGCCAATTTCAAAATTACTTATGTATAGTGTTTCCATAACAAATTCTGTGGTATCAAGTACACCAAGGTGTCCCCTTCAAAAGCGACTGGTCACTTGAAGTGCATGCACTGCACTAGTCTACAAAAAAAAGAAAATAAAAATAAGGGGAGGGAGAGAGTGAGAACTGGAAGGGGAAGACAGCAACTAGCTATGCTGCAAGAGTTGGTACATTCTTAACAAAACAAGGGCACCTTAGCACAGAGGAACGGCCAAAGGGAACGACACGTTCCTCTGAGGTTCCCCCCCCCGGGGCTCAGCAGTGAGATGAAAGGCTCCTCTTCTCCCACGCACGCCAGATCAATGGCGTTTGGACCATGGCCAGCACAGGTCACACACTGCGAATAAGCCAACAGATGCCTTGCCCCCCGGCTGCAGGGAGAACAACCCACACCACTGTTTGTGTGGAAGATGCCCTGGTCATTCAACCCCCTAAACAGCACATTTCCTTCCTTCCTTCCTAGCTTGGAGCAGGGTCAGGGAACCTGCTTGCTTTCAGTTAGGCTCCCAAAAGCAAACCACATACAAATATCGATTTCTACACACTCTCTTCTTGGTGGATTCTTGCAGCATCTCTCAGGATCATTTTAAAAATCAACGTCCACAGGTGGGAGAACTTCCAAACTATTTTACCAGGCTATAGTAGTCCTACCCTGTTAAAATTAAGTTACAAAGAATAAAGATGATCTTGTACCTTGAAAACTTAGATTTTGCAGAGGCTTAATTAAAGGGTAAGTCTTTAAGAGACCTCCTAGAAATCAATATTCTGTAAGTCCCAAGTTTGCCAGTTTGTATTGAAACATTATCACGTCTGTATTCTCAGTAACAGGACTTGGCCAGCTTCATCCCTAAGGACAACAGCATAACGTTGAAAATAAAAGTACAATTTATGCCACAGGAACTGGCACGAAAACATCATCTTTCCTTTTTATAGTCCTGGGCTCAACAGGGTCAAAACCAAAGTCAGCTTTACGTACCACATGCGTTGTATGCGATACACCCGGTCTATCTGTAAAACTGATGTATCTGTATACACGTTAGTAGCCTATATAGAAGGATGATTGCTACAGCTGTGTAAAACTTAGAGGAACTGGACAGAAAAAAAACCCACACATTTTGGGAAGCAAAGGCTTGCTTTTTTTTGTGTGTGTGTTATGTAATGAACATAACTGAGGTCTGAAACAAGATCCTCCAGTTCAACGATAAAGGTATCAGACAGCACCGCAACACATTCTTTAAACAAAGCACTGTGCTTTGTCGCAAAAGAAAAACATGTTTTGTGGTAAAGAAAACATGACAGAACCTGACCCAGTCCTGCTCTCTAATGCATTTTCCTGTGAAAACTCTAATTGCCAAAAGAGCAGTCAGCAAAGCCCAAAAACCACAAACAGGATCAAAATGAAGCACAAACAAACAACAAAAAAAAAGCTGTCCTGAAGTTATGCAAGTTACCTTGCAATAATTAAAGAGATGGGCCATAAGAGCCACAGAGTTGAATGTTACAGGTATCACTCTGAGAAGTTCGAGACCCTTTATCCCTTATTATTTCTTATTTTGCTAGTGATGCTCTCAGAATTCTGTCTTGCTCACCTCAGGGGTCTGTGGAGAGCCATCTGCCTAGCAGGCAATGAAGTTACAGGAGCACAGGTTCCACGTTCTTGTCTTTCACATTCAACAGAGGATCTCACGACAAGTATCTATCTTGCAGTGCACTGAAGACAAGAGCTCAACAGCATAGAAATCAAGTTGTCAAAATAAGCTTTTCTCCTGATACGTTATACAGGAAATCTAAACAGCTCCAGCCCAGCACAAGGAGATGTCTTGCACTGGAAGCACTCTCGCTCTTTCCAAAGTCTGCAAAGATGCACGTGGATACAAACATATCCACATATTTAAAGTGTTACCCAAGGACCCTGCTTTTGATGATCAAATTTCAGATTTCTGTGTGAGCCAAAAAATGAGACTTGCAAATTTTTCCATTTCTCGAATTTTTCCATTACATATTACTCTGAAGAAACGTTACAATATTCCTAAAGAAACCACAAAATAAGGCTTCTGAAGCTGTTCTTCAAGGCCGCCTCCATGAAGGTGATGAAAACGACTGCATTTTCGTATCTGAGACACCTCAAATTCACAGAAAAACATTACGAACATTGTATCTTTTCTGGAAATTATTTTTCAAATTTAACAAGAAAAATGTAATATCAAAACCACTTCTTGCCATTATTCCTTAGCATAACAGGAAGAGGTGGTGGCTTTAGGCCCTAAGGGTCTGTTTTGTGAACAGACCAAGCCCCGGCAAGGTAGGACAGCCTGGTCTCACAGGCCTTCTCCATCAGCAGCCGCTTTCATCTGATGGGAGCTCTGAAGCTTTTGGGATCCAATGGAACTACACGCATCCGCTTGCTCATGCTTCACCCCTCTCACCCTGCACTTTCTGTGAAACTCTGCAAGCCCCAAGTGCACCCCTGGGTCATGTCTTAATTTAGGGATCTGTCCCATCACACACAGAGCCATTTTCGCTTCTGTTGTCCTCAGCCCTTCACAGGGGAGTGAGAAGCTATCCCTTGGACTCAAAACCAAGCTTAGGAAACACAGCAAAACTATTCACGGTGGTATTTATTTGCAGGGTACAGTTGTCCTGAGAAAACCAGTTGTGCCAATATCACATCAGGGCTGGGCTGCTCCACAGCACCAGGGAGCCTGACTGTCTCAGCATGGAGGGACTGGAAAGAGCTGCTTGGCCAGATTTTGATCTGTACTAAGAAATTGGTTTGAATCTCATACTCATTTCCCTAAAACATGAACCGTCATTTGAGTGCAGAACAAGCTGCTTTTTAATTTTTCCTCAGAAAGAGCCTACTACTGATTACAGTAATGATAGCAAGTTATGGACAAAACATTTCTAGAGATGCAAAACTATTCTGGTACAAGTCTTTTAAGGATGCACGGTTATTTACATCAGTTAGCATTTTACAGAGCTATAGTGCGTGCACTTGCACAGTTACGCCCAATACACAAGCTTTCACCCGAGCCTGCAGAAGCACCTGCCCTGTGAAGCCTGCTAACAGCTTGTGGCAGCTCCTGACTGCAGGTACCCTATATTAAAAGGGTAGCCAGAACACAGCACTTGCAAACGTTGTACAAGTTTTTTCCATGCAAGGAGGCAACAGGGTTGCTAGCAGAAATGCTGGTGGTTATACACTGAGTGGGACAGTTCCTGCAGCACTACCCAGACACTCTACCACTCCCTCATTCAGCCACGCTGTCCTGCCAGCAGGAGACAAGACACTCGAGACTTTAATAAGGGTGGAGTCCCCACCCTAAATAGTATAGAAAAACAAGGACCAAATCTGGGGGAAACACCTGTGCTGCAGAGCTTAGTTGCAAGTGCAATTCTTCACCTGCCCCCCTGCGACAGCCCACTGCTCTGCACGGCCCTCCCCATCTTCTAACCTCAAGACCTCTTCCAAAGACACTGTATTATTTCTCTTTTTGAGCCATGCAAGCAGTGTTCCCGATGGGTGGGCATTGGCTCAAACCGTTGTCTCCTGCTCACGCTTTATTACAAAACGTAGTGAAGCCACATGTTAGCAGACATCGAGTCTCAGATCTTGCACTTTCTTTGTGCTGGACCCAAAACACCACTATGGTCCAGGTATGGAGCTAAGAGGATACCAACACAGAGCAGTGAGTCACAAGGCCTCCTTTGCTTGACAAGCCAATTTTAAGAAATTAGCAGAGCACACTGCTTTTCTAATCTCTGCACATTGCTTTACTGGACAAGTAAAGATCCAAAAGGATCTCCTCTTTCATCCTCTTGCCGAGCAAGCTTCAGCCACCAAGAAACTGTCCGTGCCACTCATGACATGGCAGCGCAGCCAGAACTATTACAGAGAAAATACTGCTTTGCACTGATGAAAAATAAATCAGCAATTCTCAGCAGTGAGCACTATCTATACCACTTGCTCTTTTTTACGCTCTCACCTGGAGGTCTGGGGTTTTTTGCCATGCTGCACAACCTAAACGACAGACAGTATTTGACCGGAAGGACTAAAGGATGAGGGTGCATGATCTCCTGCACGTTCCACTGGGGCAGCATCTGCCCAGGATGTAATTTTTTCCCCACAGACTTCTAACCACTGAACTAACGGTGCTGTGCAAGATCTGCATTTGCACGTGTTCCCAAGTACTGTGCTTAAATACTCAGGAGGTAAGAAGCCACTCTTAGGGCACTGGCTTCTCAGTACGTGCAGTTTGTTCAATGGCGGTTTCTGTGTTATAACATTCACTGTATGAACACACGCAGATTGAATTTAACATGTGTGATAGCTGATCACTGTAAAAAACAACCCAACACGCAGCGCAAAGACATTGTTCTGTTTTGCAGAGCAAGTCAGACACATCATATTCTCTCATCCAATGCAAGCTGTGGGTGGGGATGGAAGCAGTCTAAGGACACATCACTTCTCTGAGTGCCAGTGCTCTGTTCCTATTTTACAAATCATCTGTCACTTGCCTATAAAATTGTATTCAATTCTTCAATACTGTAAAAATCCTGAACACCTTCCACGTTGCAGTATCAATTCGATCTGGTTTAGTACTGATTTCCGAGGCGTCATCATTGCAGGAACACGTATTTCTGAAATGAAACTGCAGTACCATCCTCAATGCATCTTACAAAAAAAGCTCTGTTTAGCAGTAAGCTATTACAGGTCATGATCTCTACCAGCAAATGAAAGCTTTTACAATTTTTACTTAATATTCTAAGACAAACGCCTATCTGTGCTGGTGAAGCAGGTCACTTCCAGGTCATTTGATTAGTGAAAAATGCCACAACTAGTGAGGCATAAGACAAGGAAAATGCTGTATTTACACTCTGAGTCTAAGTGACAGCTGAAGAAAGTCCATGCTTTCCCAGAAGACATAAACACTGCTGGGCATGGGCAGGAATAATGAAGTAATCCAGACCTGCACATACAGGCATTGTCATTGATTTTAAGCCATTAATCCACCTACCAGGGCAAGACTTCTTACTGGCAACACTTTTCCCATAGTTCTTCCAATGCTGTAGGACTTTAGCTATTACTCCCATGCCATCTGGGACCACTCTGTTCCTCTCCATCAACCCCAGCAGCCGGTGCTCCCTCAAAAGATGGTACTTTCCCCTCCTTTTCTTTATCATGCCATTACTAGAGAAGAGGAGAAGGGGGGTGGCTCAGGCTGACTTTTCCCCCAAGTGGCAGTCTTCATACCAACAGCAACAAAGCACTTGCTGCCCTTATTTCATGTGTCCCGTCCCGTCCCCGCCCCAGCTTCTCTTCCCCAGAGCTTAGGGATGGCAAGATTTTCACGCTCTCCAGGAACAGCTATTTTAGCAAAGCAGGGAAGGTTTTAGAGACGTCACGTGGACTTGATGCATTTTATAAGTAGGGTAGACTGCTAAAGACGTCACCTCTTGTGCTATTTAGTAATTTGTATAAAAACAGTTGGCTGCCTAAGGTCACTCTCTGAATCTCAGATCAGAAACTGGCTGTGCTTTCCAATAGGTGCCAACACTAAGAAAGATGTGGGTTTGGATGTACGCAAAGAGCAACAGCCTAGGAGTACATGCTGCCCTGCTGCTCACCTGCACAGTCCTACCCACTGCTCATGGAGACTCCCTCCCCTCCAAGGGTTACGTGCTAAAGGAGCGATCAACAGGAAAAAAGCACCTCACAGGGCACTCTGCAGTATTCTGTGCTACAGTACTGTAAGTACAGTAAAAATTCTGATCTAAGTTTTCTCTCATAAAAAAATGCAAACTCAAGAAACAAAATATTCACCCAGGAATCACCAGACTGATGAGCAGAACCATATAAAGTGGTCTCTATTGCTGCAAAATTAGGTAAACAGGAACTGCTGCAAGCTACAAAACTGTGAAACACTAAAATAGGTCAGCAAAAGAGATCGAGATCTCCTTCACTGGAAGCTTTCAAAAAGTCAGACATCAGTCACATCTACCCCATCTCTAAACTGGGAGTGGCCTACAGAGTCTTCTGAATTCCCCTTCCTAGTCCTACCCTTTTTGATGAGGCACCCTGCAAAACAAGTTTTGCAATAACCTGGCATGGAGCAGGCGTGTGCTTCAAGCATTCCTGAACTGCCCAGGGAAGGTCTGGGCTACTGAGCTCATCCTACACTGTACCAACTCAGAATACGAGATTGTGAGCTAGAGGGGTTAAGATGTACTCCGTCTTTCTGCATGCGTGATGCTACAATAAAAGCGCTGTCACAACTCCGAGCCCGCATTGTAACATCACTCTGGAAGGGCTAGGGACCAACGAGGGAGGGCGAGTAGATGGAAACGTAACCGTGTCCCACAGCTGGGGGCACAGGGAGAATAGTGGCACGAACAGCTTAAAAAGGCACGCGTTCACATTGTAAGTACAGCAGAGTGACAGACAACACAGAAGCATGCAGATTTAAACACAAACAAATGCTGCACAACACATCATCCTGCAATACTTACTGGAAGCAGTACTTTGTCACATCTGCACATCCACCTGCAAAGGGTGGGGGTCCCGGACCCTTCTGTAGTACCTCTACCTGCTTCCAGGTAAATAAACCGACAACATCTGGCACCAGAGGACTGACCTGGGAGTCTACAAAGGCATCAGTGGAGGCTCCAGCCAGCATCTGGTGCAGACCCTGCAGCAGGGGCGGACAGAGCAGGCTCCCCCGCGGACCTGGCTGTCGTCTTTCGCATTCTCGTAGCCAGCTGGAGCTCCTCCGTCTTACCGCAGCGCTGGCAGGAGTCTCAGCTGTGCCCTCTCCGCACCTCTGCCACCGCGGTGCACGGGCTAGCACTCGCTGGCATATTTCGGAAAGAGGAGAGTCCTGCCGTCTGCAGCAGCAGATGATGCCGAGCGACGTTCAGCGACCGGGGGCATGGCGCTGCACACGACTGCCCGAATGCTGGCGCCGAGGGGCAGCGTGGCAGGACCGAAGGGCTCCGCTCCGCAGCTGGCTCTGGGGCCGCTGGGCGGCACGGTCCAGCATGGGGAGATGTGCGCGTCTTTCTGCGCCGAGATGGGCCACACCTCTCCCGCCACGGGCAAACGGCTGCCGTAGCTCGCCCGCACCGGGGCGGAACACCGCCTCAGAGCTCCGGTCGGCCCGCGGCTACCGCCCGCCCTGCCAGCACGCCGTGCGTTGGAGCCGGTAGACGAGCCCGCGACAAGAACCGCGGGAGCGGGCGGTGGGTCTGTCGAGGCGCTGGCCCCGGTTACACCGGGCGCGCCCAAGGGCCCATCGCCGCGCCCGACGCCCTGTCGCGCCCGCAGGTACCGGGCTCGGGGCGCCCGGAACTGGGCGGGGGGGGGGGACGGACGGACGACGACGGACGGGACAGCCCCGAGACCTCGCCGCCGGGCGCTTCGGCTCAGGCTGCCTCGGCGGGGAGCGGGGGCGCTGGGTCTCGCCGCCGCCCTCAGCCCACGCCGGGGCTCCCCGGCGCCGCCATAGCGGGATACCAGCCCCGTCCGACGGCCTCCCCGCGCCGCGCTCAGCGGCGGCCTGGTGCGGCCGCGGGCGGCGGGAGGCGGCTGAGGCGGCCGCCGCCTTCCATTGTCTGTGTCGGCGCGGCCGGGCGGGCGGCCCTGCCCCGCTCCGCTCCCCGCCGCCCCGCTGCCGGCGGCCGCCGGGCCCCGCCCCGCCCGCCCCGGGCGGTGACGTCACCGGCCCCCATTGGCGGCCGCCGCCGTGTTTACAGCGCGCGCCGCGGCGGCGTCTCCCGCACGCCCCGTGCTCGGCGGCCCCGGCCTCTCGTCTGCGGGGCACCCGGCGGCTGGCAGGCTCCCCTCTGCAGCCTGGGAGCGGGCAGCGAGCGAGCCTGTGCACGCCCAGCGCCCTGCCCCGCGTCCCGGCCTCCACCCCTGCCGCTCCCGGCGGGGAGGGCGACTGCAGGTGTCTCCTGAGCCTCTCCGGAAAACCGGTGTTTGCCTAGCGAGAGTGATTTAGGGCCGGGACGTGAAATACCTGCGTCACCTTCAAGCAACCAGGCTCTTACGTGCAGTTCTCCGCATCTCCCTGCCCACAAAATAATTACGCTTTTACTAATTGCCCTACTACGGCAAATTTGCAGAGCGTTAAAACCCAACATAAAATCCCAGAGAATGTATGTGCAGTTACTGGATCCAAAAAAGAACTGCAGACTCAGCACAGACTCACCTAAGCAGTGAAGCATGTTTAGTCATCAGCCTGAGAATAAACACAGACTTTCCAGAGGAACCACATGCCTGACCACGAAGTCAGGCTGACTCAAAAGACAATATCCAGAACAGGAAATGAAATACTCCCCATCTCAATTCAGTGACGTTATAGCCAAAAGAGAAAAGGATAGTCTGGGAAATGCAGTCAAAGCAATGGAAGACAGGCTTCCTGAAACAACTGTAGCCAAGCAGCCTGTCCTTCATGATCTGTGTGAAAGGGAAAAAAAACCCAAATGAATCTCAGCAGGAATATAAACAAATGAGCCAAAGCCTCCACACTGACTAGGAGTCAGTAAAGAGGAGAGGAGGATGAATAGAAACATTTCAAGTTTACAGTTTAGTTCCCAATAAGGACCAAGGTATCCATGTCCCATACCCACACTCACGTATCCCCACAGCCCCGTAACACAGTACAAAATGTTCATCCCTCTTCCTGAAGAGAACCCAAATATATAATCTTTTAGGGTAAAATCCAAGATGTAAAGTTAAACACACAGTCACCTCTACCCTGATGGAGAGAGGAGTGATGTGTTTATGGATACAGACTTTTTTCTACTGAAAGTCTCTTATGGCTGCGAAACAACGTTTCTGAGGACCTCACCATTACTGAGCACATCTCTCCTACGAGACTGTGTTGTCTGCATCTCATCACATCTGCATGCTAGAAAGGGCATCTGGTCCCAGTAAACAGATACCCGCCGTGGATTTTGGTGATGAACATCTACCATCTTGCACACTTACCACCACACTACAGAGATCACATACCTGTCAAACTGCAATGCCACAGGCAGCACGCACATGCTGTACTGTCACAGATAACTTGAATGCATGTGATCCCATTCACCTCCTACATGCCAAAATGAGAGTTTGGGTGCCACAGGTATGGCCATGTCACGCTAACACGAGTGAGCCACCAACCCCCCCCCAGTCTTTTTTACGTTTTCCAGCTGGGAAAGACAGCCAAATCCTAAATTGAGAATCCAACAGTAGCTGAAAGGCTGCCTATTACACTCTCTTGCATCAGTACCATTTACATTCAGTATCAGTCATACCCTTGTCCATCTCATACGCACTTGACTCATCAGTTCACATCCTGCCTGCCCGTATGTCTAAGTTCTGTTTGGGATCCCTATGGCAGCACTTACTCCCCTCCAACCTCTTTTCTGCAGATGCACAAGCGTAATGCCAAGGAGCGCCCGTACCACTCTCTGTGGAATTTCTGATCATGTCCCAGGAAACATCTCTACAGACACTTTATGAAAGCAGCAAAGGCTTCAGTGGAGGGCAAACATGCGTGCTTTCCACTGGAAATCTGTCCTAGAAAGCCTTTCTAACTTGTTACACATCTGTCACTGGAAGATCCCTGTCCTTCAGTTCAGAAGGGGTCTCATCCGCTTTTGAGTTTTCTTACTTAAGAGAACCTCTCTACAGACAGTGAATGAAAATTGTGGTCAAATGGCTACAGAAGCTCACGATGGCTTCTGAAAACTGTCAATTTTATACAGAAAAAAAGAAGAGGCTGCAAAGTTTTTCAGAGGAGATTGGGATCACATGGGAATGCTTGCTTTATGAGAAGAATTAATTAACTAGAAAAAAAATGCAAGATTATCAGCAGCTGGCATCCGTCCACTGTCTACTTGTAAAAGATCTAACTCATTTGTGGGGTAAAATAAGGAAAACTCAGAATAAAACAAGGGTGGCTGCGTATAGTTTGGAAAAGGGTGCGCTATCCTTTATAGTGCAGCATAGCCACTGAAAAAGGAAGAAGCCCTTCAGAGGATGGCCACCCAACGGGCTGCCCCTTAAAAACTCCTTCTCTGAACATTCCGGCACTTGGCTTGATTCAGTCCTATAAACAGGAGGCACGGAGGGATATAGTCTCACAACACTTGGCAGTTGTTTGCAGTACTGCTCCCTGATCCCAATGGCCAATACTTGCTCTGGGCTCAAAAAGGTGGGATTTTATCCTTGCCCCAAGCTCACTACTTCCAAGAGTAGCCATTACTATAAACTGGGGAATTTTTTAATGAAATGTTTTTCTCTGGGAAACACAATACCCATGGTTTAACTCAAACCACCCTCTTGTTCATCATATCTCCCCCAGACCCTGAGTCCTGCAGGCACTGGTTAAATGTTCCCTAAATAATCATAAGAATCACCTGCCTTTAAAATAACTTAGACCAAAAGTTGCTATAAAAGTGCTTATGAGAAAGAAGCACAATACATTATACCACTGCTGCTCTCTGCTAGTGCAGTAGCCAGGTGGAAGCAGATCCCACTGCAACACTGCACAGGGACGCTGCATGGATCTTATGGCATTCCTCTGTGATAGGAGGTACAGCAATGTCCCCCAGCGAGCAGCGATTCCGCTCTGAGCCTGCACCAAGAGCTGCTCAGCCCGTAAAAAAGTTTGTGCTCACTTTTTCCTGCTGGTCACTGTGGAACTCCGGCTTTGCATGCTTGGTTTCAGATGCTTCTTTGCTAGCCCATCTTTGTTGAAATCTGGAAACGTCTACAGGTGTGATTCCAAGTGTGCCTACTATCTTAGCATTAACTGGGAGCCATCCGTACCTGAGAGTGGTAATTTTATGTATGTATGTATTTTATTTATTGGTTTTGTTTACACCATATATCCTTTCACGATTGAGCTACTACTGTCTGCCCTTTCATGTCTGGTGCTGCACTACAGCCTGTGTAGCACAGCCTATTATGCATACAACAACTATGCAAATCCCATAACTGGACACTAAATTCTCAAGAGGAGCTTGCAGAGAAATTGAAGCCACTATGCTGTGAGCTGGGCATGGTCAGGCAGCTAAAGACTTGCATACTTAAGAAAGAAACAGAGGCTAAAGGTTTTCAGGTATCTGCAGAACTGAACAAAGATTAATTTTTGTCCTAATGTAACTGAAAATACACAGTTCACATATAGGATGCCTTTGTCTTTAAAGAGCTTTGTGGAAGACGATTGTTTATCTGAACTTATGTAAGATGCAAATTGCTTATCCTTTTACTATGCTGCGTATGGGGTATGGTTGACTGTTACTCCTGCCTCTCTGGCAGTGGTGATACTAGCTGGAATCATTAACTGTGTTTTAACAGCACGGTGCAAAGGAACTCAAAATGTTCCATTGAGTTAATGAAAAAGAATTTTAAAATTCTAGTCAATATTTTGGGACTACAAATATTCCTCAAAATCCTTCCCTCAAGACTACATAACAGGCAGTAGGGCAAGGATTGAAAGCAGGGCAATTAAAGTAAACAGAGAAGACAGGGATTTGTATATTTATTCTATTGATAGAATCAACTCACATTACCTTATACCTTAGCTAGCTAAGCTAACATTGTTCTCTAAGAATAAACAGGAAGATGTTGCTGGTCCTTTAAATAAGAGTGTAATTTCCTCCCTTTGGAGCACTGTGCATCAAGGCAGAGGCTTCTGATAAGTCATGGTTAGTAAAATTATTCAGTCTTTTTCCCTGAAGGGCCTCTGCAATGCAGCGGTCCTTTTACTTTTTTTTTTTTCTCCTCCCTGTTAGCAATGCCCTAGTTTGTTCACTGCTGCAGTCCCCCTCCCTTCCACCATTACCACATCATAACAATCTCTAATTGAGAGCTTGCCTGCTAACCAGGAGCTGCCAAACTGCAAGAACACCAGAGACAGCACTCACAGCCACCTTCTGCAGCTCCTCTGAATTCACCAGCACTGAGGGAATTGTCAACCAAGGGTTTTAAAACCTATCCACTTTGCATGCCACACTGAAGAGATAACAGCTGAATATCAATCTCCATCACATCCACATCCGCTGTAATTCACATGCAATGTGCAGCCTTAGTAGCAGATGAAAAGCACCTGCAGACTCTTCCAATGCTCAGAAGTCAAGCAAACTCAATTTTGATGCTGAACATAAGACTATGTGCACTTTCTCTTTAAGAGCTACTTCCATTTCTGTTTGCAAGTAGGCCTTTACAGCCAAGTCACAAACCTCTCTCTACTCCTGCAATAACCACAGTGATCTGTCTCCGTTCCGCTTGTGTTTACAAACAGCGCCACCCCAACTTCCTTGAAATGTCTCTCTTGTGCCACTGAAATCATACTAGATGCTACTTTGAAGAAAATTCTGTTTTCTTATTATTTCTCCCCCCAACTGTCTCCAAAAGCATCAGCTCAGACTCTGCACGCATACACACCCGGCTCTGCCAGAAACCAGCCAAAAATGGCTCCTCCTCACCTCCCCCTGCACTCACATTTTACAGATGAACTACAGATGCTCTAATCAGCAGTGTCAGGGTGCTCGGATTTGACCCATGGTATTAGTCCCTAGGCTCACAGCTGCTAATGGGATGGAGAAAGTTTCTAATGAATGCTTTAATGAACAAAGCTTTACCTGTCAGGGCTTCCCAGACAGAACGAGAGTGCCTACCAACAGCCTTTCAAATACTACCTGCCTACACTGACAAGTAGCTGGCCTGAATAGACCTTGAAACTGTTCAGTATTTCTCCAGTTAAACAGTTCTAAGTATTTGCCACGTTCATCAAAGATATAAAATAACAACAGAGTAACATACAATTCAAATCTTTGTAACGATAACCATATTTTAAAGGCATTAAACTGGTATCAAAAGTAATACGCACAGCAGATTTCCCAAAGCATGTGTTGTATTACAGTTATCGTGTTTGCAGCTGACAGACAAAATAGAATGATGTTAATTGACTGAGGAACAAACTGCATCAGTATATTAGCTCATTTTTTCTCTTGCCTTCAGTATGGCCCTGTGCAAACAAATACTCCTGTGACTTTTCTGTAGTGTTTTGTAACATTAATATTAGTTTCTTGTCTATGAAATCTCTGAAGACCAAGGATCTGACCTTACTATATTTGTCTCCTGTATTCAGCAGAGAAAACAGACACTTAGCAAATGGGTCACCAAGCAGGAGTGTTGGGACTTTGCTAAGATTGCACAAAATGCAGTGCTTCAGCAGCTGACTCTAACAAAGAAAGATAAAAGCAGTATTACCGGTCCTTTCCCAGAGCGTCATACAAACCAGCTCTTTCCCTGCATTTCCTTGGTCTGAATTGGAAGCTGCACCTCTCTAGCAATCACGCTCAGGAAGAGAAATGAACGTTTCAGGCTTCCAGGTTCCCCTGCTATCCTCCTCATCTTGCCCCTTCATAAAATGCATTTTGCAGGCATAGGGTTACCAGGTAAACCTCAACCTAAAACTTGCACACAGAGTTGCCATATAAATCCAGAGCCTGTGTTCCCATCCCTTGGCGCAACATTTAGGTACCAGAGATCTGTTCTGATCAATCATGGATTCTTCTGCCAACTGCTTAGCTAAGAGCTAACGCTATTAGGGTGTCCGTCTCATCCCTGCAAGGCACAAGGGATGCTCTTAGGAGTCTAAAAAGGCTGATTGCAACTGTTATGTGGCAGAGCATGCCTGGCTTGCTGTCAGCACGGACTGCTCTGGCACTGAGACTCTCAGGCATTTGACAGAATCTGTATCTGCCCCATTTGGTAACTCCTAGATAACGACGTAGGATGTAGACATCATGGCAGTGGCTAACTGTAAAGTCTCCTCATTCCTTAAATTGCCTCACCATCTTCCCACTTTCTGGTTATGTAAATACACATTTTTCTAGACAAGCTCAGGTTTCAGAGTCCTCAGGGAAGAGAACTGCAGGGTAGATGAGCCTCTCCTGCTAGGGACTGGGTAGTCCCTATTTTGGGGAAACAATCAGCTTTCTATTCAGACGAGAAAAACACCCCTTTGTCTCCTTCCCATCAAATGGAGTCATATTTTGTTCACATCGAGAACTAATAAGAAATTTCAGCAAGAGGTCTTTGATTAATTGTGCAACAGACCTTCCCCATGGCACAAACTCATCCCTCTACATCCCTCCCCCACACCAGGAGCTGCTCCTTTCATTCACAGTCCCACCATTCAATGAGCTTTGTTAAAGAATATCGCATGCTTCTTACCATCCAAGGACAGCCAGTCATGCTGGGAGGAAGGCAGGGTTGGCAGAGCTCTGGCTTTGTATTCAAACACCACAGAATTGGAGATGATCTGATTGTTGAAGGCAACTTGCAAAGTCACAAGCCCAGTGTCATGAGCTAAAAGGAAAGAGCATGTGGTAAAACAGAGACCTCCCTGCAGAAATGCATGGCGAGGCATTATCCTGTTGATCTCCCCATGTGCTAAGCGTCAGGCTGAGAGCAGATGCCATGAGAGGAGAGGGGGCGTTTGACAATATTTTTCTGAGTAGACAACTGAAGAGTCCAAAATGCCAATCTGTATTTTCAAACATGAAGGTTGTAAGCTTAAGAGTCATCTAATGGATTGCTTTGGCAGGAGGCAGAATCACATGCATTCCTAAAGATTAACCAGCCTCACTGCATTTCTGGTGGGAAGCTGGGGCCTAACAATGAAGCTAAGTTATTCTGCGTACACTTAAAATCATACACTGAGGGCTAGCGCTACTGAAAATCTCTGCAGAGAGGTTGGAGGTGTTCTCATCCTGTAAGTACCAAGGACAAAGTCCAGAATATAGACAAATTAAGAGTCAGCAGAGCAGTGAGTGCACCCCTGAATAACAGTTGCTCTTTAATCTGCTATTTCAAAACTAAAGAAATGTTTAGAAGTATTATAAATTATTTCAAATTATTTTAAAGCTAATTCAGAGCTTCTAAATAATATTTGTTGTGATCTGTTGTGATGTATCAAGATCCTAAATTGCTGTTCTCACAATAAATAGGTCAAAGAAAAAGGAAAAGCTTCTCGATGTTTATGCACTACCTTTCACAATGGGTCCATGAATTTAGTGAAGACATACATACATGACACTATTAGGCTAAGAACTTGCTCTGAAACCACCAGCTCTAGGAGAGAGTTCCTTACCTGGGCAGTAGCAGCGCAGTACCCCTGGCTGAATTAAAGATGCAGGCACTGAGATCTGATCAAACAGACAGCTGTAATTATTGCTGGCTTCCTGCCATGGACCAGTAATTAGGACTTTTACTCCTCCCTGTGAAGAAAAGAGGGGGGAAAAAAAAAAGCATTACAGAAGAGACCATCCCCAGAGAGGACCATGCACTGAAATGGCTGAATGGCAAACAGCATCATGAGGGCTAACAGAAGTGCCAAGCTAACACAGATCCTTGGCACCAGTCAACACCAGTGGCCCGGTCTCCCACCACTGTGGGAGAAATGCAAATAGTATTCCATAGTAGGGCATCTTTGTTTCCCTTCATGCTTGCTCTATTCCCCACTCCTGCCCGTACACTCAAGTCCTGTGCTTTGCCAGTGCGACCCTCGCTGCAGACCGCCTGCCTTTCTTTTGTAACTTCTGGGTGCTCCATCCCCACCTCGTGCCCACCATCGCCTCCTCAGGCTCCAGGCTTGTCTCCTTGCCACTGAAAAGTGCCACAAGCCAATCACGGCAAGCACGCTGCACCTTCGCCATCACCGCCCTGACCCTGCTGATACAGACGGAAGGCTGCTGATACGGATAGGACACAAAAGGCAGCACATTGCCTCCAAAGTCACAACTGGAAGCACGGGAGAGGCCGGACCGTGAATCTGACAGATCGTGATATAAAAAGATCTCAGCTAAAACCAGCAATCACACAGCTTGTGCTTTTCTGGGAACTTGGGTTAAATAAGGAAGCGTGAGGACAGTGGGGTGACGCGGAATGGGGCTGTGTTTGCAGAGAGGTCCTTTGACCACAGCTCTGGCACCCTGGGCTAAGCCCGTCCCAGACTTTTCCCCTTCCCTCCCCTACCCCGGCTCTGCCAACCGCATGTGCTGAGGACCAGAGTGACCCACGGGAAGTCTTCAGCGCTTCCCTCTCCTGCTGGCGTGGGAACGCACCAGCTGCATCCATGCCGGGTCCCGGCATCTTCTCCCAGCCAGGAGCATGGGCACCCGGGGCCACCGCAGCGGCACCAGGCCTCGGCAGCTGACAGCGGCCGGGAGAGGGGCCTCCTCCCCGCCGGGCACCGCCGCCGCTGCATTGTCCTCCGCCAGCAGCGGGGCGCCCCGGCCGGTGCTGCGGGAGGCCTCCGTCCCCGCCCCTCCCCGCCCCTTTCCTGCGGCCGTGCTGCCCTCGGGCGGCCGCCGGCGGGAGCGCGGCCTGCCCGCTCTCGGTAGGCGCACCCACCGCGGCCGGCGGCCTCGCAGCTCTGCCAGAGCCGGGCCGCAGCTCCCCGCCGCGGGGAACGCTTGCAAACGTCTGCCGGGTGACAGCGGTTCCGCCCCGGGAGGCCAAGGGCACCCCAGCGCCAAGCCGGCAGGGCTGGGCCCAAGAGTCCCGCGCATCGGCGTTCGTTGGGAGACGAGCGCGCTTCTCCTGCTGGCTTGTCTGATCCTCCCTGATGAGTTCACAACCTGAGCACCAACTATCGTTCAGCAAGTCAAGAAAATGAATAGCTCGGGTATTGCCCTGAGCTGCTTGCAAATCAAAACCTGAGGCCCCATGTATGAATCCACACAACCAGAGAGCAATCCTGGACCTGTGTTGCTTTTGAAAAATGTTCTGGTGATGGATGACAGATGGATTAAGCCTTGTAGTCTGTATAAAACAGATATAAAACAAGCTCTGCCAGCAGGAGTTGAACAACTCATTACTGTAGCAATGGATAACAAAAAAAAGGTTTCCATAGTAGCAGCAAAAAAGAAAGATTTGCACTAGAAAGGCTGGAGGTTTGCTGTTGTTTTGTTGATTTTTGGGACCTTCTACGCAAGCAAGAAAGAGCCAGACTGACTGTCCAGACAACAGGCATGGCAGAAGCAGCATCTGTAGCCCAGCCCAGCCAAATGCCCCCAAAATACTGTGCTTCTTGCAAATGAAGCCTAACTGGGTTCAGCTGGTGACAGACCATCATTGTATTATTGTTCCACGTTAAACAGTCAGATAACACTAGTAGTGACCACCACAGTGCTGACACTTCAGCTTGTGTTACACTCCAGAGAAGCAGCAGACTGGCATTCAGACCCAGTTTTCCACCAAGACTGAGAGAAAGTAAACTCCAGCTGGTGGTGAGTGGCCAATGATCAGCGATCACCTTGTCTCTTAGAAAGGACTCTGGATTTGGCAGCTGGCAGAGGTGATGCCCCTGGGCATCTCCTGCCCCAGACAGTGCCAGATTTCCCTGCAGCTGCAGACCATGCAAACAGCAGGTGAGGCTGAAAGGAGTGGCGGGATGCCTTCAGCTGCCTACCATGCCTGAGCCTGCACCACCACCTCACTGGCCCCGATGCACTCATCTGGAGCGAGAGCAACTAAATGGAGGACAGAAACTCCCAAAGGAGGCTTTTCATCAGTGCCCATTGGCCAGCCCTGCATGCTGGCAACCTCAGTTTCTTTCCTTCCGCAGAGTGAACACCCCTGTTTTCACGCCAAGTCCCATATTGCAGAGTATGTGAACTCTTAGAGCCACTGAATACCAACTCATCACCCGCTCCTGTAACACTGCGGGCCTGGAGTTGTCACTGGATCATTCAGCTGAAAGTTAAGCCACCTCATCTGCTGCTTATTGTATATTTCTGCTGCCTTGCCCACTAGCAAACTCCCCATCCAGTGCTGTCAGATGGGGGTGGCATCGCAGAACTGATAATCAGATAGCACCAGTCAATGGGAACAAGAGATCTTTTCCTGAGCAGTTATTATACACTTCCGTAAGGTAACGGATACAACAGCGCTCCAAGGCTGGGCTTACAAAAGCACAAAGGACAGGTTTTTTTTTTTTTTTTTATTCAAAACAACCTGCCTCTCCATTACTGGCTCAAAACAGCCTCTTTCCTCCAGCACTCCTTCACATCAGAAAAGTCTGTGCTGCTGATGTTTTTAACTTGTGGTGCACATGACTGATTTTGGATAGTCTGTGGGATGGAGGTAAATGCTGAACTCGTTAAGGCAATGCAGGTCAGGAATTACTCCACTGAGAACATCAGAGCCAGACTTAAGGATCAGCTCCGGTTTGCAAACTCTATTGCTCTAATGTGCCTAGGTAGCACTGTGAAGCCCTCAGGTGGGAAATACTCTGCTTTTCAATGAAACAAAACATTTCTGTTCAGATGCTTCCTAAGTGAAGAAAGTGCCCTGTCAGGGTAATGAAGTGCTTAATTAAAAGTACACTCAGACATGCAAATGGCCTTGGATGCTCTGACTTCTAAGAGAAATATTTTAAAAGCCTTGTCAAAGCTTTAACAAAACAGTTCTTGGGAGCCCTTATTAACAAAGCAATGAAAGATAGAGCAGTAAATGTTAATGAGTAAAAGCCCTAGACTTACCTCAGGATAAGACCATTCTGGTGAATAATCTGTCACCATGAACAAGCGCCCACTCTGCTGTAGCAACCCCAAAGTGCCTTGTGCCGCAGCTGCTGAGACCACCTCAGCCACATGCATGTATGCCATCGTGCTGGCTCCGGTCTCTGTGCTGCTGAGCTGCATGTTGGCTTGCTGAGGACTGCAGCAAGGAATGCACATTTCAGCCTGGTTGTAGGTTGCTCTGTTACTGTCTTCAGGCTGAGACAGTCCGGCACTGTCACCTGACACCAGCTGGTGTCCATAGAGAGCATTGCTCCCACCTTCTACCGATATGAAATCGTTAATTAGATCAGAAAACTGGTTGCTGAAGGAGATGTCAAAGTGGTCCAAGTTAAGCTCCATGTTGGAGGAGTTATTTAAGTTGGGATGGGCCACAGGATAGAGTCCTTGTACCATGTTTCCTTGGAGAATAGGGAGATTGTTCCCATTCCTGATACCCCCATTGGCCTCAGGCTGCAAGTAGTGTTCTGTGCTGCAGGCTTGAAGATCCCCTGATTTAAGTAGGTTTTCATTCCCTTCTGCCTGCTGGGAGGTCTCCATGGGAACTTCAGCTTCTGCATTCATAGCCTGGAAGTTTGCTTGGAACTGCATGAGCTGGAGAGAAGAGGTGGACTCTATTCTGGTTTCCACTGTGCCATTACAGTTGGAAGTGGTTTGGGAAGAGGACTCTGTTTTCACACTGGGGATTCCTAATGTGTTCACAAATGAGCCACTTGTGTCATTCAAATTGCTGTGAGTGTTTTGCTCAAGGGGAAGAGGCTTGCTGGCATCCTGCAGAAAGAAGCTGGGGGAAGGGGTCTGATGAACATGAGGGCTCTGGACGGTCTGATTGAAGCTGGAAGAATAATCCTTGTTGGAGTCAATGGCACTGAAGTCCATCTGCTCCAGGGTGGTACTTGGGCTCAAACCTCCTCCAGATGGAAGCAAACCTGAACCAGTAGTGAGGGTGAGAGTGTTAGATGCAGAAGTGGAGGAAAATGCTTCTTTGGACATCTGTTGTTCAAAAGATGTGTCCTCAGTTTTAATTTCTTTTGTGAGGGTTGTGTTGAAGTTGAAACTACGTTCTGTTGTGGGTGACTGCCTTATGTTGGTACTGATGCTGTCACTTTTCATACCTCCCCCACCATAAGTCTGCCCTTGCTTGGGATTGTTAAGAAAACAGTCTGGGTCAAAATTCATGGTGGTTTCTGGAATTTTTCTATTTCCATCTAAAGTTGTGGAGAGCACAAGTTCCTCGGAGACAGTGCTGGGTAGCATCGACAAGCTCTCTGAACTGCCAGTCGTTGGAAAAGCAAACTTGTGTCCGTCTGAACTCACCGCAAGTACTAGTCCTTGTGCAGCTGCATCTGAGGACAGAAGGTGTTGATTTGGGCCGGAGGTGGGTGACATGGTATACACAGCTTCACTGGTGACTTCTGACATAAATACGGTGGCACTTTGTGACAGGCTTCCCATAACTGATGCTACAGCCATACTGGATACGCCAGTGACAGCCGGGCTATCCGCCATATCCGGATCGCTATTTAATCCACTGCTGATGGACACAGGAGAATTCTGGGTCGTGTCGGGGACCTCCACCTGGTTGGTGGAAGAAACCTCAGTGCTGTTTTGATGGAGCAACACTGGTTTCGCCACTTTGCCATTCCTCTTCTCTCGGCTGGAGGCCTTGCCGTGACTGTGCTCGTTCTTGCCTTCAGAGACATCGTTATTTTGTACCTCTGAATGAGCGCTGTACCCACCTGTCCTTGGTTCGACCTTTGGTGATATGATGCGATGTTTGGCACTGTTACACTTGTGATGCACGCTGCTTCCTGCCCCTGTGCCAGAAAACAACATTTGCCATTCAATAAACACAAAATTAAGACAATGCTAGTTGCGTATCTTATGGCTGTAGCAAAGGAAAGCTGTGCTTACGCATGTGCAAGTGTGAGCACACATATAAGAGAGCACAAGAGACCTTGGAAATAAAAGTAATTTCTTGCCAGTGCCACATTTACAGCTCCCTTTCTGTCTAATACATAGACCCATTGTGTGCCATGACAGCAACCTCAAAACAGGCACGTGTGCACCCTTCCCCTCACCCCACACTGCACCTACCCCTTTCCTCCCTGCCCCATCAGACAACACATTAGGAGGAGAGGAACTGGCATTTATGACAAATTTCAGAGTTACTTAAACGTGCCTCATCTTAGCGCAAAGCCTGCAAAGCAAGGGCTGCTGCTGTCAGCAGAGGGTTTCTGCCTCGCAGGCCCTGCTTCATCTGCACCACGGACAAGACCTCAGCCCCCTGTGACACAGATGCGTGGCTCTTCTCGCTGGCTGATTTTGGGTGGTTTGACAACCGCTCTTGCGGGTCGGATGCTGACTGGTAATCTGGAGGTGACAGATGCCACATCATGCTCCTGTCCCTAGCATCGCCCTGCCGCCTGGATTGCAACCCTTATCTTCTTGTCATCATTGCATCTATTACAGCTGCCAATCAAATTATTAAAGAAATAGTACATTAGCCAGCACAAAGAAAGCTCTCCCTCCCATAAGGACGGTGATGCGCGTCTCTTGTTCTAAGCCGTTCATATGCTTACAAATAAACATTTTGTACTGTGAGAGGTCACACATGGAGCGCACGATTAGTATCGGAGCGGCTGAAGAACACTCAAGCAAAGGTCACCAGAAGACAACCCTCCACGGAGTTCAGCCAGCTGGCACCTTTACTGGCCCAACAGAAGATGAACATCCCCCAAGTTCCTGGGAGCCTGGAAATCAGGTAGGATGAAATAAACAATTCTGTCTGCAAAGGCACCTTAGCCACAAACTCTGGTGCAGGGACTGCTTTTGTTGCTTAAAGAACAACAGCCCATGAATTTTTGATGTTTTCTTCCCTAATTGATTCATTCTCCCCTAGAATGAGGTAAGAACATTAATTATGGTACTGTATAATGACTAAAGGGGGAAAGAAACCTCCTCCTTATAGCTAATGGCTACAATTATAAATGCCATCTTCTGGGTAACGTAAAGCGTCCGTGTAGCTGCTGCAATTTGCTAAATCTTTTGTTCCTTGCCCTTGAAGGGGAACTTCTGTATTATGTGCTCAAGATTTGAATCAGGTCACCTAAAGTAGTTCAGGACAGTGCTTTTGAGACTAAACGCAGTATTAAATCTCTCTATTCTCTTAGGTATAGGGATGAACAAGAACAAGGGAGAGGCTTTCACGCTGCTGTCTTCGCAGATGAGAGTAAGGAATTGGGAATGTAGGTGTCA
Organism: Grus americana; assembly: GCF_028858705.1. Lineage (NCBI taxonomy): Eukaryota > Metazoa > Chordata > Aves > Gruiformes > Gruidae > Grus > Grus americana. The sequence continues at coordinate 9,279,889 of NC_072872.1, read as the reverse complement.
ATGTGCAAGCCGTTACAAAACAAAGCGATACTGTTACGTTAAAAAGCATGCAGCAGACTTTTAGCACAAGACAAAACATCAAAGGGAAGAATAAAAGGATTCATGTTCAGATCTGCAAGCCTGGATCAAATACTAAGCCTTAAGGGTTGAATTTTAATCAAAACTCAGGTATGACTCAGAGGTCATCATTCTTACTTAAATCTTGATTGTATAATGCAACTGCCCCCCCCAAAAAAAAAGAAGAAAAACAAACCCTTTGAAGCACTGACAGCTTTTCTTTATAAATCTTGCTAAAGACTAATTAATGTGTCATATATTTTACTTGACCAAAGTACTAGGAAGGGGTGGCTATAAAGCAGATGAGTTGCACAAGTGAATCACTCCACTTCCCACTCTCTTTCTAAAATGCTACTACTAAGGCTGCTGTTTCTTGCTGTCGTGGTCTCACTCAAAACAAAGTCATCTTCTTTAACGGGAAAGAAGTCTCCTGTATTTTCATGATACCTAAATAAAACCTGTCATATCCCAGTGATACCTTGTAATTAATCACCAGAGCCCATTTTCTTCAGCAAAGTGGGCTGCAGGGTAAGGAGTTCAGAGGATGAAGTGGGAAGAACATCAAATTTTGAGGCTTTGGCAACAAAATTTGACCACGTAGAAGAGAATATGCCTTTCTGAGCAGGTCATGTACAGAGAGCACTTATCATTACAAAGTGTTGACATTTTTTACATAAGTTCCAGCCGCATCTTTTTATGCTCAAGACTTCTGTCACCTCCGAGTTCACTGTGTCTCAACGTTTCATGATAGAGCATTTTTAGTACTTCAGTACTACAAACCCTACTCCGAGTCTGGATCAAGCTGCAATCATTTTGTGCCCTCCCAAGGTACTCACCCAAGGTACCAGTGCAGAGACAGTTGTGTGTCCGAGGCTGTGGTTTGGTCTGGTGACTGTCCAGGATCTGCTGCACGAGCTGTTCCACCGAGAACCCTGAACTGCTGTTTCCATTGCTGCATGTCCACTTAATGCCATGAACTGCAAAAAGAACAGTAAAACTTCCTGTCAGAAGCTTTAAACACACGCCAGAAACCATCAAAAGCCACTCCAGAAGAACAGCAGAAACTTATTTCTGCTGCTTTTTGTCAGAACTGAAGGAGACCTATAAAAAACAACAGTAATGGTTATTGTTTTACTATTCTCTGCTCCCTGATATCCATAGGCTTCCAAATACAATTCCTGGATTAGGTACATACAGAGGGGGGGGGAAAAAAAACCCCTCAGAAGAATATCTTTCTCTCTTCCAGTTTGCTGTTACCGGTGGCTCTCTAAGCAGAAAATTTGTAAGGACTACCTGAATAAGTGCATGTAACCTTCATTAAAAACCTGAAAGCAACAAAATACTTGTGTTTCACTGAAGTAAAACAGTACAATTCCAAGGAGCATTTTACAATCTTTTTCTGTCTGATACAAAACCCAAATTGGTTAGTTTTATAATAAAACCAGCAGCAGTTTAACAGCAAATACAAACCTTTCGGCAGGTCTCCGTTGTCAGATCCTGGCTGGCAGCAGTGAAGACTGATTCATTTTTTGGGTGTCACTAATAGATACTGTGTGAGTTAATCCTCAGACTTGAACAACATTTTTAGTAATTTGGGAAAATGGACAGGAGGGTGACATTGCAGAACATGTTGCAAAATGAAGTTCTTGGGGACACTCTTGGCCTGTTGGCTATTTAAATAAGAATGCTAAACTGCGTGCACAGAAATTATTTGAATAAATGTTCCTTCTCAGAATTTTTTAGATGCAGAATTTCACGTAAAAGCAATAATCTCAACCTGACTTACAATGGAAATAGCATTTATGAAATATTTTCTCCGTAATAACTGACTCAACGCATCTTCTGTCTCCTTTAGTGTCTCTAAGCAATTTATATCTGCGTATTATTTATTTATCCTTTGTGTTCACTAGAGCTCACTTGCAGACTTTAGAAAGTGCTGGCTGGCGGCCGCATTAGTTCCAAGACGTCCCCATGCCTGGCAGCTCAGGCCTGAAGAGCTGCTTCTTTTCAGGAGCATCTTTGTCATACTCTAGCAAAGCAGGTTCCTTGCACATTGTATTCTAAAATCCTTAACCAGAATACACCAAATCAAAGTTAGAAGTCCCACAGACTTCAACTTTGTAGGATTAACTTCTAAATACAGAGATCCCTGTGTGGTGAAGGTCCTTGATGCGAGGTCATGAAATGCTGGCAACAGCACATCGAGCTGATAATCGCTATCCAGCCAGAAGTATCTGCAGACTCTGGAGCAACAAGCTGTAAGCTGCTTCACGCAGGAAGATCAGAAGCAAATGAGGGTGCGTCTATGACAGCTAATGACTGTTGCCAAAGAGGCAGGATATCACACCAATCTCCTATTCTCCTCTTCGATGCTGCTTGTTTGGTACGCCATAAGCAGGCAGTGGAACAGAGTTCCTGGATCTGCTCTGTGAAGCAGTTTTATTGCTTGCTTTATCACCTGTTGCTGTGTTGCCTCATCACCCACTGATGTTACTTTGCGTAAGAGCATCTCATCTTGGTCTAGTTTTATATTACAGAATTCATATTTTTATCGGCTGAGCTGGATAACTTGCAGAAATATTGTAAATAAGGTTTACAAGTATTCTTCCTCATATCACTATTTAAAGTGCTGCAGTTAGTTTAGTAATGAGTCCCCCTCTGCTTGCTTGACAACCACATTTATTGTTATTGTGCCCAACAGATTTTGCTTTCTAGTATGTTCACAATTTTGAATTTCCTCTTAACACTCAGTATCTGTTATTATGTCTAAGTTAAAGTTTATATATTCTTGCGGCTTTGATACCTCCACTCACATTTGTTTTATTATTCTAGGTACGTTATTCTGTCACATGTGATGTTATGCCTAACAACTGATGTTCAAATAGCAGTTTTGCAAAAAAATACATTGACAGTGAGATTAAAATGCAATAATGTATTTGGAATACTTTTGGCTATACTATATAAAGTTACTGAACTGTAATTATTACTGAGAAACTTTGCATTAAATTATTTCCAGTTACTTCAGAAATGCTCTACCAAAGAAGTGAGCTCACATACATGTTGCTATGTAGAGAAAGTCTATTTTCCAGCAGGATGCCCGAGTTTGCTCCCTACTGCTGCTACATCCAGTGATGAGCAGCATATTGCAGGGGACAAGTCTGGGAAGTGAATTGTGTCTCATGGTTTGTGTATTCACAATGATGGCTCTGAAGTCTGAATCAAGCTGTGAGCTGGAAGCTAAGAAATAATGGACAGCTTTATGGTTGGATACTTACAGTACTACGCCTATTATTTTCAGGTCCTCCCAGAATACCAAAGTCCTATCGTGGATCTATTGCTGCTGAGGAAAGGTCCTTCTCTAGCCTTGCTCCAGCTGATCCTAAAGGGCTCTGGCTTCAGCCTCTGTCCACAGGGTGTGACTCTTTTAGTGCTTCTGCTCCCCGTATGTTATGAAGGTTATAAAATAAAAAGCCAGTGAAGGGTGACAGATTGCAAAAAACAAATGTATGGATGCTTAATGCAAATTATCCACTATCTTGGCACATCCAATATGCAGATTTTCTCCCTCCCCCTTTCAAAAAAAAAAAAACAACTCCTGTGAGCTGGTGAGTTGTTAGTACTGAATACCAAATACTATCAAGATGGCTTTTAACATGTCACGCTTGGCTTCCTGACACATAATGAATCAGCAGGAAAGGAGACTTCTATAGGGAAGAAAGTGCACTGTGAAAGGAAGGTTAATAAAAAGCATACACACGCACTGTTCCTGTTTCTTAGTGGTTCAAAAAGTCAAACTACATCTGATTAGATACAGCCATAATGTAAGAAGACAAAAAAAAGATTGAAGCTTAACAGAAATTCTGGAAAGTATTATAATCTGGACTTCTGTTCAGACTCCTCCTACATTTCCTTATAATTTAGGATGAAAGCTGTGAACTGCTCCAAGACTTTCCAGTGATACCACAAATGGGTCTAAAAGCAGCTGCATTATAGCAGCAACATATTCCTTGCCACGCACAGTCTGCACAGTGCCTGTAGCACTGAGGCAGTGGAGCCAGGGAGAATGACTGGTATTTCACTGGGTGCTTGAAGAGAAGCGAGGCTGGAGGAAGGTCCACAATTCAGAGTGCTAATGCTGCTTCTAGCACAAATGCCTCCAACCTCTTTTTGTGAGCATGGGCTCACACCTTTCTTCTGTTTTGATGAAAAGACAATAAAAATGACCTTCCAATGTTGGCCCAGCAGCTCCTCATTCATTAGTGCTGTCAGGACTTTGTTTGACCATCATGAGCAAAGGAATGAAGAGTGATCTAGATTACCAGCAAAAAGGCAGCTCAGAAGCCAATGGAAACTTGCGTGCAGAAAAACAGGATTGTCCATGTTTCTTACACCTGCCTGGCTATTTCTGCCTTCTTCTGCTGCCACAAGTACTCAGTCCTCCATGATTACCAGGTCTGCAGTCCTCCAGTCTTGCAGTTTTCTTCCTCTTCCTCATCACCTCAAGCCTACCTTACTGTCTCACCTCCATTCTAGACCGACCACCACCAATGACTAAACCTCTGACCAGTTCCCTCTCTATGGTTTCCCCCACCCTAAGTAAAACTTGTCCTTAAAATACCTTCCCACATTTAAATCTGGTAATTTCACCCTGAGTGCTCTTCAACATTCCTCTTTGCCACTTCATCCATTTTACGCAACAAAGATTACATCTCCCACATGAAATGGAGAAGTTGGATAGACTGACAAAGCTAGAGTGTTTGGAATAATCAAGGTCATGTTTCTGTTTGCCTCTCCCTCTTGATGCATCTCAGACAGCCCTTGTGTGAGAGTCCTGCCCTCAGCTGCTCCTGATCAACACAAAATGCTTTAAAAAAAAAATCCTACAAGCATTGACCATAGCAGGAGCAGGTCCTTTGGCCCACCATCCTGCTGATGGGAATGAAAGCCCGCCTTGCTTCCTGCATCCCACTCCACCAACTGTTGACACCAGGAGGCTGTTTCCATGGCAATGGTCAATTGAAAAAGGCAGCCTTGTCCCTTCAATTTTCACCGTGTTGGTGTTGACAGAAGTAAAGGCCTTGCTCTGATTTCTCAGTTCAGCTGGAGGAGATTTCCATTAGATTTATCATTTCTCATCTGGATGCCCACACACAATTCAGCTTTGATTTTCCAGCCCTGCACTTCCACTCATTATTGGTTATGAAGGAAAGATTTCCTGAGTCTTGCTGCTAGGGATGCAGGCAGGGAAGATCACCACGTGCATTTACTGTTTCTTCATGATGCTTCACAAATTTTAACATCTTTGTAAGGGCTTATACAGATGTTTCACTCTCAGCCATTCTTTAAAGAGAAGTCTTTCTTCCAAAATTAGACCTTTCCTTAAAGCTTTGCTCAGATGCAACAGGATGCTTAATAGCAAGTGGGAAGTACTTGTGGTTCAGTTGCCCTCAGAGGGGACCATTGGGACCCAACTCTTCTGAAGCTGCTTAGAGCAAGACTTCTGCGTCTTTTATTTACAGCTAAAGGAATTTTTACTTACGGGCACCTGAAGTTCAAGGCTGCTCACACATGAAAGAGCAGTGCTTAAGCTAACTCTCTCAAACCGTTCTCCCAGGCCACCTATGTGGTACTCACCTATAATAAAAAGCAGATTGTGCTAGCTCTTGCCTTTGACAATGTTCATCAGGACGAAGCTGCTATCGCTGGGCTGCTCCCTTCCACAAGACTTGTCATTTCTGATCTGCTTTGCTAGGCAGCCCCGCTATAGAATTCTAGAACTGCATGGAGCGTAATTAGAGAGCGAAGGTGCTCATCCCCGACCGCATTTCAGCGTAGGTGGTACCAGAAGCTCCACAGACCAACGGTCCCACGCCGCGGGGGACGCGGGCACAGCCGTGACTACTCGTCCAGCCCGCCACTGCTGCCGAAACTCCGCTTCCATCAGCGGCGAGCTCCCTCCGCCGCCCGCTCCTCAAGGGCATCACGGCCCTGCCGGGTTCGGGATCGGGACCCGGCCGGTGGCCGCCCCGCGCCGCCAGGTGGCGCCAGCGGATAAGGAACGGGCGGCGGCGGCGTCCCGGGACCCGGGGGAGCAAATCCCGCTGCCCGCCCCGGGCACCCGCGGGGCGCCGGCCAGGCCTGCCTCCTTTTTTTTATTTTTTAAATTTTTTTACATTTTTGTGTTTTAAAAAGTTTTTGGGTTGTGGGGTTTTTTTTGTTTTTTGTTTTTTTTTTTTTTTTTTTGCGCAAAAATCTTGGTGACTTTGGGGAAAAATTCTTCATAAGCACCGTGGATGAGAAAATCCGGCTCTTCCAGCTCTTCTGTTGGGTTCCAGCTCTGCCGGTGGCATGACCCTGGCCTGGTCTCTATGGCTTCACCACAGGCCTCGTTGGGTGGTCAGAAGCCACCCTAACCACATGGACAATTATTATTATTATTTAACATCTTGGTAGAGCTGCCAGGAAAAGGGGACCGCCACCTGAGTAGATGCTCTAGCACCGAGTCTGACAATTACTACAGCTGAATGTTGAGAGGGGAGAGAAAATACTAGGAAAGAATGGAAAATAAAGGCTGGTGTGCCCATGTAATTGCTGCATCTGGTTTAAGATCCAACTTTCAGGGGGACAGGAAACTATTTGGTTTAGCTTCCCCCAAATTAATTTTCATTACTGCTTAGCAGTCCGGTTGACACTGGATTACTGTCAACACTCAATTTCAGCTAGCAGGACTATTTCACTGTGGTATCTCCAAATGCAGCTGAAAGACTGCCCAGAGCACCAGGTGAAAAACAGTTGCTAATTCTGTTCTTTCGGCAAAGTAGAACTTTCTACAGTAGGTAAGACTGAGCCGCAAGGGAAACCATGTTTCCAAAGGAGCAGCCCATACAGGCATTTGAACAAGCACCTCTGGGGATATAACGGCCACCACAGATCTAAGAGGGAGGGGAAAGGTGCAATTCTAGCACGTCACCGATGTTTAGAGCACTGCACCTGCAGTAACTACAGGGACAAGAGATGCGCCTGGGTGAGAAGATGAGAAAGGTGGCTGATACTGGCTATGCAGCTGATGCGAGTGGGAGGTACCCAAAAGTCTAAGTGGCCAGGGGATATGAGAACCTATCTAGCACCTACTATTGCATTCTCTTTTTAATAAACAAAAAAAACCAAAACACAACCAATTACAGTAACATGTAAGTACTATTCCAGCAACACTGACCCAAACTCTTTTAAAGAATCCAAGGTACTTTTCATGTGGAGGTCGGATGGAACTAAGGTGGCAAGCTTCAGTTTCCATTGAAGGTCACTTTGTAGCTCTGACAAACCGGTTGGGGAATGGTAAAAATGGTCCCACATAGCATTTTTCTACAACTGATCTTTTAAGATTAAAAAACCCCTTAAACACAACTGCTGAAATTGAATAGAAATTTAAGTCAAGATGAAAATACCCAACAACTCAATTCTCCAAACCGCATTAATGCCAATTACTGTTATTTCAACTTCATTCTGGGCTACAAACGTTTAATGCCCTCTCCAGTTGTGACGACACAGGGATGCAGTTGCAGGTCACCTCCAAGAGCCCCAGATAATTTCATTTTCACAGAGAACTGGTCACTCCAGGGAGAGGCAAGAGCTGCCTATGCCCACAGGTATTAAGTCTGAGGGGTGCCATGTGAAACCTCCAGTTTCCCCAGCTGTGGCTGCATGCAGGTGGCACAAGCAGGAGCAATCAGTTTCCATGCAGCAGAGGAATGAAAAAGGTTTCCCCTCCCCCTGAAAGAAAGATAGCTCTTAATTATAGTGGACCTGAAACAAGGATTGCAACATAGCACCAGCTGTGAGCTTGTAACTCACACTTTGCCAGCTGAGGGATGAGAAAGCCAAAAGGGGATGATTTGGAGAAACCCCCAACATGAGCTGGCCCACAATTTGCTGATCATATGGAGTTTATATACAGAATTCTGCTGTGCTGGATTCTGCCACTGCATTTTGCTTTCACCACCAGATGCCTCTAAGGACATCTGCTAATCTGTGCAGAGAAATCTCAAAGCAAGAGTACAACGGGGCACAAGGGGGGGGGGGGATTGAAAGCAATGCCAAATTGAGGCCCATTCTTCATACCAGGCATCCTGAAATGACTTACAGGTGTCTCAGACAACATTCCCACAGAATTTTCATCTATTATCGCTATTCATTTTGCGCAAATGTCCCAAAAGGTTGCATTCATACAGAAGCAACACACAACAACCCTTTTGATTCAGCAACCAGTCGGGACGCTGCCAACAGTCAGATTATTACAGGTCCGCCATCAGCAGTAGGATGTTTCAGTGGAAGCTTGAGAGCCCTCCCTGACCACACTTACACCTCTAAGACAAGGTGCTTCATCTCCTTGCCTGGAAGGAGACAGGAACCATTCTGCTGGAGGTCACAAATAGTGTATCTGGCCCTTCCAGGCTTGTCTGCTTCAGCCTCAAGGACTGCCAAACTGAGGTCTGACAAGCCAGTGACAGTGTCCAGATGGACAATCAGGAGGTCATGCATGTCCCACCATGAAGGCAGGTGACAAATATATCAGAACAAAACCAAAAGTCCAAAGCCACGACAACTGAAGTCAGGCTGATTAATTAATTTACAGTGTCAACTCAGTTGAAGATTTTGAAAAAAACCCCAAATCCTCAGAGCATCTGCAGTGAGTATTTACCTTTCATGGATGTTTAGATGGGTTAATTTTAGTCTCTTAATTAGTTCACAGACCAGCTACGTTAGAACAAGTTACCTGTGTTTCTATAAAGCTCTCAGAGCTGTATGGCCACCCCAAAAAGGTATTTTTTTCATCCATAACCACCAGCGCAAGCACGGCCACAGCATTAGGAAAGACCATCTCTGAAGCCAGTAGAGAAGCTCTGGGTTTGCAGATGTCTCCTTCAAGACCAGGACAGGAGGAGCCAGCCCACAGCAGCCTGGACCTCAGCACACTGAGGAGGTGACGCAGTCTGGCACCCAGAGCCCGTGTCCCTCCCGGATGCCTGCTGAACACTTGCTGAAGCCTGGACTGACTTTGGGACGATGCAGCAGGGAAGGAAGAGGGAGCTGAGTGAATTATGGATGCAAGAAATGTGAGCAAACTCCCTGGTCATCCCAGTCAGGGTCTCTACATTTCAGGAAAAACAGTTTGATGTATTTGTCTGGCTCGGACTCTCAGACCAATGCCTCTCTCCCTGCCAACCATCTGCCACATCACTTTTAGTTCACCAGGCATATACCGCCAAGAGAACATGCTCCCAGCCTTTGGATGCCACACCACTGACTCTCTGCTATCCTAGATTCTGATATAAAAGCTTTAATACCTGTCAGAGGTCAAAAGCTTTAATACCCGACTCCAGTCCTGGCTGAGTAGGACTTGAACGAACAGCACTTGTTCTCAGCAAGTCAAGAACTGGACGCTGTCACTAGTCTCTGACCAGGAAGAGGCATTTTCCCCAAAGGCAGAACTAGTATCAGCTTCTCCTCCTAATTCTGAATGACAGCAGTGGTCTGAAACAGGATGCAAAAACCTTCCTGCAGGTACAGCACTTGCCCTTGGACCTCCACGCACTCCCTGGCTGTATCACCACTAACTTGTCTTAAACACGAAATTCTTATGAAAAATGGCAACCAGGAACACAAAAGAATCAACAAAAACCTCATACAGCTTCCAAGTCCAAAGGAATAAAACTCGATGGCCTGCAACACGGAACTGGTAAAAGGGTGAGACTGCCACTTCACCAGTGACACCACACACAATGCTTTGTCATTGACAAATCCGCTTTAGGGCAGAGAAATTTGGAAACATCGGGCAATCAAACTGTGAAGTCTGTGAAAGAATGTGATTAATGCAAAAATGTGATGAAACTAATGTGCTTGGCTCCAGAATTTCATGGCACACCCAATACTGGAACCAAATCTGATGGCTTCTTGGCGAGCAGTGCCCCTCTGTGTTCCCTGAACACGGTTATCCATGTCCTCTTTGTTTTCTAGGTCTGATCAGAATCTAAAGCTTTTATTTTAGCTACATTTCCAAGGATGCGTTTCCCAGGATATGTACCCATAAAGAGAGACGTGTACACGCATATATACTCTGAATAATTGTGCAGAATTTCACTCTTCCCTCCTGAGACATAAAAGAGCCAAGTGTTATTAAATTTACAGCGAGTTTGTTGTAGTTTTCACATAATTTTCTTGATGCACTGCAGATTTTTTAACAGGCTGCCACTTCTTCTCCTGTTTAATGTTAAAGTACTTGTCCAGTCTCAGCTACACCTTCAACATCTTGGATTTCAGTCTAAGGTTATCAGTCCCAGGGGCAATATTCTCTTTAGCAAATGTGTCACTTCCTTCTCTTCTGCTTGTCTTCTGCCCTCCAACTTTGCGTGGAAAAGGAATACGTGGGCCTGCAGAGCTCGGGATGCAACAAAGGAGCAGTGCAAACTTAGATTACTAACGCTGCAGTCAGCATGAGGCTGATCTTTCGCTGATGGCTGAGACACATCAGAACGCACTCCGCGGCTGTGACCTCTAATTATGGAAAGCCGGGCACGACACCAGCATCCGACCGGAGGCAGGGGTGAGGGAGAAAAGCAGACCTGGTATTTGTTGACTCAGATGCAAGCACCTAGATTTGGTATTGTGGCTCCTGCAGTTAATTTTCTCTTGCTTACAGACCCACATTACACCTAAACTTTCTATCATTGCAAAAAGGTGTTTGTGTGCACATTGGGATGTGTTCTCCAGAGAAAGACATACAACGTAACTGTGATGTGAAAGAAAACAGACTCCGGGGCAAATGCAGAGAACTCCAGAGCTGCCTGTTTGCAGAGCAAACTTCCCGATCTCTCTGCACACCAAAGCAGCCTTCTCTTTAGGCTGCAAAGTTTAGAAGGTGGTAAGCAATACCCACCCTGAAACGCTCAGCTCCACGGAGCCCACCTGTAAACAAGAGCAACCCATTCCGATCTGACACTGAACCACACCAACATGGAGTGCCCTTGGGGGAAACCTACCTGTCAATACTGCAACAGCTCTCTGCGACCGAGGAGGTGCCTATACACGGCGCTTGAAAACGCAAGACCGTAGGTACAATTTTTTCCCCCCAGTGCACAGAGAGGACCTTTTTTGGGATAGGACCTTTTCGGGGACGGTCTGGGCAGTTCTCATACTATGCATCCTAGAAGCACTGAATATCAGGAAGAAGGAAAGTGCATGCAGATGCAAGTTTAGTTTGACAGTGACAAATGACTCCTTTGCAGGGAAGGTTGGTGGCAGTGAGAGACATCATACTCTAAATTAACCCTTCGTAAAGCAAAAGGGCAAAAGCGCCTGCCTCCAGATACTCACACATCGGTTTGAGCTGTCCGATGAGTTCCTCCTTTGTCCACTTTGCCCATTCCTTCTTGTCTGTGTTTATTGAGCACAAGATGGGCCCACACGGTTTCCCACAGTCCTCGATGGCAGGGACGTTCAGGTAGTGCACCAACACGATGTCTGGGTTCTGCGGGAAGAGCAGAGTGAAAGTTATGTCTTTGGGCCTCTCCCCCTGCTAAGGGCTCTCTGCATTTACCTTCCTAATCAAAACTATGTCAGAAAGCATCATAATGAGATCCCAGTATGCACCAGATTTCCCTGAGATCGAAGCTGTTCTTTAAAAGAGGCAGCAAAAGGTGAGGCACAACAGTTTGCACGGAGTTTCCCCCCCGCCCCGAGTGCCCTTTGCTTGCAACTCTCCTGCTCCCCTTGTGTGGTCAGGGTGATTCTTTCTGCCAGCCTGTACAACACTGAATACTTGCAAGAGTCCCACGAACACCAGTTGCAACACACATCAGGCCATTTACTTTGGTTTAAGGGACCTGCGGTCTGTTTGATCCAATGTTTTCATCAGTTCTGGTCCACATCAGGCTATTCAAATATACTGAAATTCACCTGAGCATGTAGGCAACAGCCATGCTTTCTGCATGGCAGCAGAGAGAGGGAAGAGCAAGGGAGGCTCACAAACAGTATTAGAGTGCCCCAAGGACAGGCTCTTTTCAGACAAGCTTGAATTTTCTTGTCTTTTGAAGATCTTGCAGCTTTACAACAAAAGCAGCGAGCTACAGAAGTCAGGACTGGAAGAGGCTGTGTCCGTTGCAGAACGGCTGCAGAACAACCGCAAGGTGCTTGCTCCCGAGGGCTGTTCAATGCTCCCCTCTCTCCCCGTGCACCTTCTCACAGGGGCTGAGAGAGGGGATGCAACGCCGCTTTGACGCACTGCAGCGCCGTCCCACTGACACGGGCGCTTCAAGCGGGGAGCTGAGCAGTGTGTTACCACCCTGCGAGTAAATGAATCATCTTAACAACAGCAACAATTCCGCTAGTTTCCCAACAGCATCCCAGGGAGATTGTACAATAGATAATAACAAGATTGAGAAGCTGATTTCTTTCCCTTAAGTCATTTACTCCTAAGTTCACAAACTTTAATGACTGCTTTGGAATTATTTATAAAAATAAATAGGATAATGGTGTAATTAAAACTCTAATGTTTCATTAATGCTGTTAGAGCCCTGTTCCGAGTGGGAGAGTGAGCACAAGCCATCATTCGTTTGCAAAGGTTGTGCTAATGGGAGCACTTGCTTATGAAACCCGCGGAGGGCTGGAGCAGCACGTGGATGCCTGCACTGAGGAAAGACCAGCTGAAGGTAACTTCTGACCGGCAAAACACAGCACTGAGGCCAGGCATGGTGTGCCAGGCAGCTGCACCTGGAGCCAGCCCGGGGCAGGAGCAGGACACTGCTCACCACTGCCGGGTGCGGGGGTGACCGTGCACCCCCTCATGCACCCTGCATGTGGGGAGCATCTGGCACGTCCCTGAGACGAGAGGGGAGCTGGTCACGTCTCGCAGATCCTCAAGGCTTGCCAAGATGGTGCTGGCAGCTGAAAGGCCACCCCTTCACGTGGTGACCGCGTACAGCAGCGTGACAAGCAGCCCCGCAGAGCGTGCCCTTCCTCCATCTGCATCCCCTTGCGGGCTGGTACTCAGCAGGGCTCCAGTAACCAGATGTGTCCCTCTGCCTGGAGGAGCAGCTCTCAAGTTAGGAAGATGTGCAAGCAGGAACTTGCATTCCCCCCCCCGCCCCGTTGATGAAAACTGCAAGTAGGGGATTTTTAGTGAAGATTCTGCTAGATTGTATGAAATTCTTGCAGCCTGTGTTAAAAAGAGTTGCATTGCACAGGGAAGAGGCAAGGAAATCTAGTAAGGAACTGCCAACAACTTATTTTGGAGCAGTTTTGAAAAGTGCTGAAGCAAAGAAAACCACTGGCTCTTTTATTCCTGAGATTCTCCTGGAGACAAACGATTGGACCTTTTATGTTCAATTTTCATACGTTCAAAACCTTCACATCTTCTGCCTCAGATGAGAGACAGCCAGAGCAGGACACATTAAAACACCATATCCTCTTTCCACACCGCAATGCAAACCCTCAGGTCATCACGCAAAAAGGAGCCGTATTTTCCTTTCAGCCTTCCTGTTTTACCCTTCAAAGGCGATGGAGGGGACAGCCGGGGCTCCTGGGGAATTAGCAGGGTGGCCGAGCCGTTTCCAACAAGAGCGGATGGTGCTGCTCAGGACTGGGGAGGTCTGAAACATTATGGTTCTCATACGTAATTCAGAAAAGATTCAGATAATAAAAATGATTACCTATACACCCAAATAGTCTCCATCAGGTAATGTAATTAGTGATTTAGATGATGAAGTAATAAAAAGTAACATGCTTCAGAGATTTCATGCAGAGACACCTCTTCCTCTCAGAGAGGTTTCAAAGAAGAGAGCAAGGACACGCTGCTGCAGCAGCATTGGGCGACTTGGCACTTCTGCAGATGCTTCTTCCTTCATTTTGGATAAACTGTATTTTTCACTGCCTGATAGTGACTGTGGGTCATCAGCCAAGTCAGGTCGACAGGGCTTCCTGGCTTCATTGCAGCAGAAGCGAGTGGACTGGCACTGGATTTCATCCTTTTTACAGATAAACTAAACAGAAAACCAACAGATTTGTTCCTTATGTCTACATCTAAAAGTTGACCTCAGATTGGTAAGTCTCATGAATGCCAATCTACATCGTAAACTGAAATGTTTTGATGCAAAGTAAGAGAATAGGTTTCAGAAAACTCTAAATCAGCAAAGAATCACTATTTCTTTATGGAGACATACCGGTAGCACACGAGAGACGTGAAAGACTAAGAGAAAAATGAGAAATGTAACTTCCATGCAGGAAGTGTGCCAGGACACCGGACGCGCCACGGCAGCAGCCCTTCCCTTGGGCAGCAGGGAGGTCCTACAGGGAGCCCCGGACTGGGCTGCAGACGACTCTGGAAACGTGCCCGTCTGAAAGCTGCCCATAATTTCAATGCCCAGAGCCTCTACAGAGCTGCTACGCTTCCCATGCATCCAAGTCAAAGTTGCTGCCATCTGCCCTTGACCTGGGCAAGTCTCCTCGACACGCTGCACCAGAGCCATCTAATCCGCCTCCTCAGCAGAGTCTCCTTCAGGTGGTGGACAAATTTGTTCCAGTATCCCTGGTAAGCAGGGGGCGGCGCAAGAAGTGGTTAAAAAAAAAAAAAACACAAAAAACCCCAAACAAAAAACCCAACAACAAAAAACCAACCCACAAAAAGCTGTTAGCTTTGATAAAGAAAAATGCAGCTGCAACATCTGTCTGACTCTTGTTTGCAGCTTCATCAGCACTAAGTGGTCAATAAATCAGACTGGCACGGCGTTATGTTTCTTCCATGGCTTAACCATTAATCTAGTGCAGTTCCCATGAAAAATGAAGGAGAAAAACTATGCAATAGTGAAAATGTATACATTATCCAGAAAATAATAATAGCCTGTAATGGTGCTGCAGACCTCCCTCCCAGCATGATTGCTGGAGCAGCAATGCAGCCTCCCTGTGCTACCCACTACACGCTATTTAAATTAACCAAGTAAATCAGCTATTGTTTATTCCACCAGCCCACTCCGTGTTTATATTTTTCACATTAGCAGAAACACAAAGCTGAAACAGCTCCCCAATTCTGGCAGGCAGGGAGGGCAGAAAAGCAAAGAAAAGCACGGCCAGCCTGTGAAGGGCTGATTAATGCTCAGACGAAGGAATGACAGGTACCACCAGCGCTCCAAGTCGGCAGGGCCGCAAGGGAAACCTTTCTTTCATTTCAGCAGCTGCTTTTGCTTGCTTTTTACTACCCAAAGTCAGTCCTCCACACAAGGGGAAGTCTCCCTTCTGAGGCAGAGAAAGATAATCACAAAAGCCTCCCCCCTTCTTGCTGTCCACATCCCAAAGCAAGCTTTTTTTTGGTTCTGTTCTTTTTTTTAAAAGCAAAAATCAAAAGCCATTTCTGGCCAGCTTTCAGCTGCTCAGCAATGGCAATCAGCTCAAGGCTAAATCTCACTAGCAGGGGCTTCCAAATCACCGATGACCACAGCTGAAGATATTTTATTTGGACAAAAACCTCCGAGCTGAAAGTTTTGCATTCGTACTCCCTGCTAGAAAGATGAAAGGAAATAAATCATCCTCAGGGATGATGAGCATCAGTGAATTTAATCCTGGCCACCCTGCAAGGAAATTATCCCCAAATACAGCCCTGGGCCCCAGGAGCAATAGCCATTAGCTCTGCTCCACTATGTGTCCAGTCTCCCTGGCTTTTGCCAGGTACTCACGTTATTTCTGCTATGTCAAACTCAAAGTACTATGCATTATTGAAAATGTGGAAGGTGAAACCAGCCTTTTCCAGCCCTAATGGATAAACCACGAAGCAAAAGGGCAGAAGGAGCAGAGAAGCGTGGCAGGGGGATGCAGAGGCAGCTCCTGTGCCTCCCTTCCCCCCTTTCACCTCCGAAATCATGAAAAAGGTTTTTTTCTTTTATGACAGCTATTCATTCATGAGGTTTATTTTGTATTCTTCAAGCCATCAAAAAGGTTAAAAACGAATCTCAGCTTTCTGGGAACATAATTCACATCCATCTCTGTAGGGTGAATGGATTAATACCTAACAGATTATCATCCAGAAAAAGAAACAATGCAAAAAGGTTTCTGCAGTTTTGAGAGGCTGCCATTACATGGTGCTTCAGCACCCACAGGTAACTGGGAGACAGGTACTGGAATTGTCCGTGTATCATTGATGTATTATCTAAAAACCAACCAAGGAATGAAACTATTCTCAGACATACAGAGGTGTGGAAGATAGAAACTGCTGTAAATAGCAGAAAAGTATCTAGAGGGTTTCCCCTGCTTTTTTAATGGTTTGAGGGTGGAGCCTGGAATACCTGAAGTACAAGGCACAAATACACAACACAGACACAGAAGTGGTGGGATTTTTTTCCTTTCCAGAGACTAAATGCTAGCTTTGGACAAGATTTGCTGGGTTTCAAACCCAGCAATTTCTTTATCGTTGTACTAATTTCTAATTGAGGTCACGCTACAGAAGGCAACCTGGTAGCTGATACATTAGAATATATTAATCTTTCACACTAACAGTAAAAACCAAAAAGTCTAACTTGACTTTAAATGCACAACCCATTGCCTTAAGTTACCTTAAGCTGGGCATGTTTAATTAGGGAGAACGAGACAATTAACAGACACATAGCACAGCTCCGGCAGCCAAGAGCTGAAGCACCAGAGCACCTGGAAGAGAGGGAGACCCCAGAGCCAGATGTGAAAGCAGAGCTCGTGCTGCAGAGCAGGACCCCTTTTGCTGGGAAATCCATTTTAGCCCGTACAGCTCCGAGTTAACCTTATATCCTGCGCCTCCAGCTGCATGAAAGAACTGGGGGAACTTAGGTTCCTTCAAAAGCTTCCTCAGGAGGAGAGGATCCCTGGGGTCGGCCGGGCAGAGAGACATCAGTGCATATATGGTTTTAAATCTGGCTAAGTCAGAATCCCAACATCCACTGGCTCAGGAGCGGGTGCTAAATGTCATCCTCCTTGCCTGGGCACAGGAGCGGTGGGTCCCCTCCGGGGCAGTGGCTAGCCCCTCCATCTCACCACCACCACAACGTCCTGGCCATGTCTGCTGTTGCAGGATTTACACCTTATGTCTCCAAATGTTGCTCAGGCCACAACTCCAGAACAGAGTCACCTTCCTAGTTTTTTCAGCCCAAAGCCTTTTGAGATTTTTTTGTATGTTTAAATGCACTGATTTTTGAGATGAGATACTAGTGAGAGGCCGATACAGCTACATGTACCACAAACAAGGGAACGATGAATTGTGAAGGGCTTGCAAAGCTAAAATATTATTTTGACCCCTGCATAATTATAGGAGTGAGATTTCCTGCAATTGTTTTAAAGGAAAATCAAGATTTAATAGGGCTGTATATATATGTGCATTATATGCTTTCTAATGTGCTCCCCAGTTCCTCTTCAATACCTTGGTAAGGGAAGATAAGTGTAATCAGGAAAATAATTGTACTCTATTCTACATTTCATGTCTCAAAAGAATGACTTGAGGCTACAGAGCCACCACAGGGCAGGGTTTGGATTAGAAAAATATAGGTTTTCCTTTTGTTCTTTGCTTTTTTTAATCCTTCTTTATCTTTCTTCCTCTGGCTGCTCCTAGCACCCCTTGATGAGCCATATGTTTCTCCCAATAACAAACTGTGCCTGTCCCATCCCTACGACACCAGTGACATGGGCAAATCCTCATTGCTCCTCAGGAGCATTGCTCTCAGGTCCCTAACGGCCAGCCTGCAAAGAGCATCCTTGGCCAAAACACTGATTTACCCTCCACGTGCTGGCAGAGACACCCAAATACAAACAGGAGCGAGAGCCCTGTACCGAGCACCTCCTCCTTGAGCCTTGCAGAAGCATTGCCCATGGTGGGTCTCCAGCAGAGCCGAACACAGCAGATCCCACCGGACAATCTCGGGAAAAGGGAATACAGGAGCAGAAACGGTCCTGAAGTCTTTTTCTCCCCCTTAAAAGAAAGTTCCACGGTGGCGTTCAGGATTTAGCAATATGGGTGGTTTGATTTGAATTGCCCCAGGACAACCCCCAGAAACAAGCAGAGTCCTGTCCAGTGAAAACTCTGGAGATCCCGGAATAAGCTTTTCTTCATACACGTGCCTGGCAGTAATCCCATGGGGTTACAAACAGCACATGGATCAGCCCAGTCATCATCAGGCAGTATTCAAATAGTGCAAGCAACAAAGTAAGAGTCTTAATATAGAACAAATACCAAATACTTACTAATACATCATCAAATGGGATATACTTGAAGGTATTTTATATACAAAGAGCTGCCTCTGAACACTCCTGGGGATTGCATTGATTTAATATACACTTTGAAAGATACAGAAAAACACAGCACTGTAATTCCTGGCCTCCAAAGTTCAAAAAAAAAAAAAATTGATTTCCAAGTTGCTTATTATCTTTCATAGCAATGCCTCTTGTGCTAGTAAAAGGTATAGCAGAAGGACGATACCGCGCAACTAGAAGCCTGCAGCAAAATAAAACAAAAGGCACTTCTTGCTCATGCAGGTATTACTCTTCCGGACAATGGAAATTTCTTTTCATCTGTGTCACTGCTCCCAGCTGGAAGCTTTAACTTACACAGGCAGCTGACAGGGACAAGATAATTCTGCCACAGGCTGGGACTGCTTCTGTTTATCTAGAAACACCCAGCAGAGACAGTGGTGCTGATGCAGAAGTCCTGTGTCCTGGTGCCCAGGGACAGAAACGTGGCAGGGAAATCTCCTGTCCTGCTTATTGCTCCAGAGCAACAAACCCACCAGAGACCATGAGCGTGTTTGCTGGGAAGGGCCGAGGAGACCTGAATCTTCAGCACCCAACGCTCATGGTGTTGGCAATACCCTGTGCGGGGGGCACCGAACAGCAGCACATCCCTCTCTGCTGCAGCATCTGCCACCGCAGCGCAGCTCGGCTCCAACCCTCAGACGAGTCTGCAGAGGGCTTCCCGGAGAACGGCAGTGGGCTTCAGACTTCAAACCACAAAGCAAGGCAGAGGAGCTGGAGGAGCAAAAACTGCTCTTGCCTCTTTCAAAACTATGGTTTTTTACTGTTTCCCACTCAATCCTTTATGACAGTACAGCTGGATTCTTGAAAGACCAGTCAGTAGCTGTTGAACAGTCACTCACAGGAGGTACCTGGGCAGCTGTTTGAGTCAGTTTAATAATCTTCTAAAGCTATGCCACTGCTCATGTACAAAAACATAACCGTGATAAAAGCGTGCAGAGAAAACTTAGGGACAGCAACTTGCCCTGCTTCAGCTTAGAGACGTTCTTTCTTAATACACTCCCTGCTCATGAAAACTCACATAACAGCAGCAATGGATGCATTTAACCCAGCTGCTGCATCTAGTATCGATTGCCTTTTAAGGGAGACAAATTTGCCACGGAAATCATCGAAGCGTCTCCTCCTCCTCCTCCTCTCTGTCACTTGCTCTCTCCAGTTATCCAAGGTTTTACAACTCATTCTGCAAAAGCCTTGAGGTTGTTCAAACAATAACTCTGAGGGCAAAACAAAGATTTCTGAGTTTGAATTCCTGCGAGGTACTCCTCCTGACAAATAAGACTTATTACAGACATAGAAATTTCTTGCTATACTATACATATGCTGCAACTCTCCACCTTTGAAGACTGACACTTAAATGACACCTCTATGTTTCCTTATATTAAACCTGCATAGTGCAACCATTTTCAGACTAGTGTAATTTCTTCTGCATGTAAAGTGGTGCAGAGGAGAATCAAAGCCATCTTATATTTCAAGGTGTCCTACACCTGAATTGTGCTTTTCATTTTCAGAACATCTTAAAGAATTTGCTAACCAGTACAGTCAAAGTTAGATACCAGGATTACCTGATTTAATAGCAAATCACAGCTCTTTCTAGGGTAAGACAAAGCAAACGCTTGCTAGCGCACAAAGCAGCAGTAAGGAACCTCACAGACACCAAAGCTGCAGATGTAGAGCAGGGTTCTGCCCTGCAGTTGCATTAATAGTGCAAAACCATGTTATGCCATCCACACGAACATGAGCTAAGGCATGCCAAATTAGTGCATGCAAACATAAATATCAAGGTATTGAATATAAGAGTGCCAGCATCTTTACAGACTGTTACTTTATAAAAGATTTGCTACTGCATTCAGACTATTTTCCCCAACAAGTGTGAGCCAGAGATCCCTCAGCTGACATATGTGAGGACTTTTTATTTTCTTCGTTCTGAAGTACAGAGTCTCCTCTCCCTCTTTCTGTTTTTATCACAATCTTTACATGGGAATTCTGTCATTGCATTTCAAACGGGCTCAGACAGAGCTAAGCTCAAAACGCTTCCATCCTCATCACCTTCCAGAAATGCCAGCATTATAAAGTGTGCCCCAAGTGGCTTCTATCCTTTCCCAGCTCGCCCAAGCCAGAGATACAACAATAGCTGGTCTGAAATAAGAAGCAATTTTAATTTCAAAGCTGTGCTGACATTCACCAAGTGCTTTCAAAGTTTATATCAACAGAATGCACCACTTCAAATTCTGGTTGGAATGCAGATGGTACGAGTTTTTTCTCTTATGTGCTGATGGCCTAGTTTGCCTCAATAACACTATTAACTTTTAATATTAATGCATTTCTGTGAATTAAGAACAGTTCAGTGCGTACCTGAAGATACGTCACTTTTTAGTCTTTTAATTGCTATCGTTGTAGGTGGACCAAGCAATAGGAAGCTGACATTTCCAAATACCAAACAAGAAAACCCCAGGAGAATGTACCCAGAGCTCACTACAAGCTCCAGAGATGTGCTATCCCTTGGCGCTGCTCCTAAAGCTTCATCAAGCTCTAAGCTATTTTTATATGCATACAAATGTGTTAAAACCATTTGGAAGCTGATTGCCCCTCAAAACTCACATACACTCCCCACGGCAGCGCACGTGAGCGTCAGCATGCAGGGGTGAAGGATATAGGACTAAGGATGCATCTAAGGGTTTGCACATGTGTGAAATGGAGACCAACAGCTCAGTGTTTCGGAGGACGCCGTGGACTCCCAGCCCCCAGAACGCGCCCGCGCACATGCTGGCCAGAAAAGGAGCTTTCTGCAGCCTTGGAAGCTGACGGCAGCTCCTGCAGCATCCCAGGGGCCAGAGCTGAGCCAAGCAGCCAGCTCTGCCCGGTTCTGCTGCGGCTTCCCACAATCAGCAGCCACGCGCAGCCGGGAGGACGCCGGACTCTCCGTCATATCTCGTTAGGTGTGACTGACTCCCCATACAGCTGTGCTCTGCTATTGTGCGACTACCTGTTATTTCTGACAGGCGTCTGGACCAGGTGAATGGCTTTGACGTGTCTGATGGGGACGTGCTCCTCCTCACAGCTTGTGTCACTCTTTCCCCTGACCAGGTCACGGTGCACACCAGCCCTCGCCCCTTCCCACAGATCTGCACAAGCGCAGCCAGAGCAGAGACACGGGGCCTGAAAAGGATATAAGCACGACCTTGATGCCTGCCTGGGGGAATAGGGGATAAATGCTATTTAATGTTCCACGCAGCCTATATGGTACGTGGTAAGTCAAGAAGTCCTTTTTATTTTTACTCTTTGCTCTGAGGGCTTTGTCATTTATAGGTTCTTTAAATTTGTTACTTTTGATATCAGTGACTGGTAATACAATTCCCGGAGGAAGAACATCAATAACGTTCAAAACACTTTCATAACATTGGCTTTGATAGTCTTGCAATGTTTTTGTTTCTATGGTCTAACCCTTATGACACTGCTAGATAGCATATAGGTTATTCATTGAAGGCTTTGCTGCGCCTGGATAACCTTTCCAGACAAGAGTAACTGCCAGTGCCAGGGAATCCAAAGTTCTCCTCCTGTGGTACATATTTTGGAGTCCAGCTTTACCTTGCGTTGGATGTGAGGGCTCATAGAGATGCCAGAGTCCAAATTAAAGATGCATAGCGAGGCCGGCAACACTGGGGCTGTCCCCAGAGGCGGAGATGGGCAGGTATCAGGGATGTCCCAAACTGCAATGCCAAGGACACGCAGCACTCCTCCATTCTCACGACGGTTGCTGGCTTTTACTCGTTAGGCATGGTGTCCTAAAAAGGACTCACAGCAGCCAGCTGGGAACTGATGCAGCACTTTAGAATGGAAACATCGAATCCTAAGGCAAAGAAAGTATCAGACTTGATTTTCTTCTGAATTGCAAGAAAAAGATTATTAGACACCCTTCTTTCTTCTTCACTATCACTCAGAAGCCTCCAATTTCCCCAGACAGAGGAGATTAACAAACAGAGATTAGCATCTAAGAGCTCCTGCTGTAGGCTCTGTTAAACTGAACCCAGCTCTCCAGGCCTCCTGTATATTTATTTCTAGACTCCCAGGTGGATGCCTTGAAATCTTGAAAGGAAACGTGAACCCCACCAGTGCTGCTGCGCAGCTCAGAGGGGCTTCTCTGACCTGCTGATGAGAGCAGAGTCGTCTCCTTATCAGACCTCTCAAGGACCCCGAGTCCCTTCTAGCCGTGTAGGTATTCAGCTTTCCTTTAGGGAGATCATCTTGTACCGCCAGACAATCAGATTTTGTTTCTCTCTTTCATGTATGAGAGCAAACACAGAACCACTCCCAGGGTGGACCAGCAGCTCTGGTTGGCACCGACACAAGTCTGAATTTGAAGGAGGACGACACACTCCTTCCTGGCTCCTTTTTGCTCAAAATCGGGTGTCTCATCCATACACTGAGAGAAGAGAATGGTAAACCAGATAGCAAGCCCTGTCCTGCCTCAAACTCCCAGGTAGAACCACCAACCTGGCTGCTAACTAGAGATACTATTGTTATCTGCAACGAGCGGAAGGGATGCTAGAACATGGCTAAAGCAAAGCGAATCGCTCTTCAGCCTAATCCATCAGTCTCAAATCCACTACACAGGAGCAGCCGGGTAACGTCCTAGCAGATGACAGGGCACCAATAACCTCAAAAGCTCTGTTATTTAAGCAGAAGGTGAGCTTTGTTTAGCCCTTGGGCTCAGGCTGAGTGGATGACAGATGCCGACGCTACAGCCAATTAGATTTTTAAGTAGTGAGAGTGAATTTATTACGTGAGTGTTTGGAGACATGGCACACAAGTCACCAGCTTCTTTGGTAACTCCACGTCTGTCTCTCACTTTGCTCCTTTGGAGATTTTCCCTGATCTTTTTATTTCACAGCATGTGCTAATAACAATAGTGAAGTTTGGCAATGCCTTCTGAAGAATGTAACAAGTAGTAGTGCGTTTGCTGTTGTATGCAGCAATTTTTTTAAAAAAAAAAATTTACCCACCAAAAGTGTCAATGAAGTGGAGATATTTTATAAATTGAGCACTGCTGCCTGTAGTGTACGCTCACATTAGCAAGAGAAAAGAACACACAATGCCAACAACATTGTACACCTTACAAAATATGAAAAGGCAGGGAAGCTGCTGAATTCCAGTAAGACGCAGACTATTACACACGGCAAGTCATTATTCATTTTACCCATCAGCTACTCGACCCAGCTACATACACTGGTATCTTCTGAGACATCCCAAAAAAGCAGCAGTAGTCGAAACATCCAGTGCCAGACATGGGGATAATTAAAGTTTAACATCAGTACTTTTAAGTTTGTAAATGCTAGGGAAAGTGAGCGCAGATCAAAGGGTTTTTTTCAGCTTAGGCATCGATGCATCTAAAAAATAGGTAACTGAGGAATGAACAGCTTATGAAAACAGCCCTTGAAATCCCAGAAACAGCAATATTCTCCCCTATCCAGACTTTCCAAATTTACTGCTTTTTTGGTTTTGTGGGGTTTTATTGTGTCCATCTGTGTCCATCCCCCTGCCCCAGCTGCACGGAACATGGAAGAGGAACAGAGACCCTCATCTTACTGTCCTTTAAAAAAAAAAGGATAGACCAGTTTTTCTTCTTCAGTTTGCACATCTTGGATCTTGAACTTCATCTTCAGACAGTGATTCTCACATGTAGTTACAACCCTTTCAATAGTATGAAAAAATATTAGACTAGAATGCTATTATTAGTATTGAAAGCTGGAGAGGGACTGTTTACAAGGACATGTGGTGACAGGCCAAGGGGAATGGCCTGAAGCTGCAGGAGGGGAGATGGAGATGGGATGTGAGGCAGAAATCCTTCCCTGTGAGGGTGCTGAGGCCCTGGCACAGGGTGCCCAGAGAAGCTGTGGCTGCCCCTGGCTCCCTGGCAGTGTTCAAGGCCAGGTTGGATGGGGCTTTGGGCAAGCTGGGCTGGTGGAGGGTGTCCCTGCCCATGGCAGGGGTGGCACTGGGTGGGCTGTGAGGTCCCTGCCCACCCAAACCAGGCTGGGATTCTATGAAAAGCAAGTGAATTGATCTGAGCATCTCTTGTTAAGTGTGCCACATGTTACTGCAGATAGGATTATTTTTGAGAGGAATATTGATGTCCTAATATCTTTTTCTCTTTTGCTCCATTTCCTGTTCCCTTTCGCGGGGATGAATTCTAGTCTGCTTGTACCAGTTCGACTCCACTAAACTCCAGTTTAAAGGCACAAATATATCCCTTATGTTAAGGGAAGGAATTAACCAAAGGGTTTTTGGAAAGTTATCTTCATAGCCTGATCTACCTTGAGCAAATATACAGTGCTGCACTTTGCCAGAAAATGCCAATATTTAGCATTCGTACGTATCCTGCATAGGTTTTCTGCCTGGGAACATTTTACTTTTGCCAGCAAAAACTGCCTTTTTGAGTCAGAGACCCTGTCCAGATGCCTCCTATTTGTTGCTTGATACAAGTGCCTTCACTCATCCAGCCACAGATCATTACTCTCTAACATGGAATAAAACCTCAGTGCTGACTCAGCAACAGCATGATTTGGGGTGACTGCAGTCATGCATCCTCACGAACAGCTCAACAGGAAAGATTTTAAGCCTGGCAGAGACACAGAGCTGTGGCTACTTTCTCCCATTCACCAGGAACATTTCTATGGCCACCAGGAACGTTTCCATCATCTGCACAAGAACCAGCGGAAATGTCAGCTACAGCAGAAATTCAAGTCTCTGGGATTCCCCATGTTATTGCCTACTCTCTCTCAGAAAAACACACGCCTGAAGCAGCAAATGTCCTGCACAGCAGCGGCTGCTCTCACCTCTGCCTGCTAGGACTGTAACAGCGGTGCGGCTGGTACCCACCATCCCTTTGAAGCGGTTATGCTGGCATCGCCATCCTTCTGCCTCCGCCACGCGTGCACAGTGACAGACACAGAACGGCAGAAAAGCAAAGGGGATTCTGTTCTCGTTACATATGCAAAAGCCGATTACGTTATTCCTAAACTCTGAGACTGGAGAAGCCACACTGCCCATCCCAGGGCTACTGAAGATGCTGCGATGCTAAAGCATAAGGGAGACCACGTTCTGCTCCGCCAGCCTGAAGGGCAGATATTTCATGCGATACATGCTGCCTGCCTGCCACATCAGGGAGCATTAAAGAAACCCATAAAGGAATACGTAATGAGACTACAAGCAGCAAAACCAGTGCGGGTGAATGCATGGATTCCCTGCAGAGTCTCCTTCTGGCTCTGCATTAGGAGAGCTCTCTGAGGAACGTGGCATCCCTCCCTTCAGGCAGAGGATGTTTAATGACGAAAACCCGTGCACAGCCAGAGGAGATCCTCCATCATAGATAGCTTGAATTTTGTTTTCTCCAGGTTTCCTCATGTTTTGGCATTATGTCAGAAGTGTTTCAACTGGCTCACTATTGCAAGAAACTGGAAAGTGTCACAAAAATCTTCCCTCTCAACTTGCACACATAATTTGGAAACGACCAGAACAACCGCCATGCTTAAGGAAATTGAAGCCAGATTGTCACTGTTTGCCAAAAACCAAAGCACATCCCTGCCATACAAAAAGGTGTAAGGTACCAACCCAGGTTTCTAGTAGGAGAGGTAAAAGTCCAGACATCACCGTAGTTCAGTGATGTCTGGATAGCAACAAAAGCAGACCCCAGAACTTAAAGGCAAGTTCTCAGTAATAGCGCAAACTCCCCACTAAGTTCACTGTGTCGTCAAGTCATTCTTTTTTATAGATAGAGACACAAGGAAAAAATGAAATCTAAAAAGCATTGTCAACTTGAATGATTTTCCTGGTTCTTGTCACTAAACAACCATCATCCCTCAGAGCATAAGAAAGGCAATAAAACCAATAGAACTAATAAAGGAAAACTGCGCGGAGCTTGACAGATCTGGCTGTCCCTGGCATGTGACAGCCTATTTTACCAAGCAGGCAAATTGAAGCTGCAGCACACTTGTCCACAGGAGAAGTGAGACCCCAACAAAACTGGCACCGACTACTAGGTTTTTTTAATGCTGTTCAGTTCTACTAAAAAAAAAAAAAAAAAAAGAAGAAAAGAACCTGGCAGGCTGCAAGCACCTCGGCTCCTCCAGAGTCTGTCCCACGACCGCTCCCCTGCTACCTGCATTTCTCTGAACACTGAAAACCCATCAGAAGCTCTAGCTGTTCTCCAAAAGTTGGAATCCTTCAAGCTGTGCTGTGAGCTGACCCTAATGGTTTGCAGTAAGAGCCTGTTACCAAATTTCAGACTTAATTTATCCAAGAAGTTGTTAACATGTCCTCTGTGCACCCACTGAACAAACGTGCTTTTGAAGTCACTTATTTACCAATAAATTACAATGGTCTGAAATCATTAGCAACAAAGTAAATTGTTTTAATTGATCTGAACTTTTTTTTTACAACATGAGAACTTTGTTTCTATATAACTGCACTTTCTAAAGGACTAAAATAGCAGATTAATCACTCTTGGAGCTTGCAATCTTTAAAATGCTCCTTATTCTGAAAGGCTGCATGGTTGAAATGAAGAATAAATCCACACTTCCATGACTCCTTTGTGCTTGTAGCAAACCTTGAACCTGCCTCATGAACCTTGTCAAGGTTCAAGGACTGTTCTATGTCGAGGGATGCACCAAGACAGCAAGCCACACGCAGGTGTTTTACGTGGGAGGAACAGCATTTCAAGATGTGCCTACTCTTGCTGCACTGTTCATAAACCATATTCACTGGACTTTTTATTTTATTTTTTAGGTATCAGAAGATAAGTACTAAGCAGATTGAAATAATTTCAATGTTTCATTTGGTATAACCTCAGCCAAATACAAAGGTGCAGAGGTCCTGTTAATAAATGCCTGCACCTAGCTCAAGCCCTTTCTGTCTGAATAACGACAGCCTCTGCAAACAACAGCAGAGCAGCAATCTAAAACAAACAAGATGCACCACCATCTAGCATAAATACATTTTCTATTCAAATCGGTTGGGGGGGTTCTGAGGAAATATTCAATTTATGAACAGATTATAAACGGCATCTTTCAAAATAAGAGTTTTAGGCACAGATTAGCTCTCCATCCTCATCGCTTCTGATAGGGCTAATCACCACCCTAAATCAGTGTTTCAGCTGAACCTGACATTGGAAATCACATATAATTACACTGATTAATTTTGCTGAAAACATACAGTGTTTTGCTATAGAAATGTAAACATAATAAGGGGAAAGGGTGATACAAATAGCTAAAGCTGACTGCTGTTCAGAAAAAAACCCACTCAGGTGCTAAAGACGTTTGAGTGACTGCATTTATTGAAAGTGCAGTGCTGATTCCCACATCTGCCTACTGATTTCTGGGGAGAAAAAAAAAAGAAAAAAGCAGAGGGAAAATGCTGCATGTGTGACTCAGGAGTATAGTTGCAACCTACTAAAGGCATCCAGTTATTTATATATACACACACATCAGAATAAAATGAAGCGGAACATTATAAAAGGACTACTTGAAACAGCACCAGTCCTGCAGATCATCTGCATATTAAAGTGCCTGCTGTGGCCAAAGAGACAGGTAGATCAAACAGGGGAGGGAGCCTTGGCAGAGGGAGCTGAAGAGAGAGGCAGTATGCAGAGAGGGAACTCCGGCCGGCTCCCTGGGAGTGAATTATTTAACAGCCTGTGGAAGAAATGTAAAAGGCAACATAACACAGGGAAATTGCAAGAGGAGAAAAAACCCCTAGACATAGGAATGCCTCCTTTGCCATTCTTGTGCAATATCAACATTTCAGAAGTTGTTGCAGCAGCTCTAGAAACACGCTTGTCATCAGCGCCTGAAGACAAGATACGATTTCTACAAGAGGCCGATGGGCACAGGATTTCAGCAACAAAGCCCGGTAATTTCACAAAAGAAGCCAGCATTAATACAAAGTACTTGAAACAAAGAGATGCATTTCTTGTTAGCTGCATCTTGCTGCACAGTGTTCTGAAGAGCCACTGGAAGAAAATTGCTTGGCTTTCAATTTTAAAGCTGCACTTCACCAAATGCTATCCGGCCTCAGATATATTGGCAAGGAAAAATAGCAAATTACTTGTTTTTCCTGTAGCACCTAAAATTACAACAGCTATCTTATCAGTCCCTTGTTACCCAAAATCAACGCTTATGGAGCTGCCAAATCACTGTGACCGTTCTTCCCGTGCTTTGCCTTGTGGGACTATGGCTCAAATCCTTTGGACCGTTTGGCTCATTTACTCCACAAGCACAAAACCAGCCCACAGCAAAGCACCTGCATTCCATGGATCCATAGGACAGGTTCCATCAAACAGAACATCTTCCAGGGACCTTGCATGGTAATTACAGCGTGGTAGGGCTTGCTCTCATGAGACAGCAGTGCCTTGGTATGGGGCAGCATTCCACCTCTCTAAAGCGCTCAGACCAGAAGTCACACTCCAGTCTCCTACAGAGCATCTCTGCAGCAGAGAAGCTGCTGGTAAGGAGGACCCAGGGTCTGCTCCATCCTAGCACAGAGCCTGAAGATAAACGGAAGGGAAAGGTAAACACGAAGCTACAGCTGAGTAAGTAACATGAAGTCTGACATAGGGAAGCTGTGATGCATTACTCACCCTGATAAGTTTAATGTATAATTTAGAAAGATATCACCAAAATGGAAAAGAGAAGCTCTTAAGCAGCTCTGAAGGGTATTCGGCTCAGGCGTCGCACACAGTTAGTGTTTAAGGGAAGCTGCGAGCCCCACGGCAGAAACCCACCCCTTGCCCAATAATTTGATTTAGATGTGTCTCAACACTGAAGCACTTTAGAAAGAACCCATTCTGTTCCATAGGCTAGATTTAGGCTTTTTATTGAGTATTAGGTATTACCTCCCTGCTTGATAGCCATAAGCCATCAGATTGGAAAGCCCTTATCCTCCAACTGCTGCTCAGTGTAATAGGCAGCCTCAACCTGGCAGTTTGAACCCTCACCTTGGAATTCACAAATAACCCCAAATTACATTAAAAGACCTTAGAGGATGCATGACCACAAGTAAAAAAAGGGAAAATAATAATAAAAAAATCACAGCTCACATAACACATCAGGTGATATTATTTTGATCTAAGAGAGTGTGACAGTCATCTTGCCGTATTATTTTGAAGAAATATTTATCTCAGGGAAAATGAGAGCTTTTCCAGAGCTTAGGGAATCTTCTGCCCTTTCTGCTTCTGAGGGATGGTGCAGAAGAGGGACACTCCAGCTGCTTTTTGAGGAGGATTGTACATGGGTGACTGTCAGTCCAGCACCTGCCTAACAGGGGAAGCCTTAACCAGGAAAGGTTTTTCGCTGCTCTAAGTGTCCCCTAGAGTCCAGAGATCAGAATTAATGACTTCTGATACAGCTCATGCGATCACCAGAGCTCCTATGAAAAACATTTTGATGATTAGGGATGCCATTCATTAACAGGATGAATTTGAAGAGCGCCCGGCAGAGCAGGGACACTCCCAGGACACCTCCCAGCACAGAGCAGACCCACACCACCGAGACACCGGGGAGACGGTGCATCGGGGTCCCACCCGGTACGGGCTTGTGATGGCGCCTGCTCAAGCCTGGCACTGGTGTCAGCTCAGCATCATTTTCTTTCCACTGGAAGATTTCCAGCAAGGCTGACCAATCTTTAGCACTGCCGCCTTGAATTACCTTTGCATGGCTCGCTGCAGCACCACGTTAGGGAGCCCAGTCAGTTCTCCAGCGGACGCCCTGGCCTCGCAAGGAAAACCACCACGCCTAACTGGGAAGGACTGACAGGCTACATTTGGGGAGCGTGGCGCCCACATTTCAACACGATCCCGCACTGTCCTGGCAGGGATGCTCCTCCACATACCCACATCTGTATCGCATCTGCTGTGGGCTCCCACAGGTGAATTTCAAGCAAACTAGAAGTGATGGATAGCAGCAGGCTAGACCTGAAACAGGGAGGAAATTCACCCATGGAGCTGAGAAAGTGCTGTGGCATGAGAGGGAGGTCGATTGCAGAAGGGGATGCTGACAGAAAGCCCTGAATGGCCCCAAAAGTGTGGCCAATCCCAGTAAGGTCCAAGGTTTGACATCCCTTCTGCCAGTTCCCCCAACAAGGTCGCTTGTTATTTCTCTGGATGCTGTCACCATCCACACATATCTTAATTCCATTTTGAATTTACCACATCCGAGAACTGAATAACATCTCACAGCAGTTTCACGGTGTTTCTTTTCCTTAAATCAGACTTGACTTTTGTTGCTCTTTAGTAACGTTCATTGTTCCCTTATCTAGTATTAGAAGGTAAAAAGGACAGAAGTGTCTTCTCCACAATTTTTGGAACAATTCCTCATCTTACACAGTATTTATATGACACCTTTTCTCTTTTCTTAGCCTGTTAATATTTTTCCTTTCGATTCTGTTTACACAGGACCTTTCCAGGGAGTGATCTCTGCTGGCCCCCTCAAATCCCCACTCAACCATCCAGCATCACCCACAGCATATCAAACAAGGCTGCACCACGGAGCTATGTAACAGTATTACAACAGACTTCTATTCAGTGTCCCTCTGCTTTTTGTTTTTATGCAAACATCTTTTTTGCTTCTTGACCTCAGTTGTTCATTAAGAGAAACACTGACAACCCATGACCGCCTCTAATGATATCTTAAAAACCCAACAAACCCCAAACACCTACAAGACTAAGAAACATCTTTCCAATTTTCTCCCTCTTTCCCAGCTCAACATTAAAAATACGCATTATAAAAGGTCTTGATTCTTGACGGCCCAGTATCAGAGCATCCTGTGCTCCAACACCGATCTGACCAAAAGAAGCCATTTCCCATCCCAGCAGCACAGCTCTCCTGGGCTCACCCATCCCTGAAGAAGGCAAAGATATTTTTCAGGACACATCATTACTGCAACTGCTCCATGAAGTGCTTTATCACACACATATTTTAAACTCTTGATAACACTCATACAGAGATAAGGGAACAGGAACTTGGGCTGCAGTTTTATAACACTTCCCCTGATTTCTAGGGGTTTATCTCCAGAAAATATCAATGTCTCCCAAATCCTTAGACATTAGTACAGCTGGTGATACCAGCCTCTCTGACCTCAAGCAGTACTGCCTGCAGTAATTTACTTGGAATAACATGCTCAAAAAGGGAACCCTTGTACCAAAAGCAGTCTACCTCCAACACTCTGAACATCAGGCACCCATCTTCACAATGAAAAACAGAATTGTTGGGCTGATGCATTGATATTTACTCAAAGCAATGACTGTCCACACACCTTTAATGCAGACAATGACCCTAAATCTCTATCCTTTCAGAGGTTACGGTGCGACTGGGAATTAACTTGTGATGAGCATTTCACACTGCTGTACAAGCCAGGGCCATGAAACGCCTGGAAGAAAGATCCTGGCTGCTGCTTCAGGCAGCTTTTACAGACCCACGCTGGACCCGGGGTCCAGGCAGATCATG
The DNA here is from genome assembly GCF_028858705.1 of Grus americana. Lineage (NCBI taxonomy): Eukaryota > Metazoa > Chordata > Aves > Gruiformes > Gruidae > Grus > Grus americana. The sequence goes on along the minus strand of NC_072872.1, from coordinate 9,248,030 downwards.
CAATACAAAAAGGGGCCTGGGACAGAGAGATACTGAACACAAGGGTAATCCAAGCCAATTCGTTTAAAAGCACGCAGTTGGACCTTGTAATTCTGGACACAGCAGAGAGCACCTGGGAACAAACCAGCCCCGCAGACGTCCTGTGGCTGAGCAGGAGCAGCACTGACTGCTGGGGATGTGCACATAATCCCTGGCACACTGCTAAAGCCCACGCTCCCTGTGGATATGGAGAGACTAATCCTTGGGAACGCTCGGCAGAGATTTGCAAGGAGCTGTTTTACTTTGCATTGAGCTGGACCAGGAATGCTCATGCAGCCAGAGCGATCTCAGGCTGCACTGTTTTTTTTTTTTTCCCCCCCCACAAGCACAGACTGTGCCCACAGAATCTGACATAATTTGAGCTCAGAGATGCAATAAGAAATAGCACACCCTTCCCAGAGCTTTTAGACTCAAAATCTCATCAAAAAGAAATGCAGTTTCATAAATTATGCAGCCCTACCCTGTCTATCACATTTGGCTGCTGTGTAGAGTCTCTTCACCTGACAGTGGTTTTAAATTACTAGAGCTCCTTAGCTCCTTGAAAATTATGAGGGCTCCTGCCTCACACAGCTGAGAGGGCAGCCCTGTGTTGGGCTGCTGGAACCTGCTGAATTCAAACATCCTTGTAGCCAAAAATGACTGTTGCTTTTGCTGCAAATGCTCCTGAACAGTTATCTGGCTCAAAGGGGTAACAGTGCTTGTGCAGCAATATCCTGGCCAAAGCATCCTTTTGGTAAAGGAAAGTAGCTTTCCCTGAAAATGTCCCCTGAAGGATGCTGGCCCCAGGAGCAGGGCAGGCAAATTCTGTGCTGGGTGCTGCCTGTGATACCTGTGCTCACCCACTAATGAAACAGCACAGCATTTTTAATCGTATTCAGATCTTGGCATGGCATGTGATGAAAGACTCTCAGCCTTGCCAGCGTACTGATTTTAGCAGAGAAGGGAGATGGGATTCCTGCAGACAAAAATAGAAAGTTTTAACGCTGCAGCGAAGAGAAAGACTGCTGGAACATGGAGTCCTCTTCAGCAGCATCCAGCCAAGCAGCAAGAACCAAAAAGAAACAACCTATAAATAATATAGAGCATATCTGCTCTGATCCACTAACCTACTTTAGGACAGGTTTATAGTGAAGAATAAGAAGAATTTAAGCTTGATTATGGTGATTTAGCAACTGTCTGCATGGTGTCGATGTATATTCCTTGCCCTGGTTTCTCAGTCAGATAACTGACTTCAAGGGCAGGAAAAGCTGTCTGTCCCTCTTCACTTTTTTTTTTGGGGGGGTGGGGAGGGAGAAGGGAGAGAGCTCATTGCAAGTGCCAGCTCTGTGTTGCGCAGGGAGGCACGTGCTTCACCACATGGCTCGGAGAGGTGCCCTTGGGGCAGATGCGATCCCGGATGCTGTGACTGAAGCACAACGGGATTAGAGCATCTCCAGCAGCACCGCAGCATCCCCACGAGAAAGGAAAGTAAACAGAAATATGTCACCGTTTATCAGCTCATAAGAGCTGCCCTGGGATACGCAGTACATGTAATACTCATGTACTAACAGGACACAACATCAAATAGAATATGGGTTATTAATTTCCATTACAGAATAAATGATGTTTATAGTTATTTGAGGGTGGGTGGGGTAAGGAAAAAAAAAAGCAAGCTCACTGTTCCTACAGGGTGCCAGGCCATACACAGACATTGCTGAAGCCTTGTTTTCACCTTTAAGAAGCCCCTTAGGAGTGCCAGCTGGATGAGGGGCGCACCCCTAAGACAGCAATGTTTTTGCCAAAACATGCTCTTGTGATAAGACTGTCAACAAACCCAGAGAACAGCCCTAATTTTACTTAAATAATCCTGAGTAGTAATTTCCTGTATGTTTAGACTGAATACAGCAAAACCATGACCTATAACTCTTTGCAGGTGTTGCTGGATGCCTCAAGTCAAGAGATTCATGGCATGGGAACCCCTCAGTCTTATGTTACCATATCCTGCCCTCCCCAACCCTGAAACTCTTGTACAAGGTGTCAGACACCATCTAGTCACTGGCTAAATAGTTCTTCAAATAATACCAAATAATACCTCCACGGTGCCAAATACCCTTGGCCCAGGGCCTTCTACTCTTCTCTTTTCTTTTTTCTATTCAGCAGCAACATCTTCATTTTAAGCACTTTCTGCCAAGGCAGACCGAGCTTTAAATAACCTCATACTTCATCATTTCTCTTCTTTCAGCAGCAAACCATCATTGGTACAAGCAGAGGCAGCCAGCTCTGCTCCGTCTGAGAAGGGAAGCCATTTGCTGTGTTTTGCTTAAGTGCATTTTAATAATGGATTTTGCATGTGAGGAATGGGGAGCTGAAGCATGGCCGGGGAGCTGGAATGCACAGCTAGTCCAAAAGGAAATCTCAGGATGAGCAGCACTTGAACAAACTTTAAAGATTATTACTTACTGCTACTTCCTGAAAATGCTCTGAAAAATAATCGTGAACATGTTTTGGGCTGAGGGAGCAAACATGCTTTGTGTTCATCAACATGGGGCAAGTTCTAGAGAATCCAATTGATAGCCTCTTTATCTGTTAATTTATTACACCAGACTCCTCAAACCTGATGTACCTTCCTAGCTTCCTCCTCTTCCTATTTTCCATTTCCATATATTTCCATTTTCTTTTGCCCTGAAGGAGAACTTCTGAAGAACAGAGCTACCCTAAAGGCATGGAAAAGCTCAGCCTAAGTCTTGCAATTGCAGGATTTCAGGTTGCACAGGGTACGTGCTCTCAGGAACGTGGAACAGAAGTTTTCTTCTGCACTGTGAGGTCGGGGAGGTTGCGAGCAGCACATCCCCCCTGCTCCCTGGCTCCACAGCATGCTCTCAGGAGGTCCGGGAACTTTAAGAGCAAAGTGGACAAGTTTAGGTGCAGACCTAATCCCCAACAGCACGCAGAGTGAACACAGATGTCCCACACCCATCCTTAAGCAGAACCTCTCTGCATTTTTCTCTTCCAGTCCTTTCCCAGGATCCCCTAGAGCAGATTCTGGACCATACAGTCTCACTGTCAGAGGTGGCTGAGACACCACAGATGCAGGGAAGAGTTTAGCTATTATGGTTCTAAGGGGAAAGGGAAAAAAATAAATCCTTAAATTAGTTTGCCCCACGTATTTTTGGAGCCAAGATCTGAGTCCAGATGCCAATTAAAAAAATATCCTTGTGCAATAAGATGACATTTGGTGCAGCTGAGAGACAGCCGCTGTTTTTGGTTCCTATGAGAAGGGTATACTGCAGCTGCCACAACCTGTGCAGTTTGCTTCAGTTCATCAAGCTAAATCTGCTTGATTATAGATTTGTTATAATCTATTTTCTGTTTGCTTATGGAAAAATCAGCCACCAAGAAAAGCATCCAGATTCTGGGGAGAAAGCGACCCAAAAAGCTTATATCAAAAGCAAATAGCTATGGGCTAGCAGAGACCATTTGGATCATTAAAGGGTGGCAGAAAAGAACATCATGGACACAGGAGATCTCCCACGCGGTTTGCACAAAGGTAATAAAGCTGGCCACACGTGCCATACCCGTCAGCGAAATTCAGCATGCCCCAGCAGAACGGGCACAGGGGTGGATGCAGGTGGTCACACAAACCACATGCAGGAAGATGGAGTAGGTCTGCTATGTGTGTGCTTCACACGTGAAACGGTGTGATTTGGCAGCCCAATTGGTAAAGAAATGCCTGCAAGAAGCAGATCTCACAATGCCAGTGGTGTCCGGGGCAGGACAGCCTGTGCCACGCCAGTTCCAACCACCGCTTGTTCTTGGAACAGGCATCTCATTCGAGAGCCCTGCAGCTCCCGACTTACAAACCACACACTACGCATAAAACAGTGTGCTGTAACACCCCCAAAAGCTCTGCTCCACATCAAAAGTGCCAGCCCAGTTTTGCTATCAGGTATTTCTTTAGCTCAAGAGAATCCAGAAGTCCCACGTTCAAACTTTACTTGTGCTCCATATGGGAATGCATCCAACCACATAACAAAATATTCACACATGTAATTAAGCATTATATCACATTATTATATATTTTAATGCTCAACACAAGGCAACAGATCATCTAATTTTGTATGCATATGTTTCCATTTTCCCAGTCTTTTAACAAAGGTTCAGTAGACACTACTGTTTGGGTTAGGGCATGCCTACAAGCGCTACCAAAGAGCGACTCTTGCAGCAGCAATGCCTCTCAGCTCACCAGGAGTTAAACACTGATCCTGTCTGGGAACCTTTGGTGGTTCCCACCTGCAGCAAATCGCAGTCCAACTCTCAAACCTTTACTCCTCCAACAAGCTGCAAGAGAAGCAGCGGACTCAGCAAAGGCGCAGAGGAGTTGTTCTGCCACAGACCACACTCGCCTGTCCCCAAAATCAGTCCTGCTTCACGAAGCTAGGCTTAGGGGTGCCTGGCAAGCAGGGTGCCAGGAAGCCACAGGCAACTGCTTCTCAGGCTGCTGCTACCCAGCTTTTATGCACTTTTGTAAAACTAAGAGTACTGTGCTTTGCCTACATGACATGCAAATTCACACATTTGTGTGGGTAGATAATTTCTATAAAACATTCCCAGTGATCGTGCACAAAGTCTGGCACTTCTTGAACAGATTCCTGCCCTGCTTCAGCACCTGCATTCCTCTTCTCACCTGCTTTGTGCCAGTTTTGGGGTATGCTGCTTCCCCTCATTGCTTGTACTGGATAGGCATCTTAAATTTCTATCTGTACTGCTGCTGAATCCTGCTTTCAGCTAACCATCTCTCTGACTAACTAGCTGTGGTACAGTTACAAGCAGCATACATCACAGACCTACAGATGGCACATGAGGCTCAAACGACATCCTGCGTCAGACCTAGATGTGAAACCAGCACCCAGCAGCCCAGGGAAGGGAGACTCCATGTTTTCTTCCCAAAAGAGCCCACAGCCACAAGCAAACACCCAGCAAGCAAAGCGTTACACTTCTGGACTTTTCCTCAAAGTTAAAAACAAAGCCACAGACGCTTTTTGGCAAGAGGAGTTAATTTCCAATCTGAGCACATGCGAGTATGTCCCTAGGGAATGGCGTAATGAAGCCCCAGTGTTGGTTGCAAAACAAATAGATAAATCAATGTTTCAGTTTGTTCCACAAGAGTGGATGGACCACAGTTGCTTAGCAATTCAAGGGATGTGACTGCAGGCTCCTCATGTGCAGCCAGAGACACCACCAAAGGTGCTGGGGCTTTTACCACCATAAAATTAAAAGAAAACTTACCTTCTGGTGACAGCAGCAACTCAAGGGCCGAAGGAAGATGCTATTTCCACATGAAACTCCCCAAAATCCTCAGCTCACAGCTGAGCCAAGCAGCAAATACCTTCTGAGAGTATTTTCAAGTGCAGCTTGCACACTGCAATTAAGGAAGTGCCAGGTTTCTATGGCTTGTAGGAAAAGTCATCTCACTGTCAACGTAGAGACTCAATGGCCACACAGGTCTGGCCAGAGAAGGACCCCACATTTGCCAAGCCTCCCTCCCAGAGCTGTCTGGGTACAGGCCCAAGGGAGGGTTTATAAAGGACTCGCACAGCTATGCTCTATATTACAGTAATTAGATCTCTTGAATGCTCTAAATCCATTCAGGTGCAGTGATGCTGGTAAAACCAGGGGCTAAACCAGCTCCAGGTGCCTCCTCAGACGAGCAGACATCTGATGAAAGTGAGATCTGTCTGGCAGTTTTGGCTTAGGATGGGGTCATTTTGGACAAGCTGATGATTTCTTTACACTGAGGGCAGGAAAAAAAAATGGAAAAAAAGAGAAGAGAGATCCTAGGTATTTCCCTGGCTAATGGGGTTTAAGCAGTCTTGTTCTTACACCAGTCTTGTACTCAGTTCTCCTGCAGCCTGCGCTGCAGCTAATTTACTGGGTCCTTTGGTTTTTATTGCCTGCACCGCATCAGGGTTTGCTGGTCCCACGCAAGCCACGAGCCCGTCCAACCTTGCACCCCCCTGCTCCAAGGCCATGCCATCCTTTCCCCTGCCACCTGCCCACCAGAAGCAGTTGGGGAAATTGGTCAGGTACCTCCACTTCCATCCAAAGGCTTTTTTTTTTTTTTTTGGCAGGACCTCACAAAGGTACCCACAGACCACCCCAAGAACAACAAAACCCAAAAGAGCTCCAATGCACCCTAAAGCCAAATGACCCTTCATGGAAAACAAAAAAAGCCAAATTTTAGCTATGCACTCCTGGCTTTTTCTGATTATAGGAGTCTGTGCTAAACACTTTTAAAAGCTCTTTTGGCCCCAGGTAATTCCTGGCATAATATCCTTGCTGGTAAATTGGTTTTGGGGGGCGGGGGACTCGGCACAGACTAACTCCCTGTATTCTGCTGCCAGGTCTGTAACAAAGAACTGCTCCATTGTTCAAGAATACGGTAATCTCTCTCTCTCAATCAAACCCGAAATCACAAAAACGCATTCCCCCCTTAATTCAGTTTAAACCCTGAGCTGTTCCCCAGGTAATTAATAATGTTTGCAAATGTGCCTCCTTTGAAGGAATATTATCATAGTTTAGGTGACAAGCTCAGACTCATATTCCTCTTTATAATTCCTAACATCTACTCAGGCAGCGTTAATTGGATTCAAAGCAATTACACAGGAGTCATGTTGGCCACTTTTATATAAAATTCTAGAAATTTTGCTTTGCACTGCTCTGAGCCATGGTGCCGATTCCCAGCCTTTCCCCTCCCGGCTGCCTGGTGGGCACCCGACAAGAGGCACCAGGGCTGGTCACAGGTCATGCTTTGGCTTTGCAGAAGTAAAGGAGCCAAATTTACTGACTGTCGATTGATGCCTATAGCGTATTTTTTATTATTACATGAGGAAGGACCATGAGATGGAGACCTGTCATCGGAGGCAATAAACGGGCAGTCCCGTCTCTGTGCAGCACCTGCCCTGGGATGGAGGAGTCGCAGCAGCAATAAAGGATGTGCACCGCGTCATTTTGTACTTGGGGACGATGCGCCCCGCGTTTGTGCGATCTCCCTCAGCCTGGAAAGCCACAAAGCAGTTTTGGACATTCTAGGAACAGACTTGGCTCTGGAAGGAAAAAAAAAATAATCAAAAGGTTGTCTGTGTCTGTATAGTGCTGACCCATTTCTCTGGGCTCAAACAAGAAAGTTCCTCGGTTGTTTTATGATGCACAGACACACATGCATAGCCAAGCAAAATAAAGCCTACACAAGGACCTGATGGAAGCGTGCCTGGGAAATGTCTGGAGCAGGGACTGCTGAGAAGTGCGTAACGTTGGAAGAACACCAGTGTGAAGCTCCATTCACTTATTTCATAATCATGAAAGATATCCAATACATAATCCAACAGAATTTGAGGATCCTGGCTGGTACCAGGAACAGGCAGCCAAGCCTTGTCTCATAAACTCTGCTGTAGCATCTCTGGCTGATTGAACATAGAGGTTTTTCTGCAAAGAATAAGCTTTTTTACTCTTTGTAAACAAGATGCACTGTTTCGCTCAGGTGTATTTTCTCTTTTCTCATTAGACGCTATCGAACAAAAGAGATGATTTTAATAACGAGTCCAACACGTAGCGTCCGTTTACTCCCAGAGCTGCTGGGCAAGTCGTGCTGCCAGACCTGGCAGGGCTACTCGAGTCCTGAACGCCTTCCAGGAAAGGGCTGTGAATGACCCAGCGTGGGGCCCCCACGCCTGGGATGGGGACAAGGGCTGGGAGGAAGGCACAAAGCGTCCCTTCAGACTGCAAGGGGTCAGCGTCACTTCTAGGGTCCCAGCCAACAGGGCTCCAAACCCGAGGTCAGGGCAGCCAACGTCCTGGGTGCGCCATCAGCGGGGGGGCCCAGAACAACAGAAAGGCTGTTGAGGATATGAGGAAGAAGAGGCTGGGGTCAGGGGGTGCCAGCGGACCTGCCAGGGATCCTCGAGAGGCGGCAACGGGCTTGCCAGAGTAGAGCCAGAGCCTTGTGCGAGGAACGGTGGGCGCAGGGACCCAGACCTCATGGCATTGCTATAGTATTAAACCCAAGGAATCGCAAACCAATTTGGTAAGACTTTTACACCATACCTTTTTTTAAGTATTGGAAGTTACACCTGGCTCTGAGCCAAGCTGATGGCTTTCAAAACTGTAATACATCACCTCTAATATCGGCACTCCGATTATCCTCAGGAACGTGCAAATAATCAACATTTTGCAGGGGTTTCCAGCGTGCATCATACGCCTGTAGAGGAGGGACCTGCAGAAACTGCTCAGATAGAGTTAATGTGCTGCTCTGCCAGAGCCTATTTAAAATTCCAGGCAGCGCTAATTTAGTTTTAACGGGCACAAATTCAATTCCAATGGCTAAAGTATGCAAATAACAAATAAAAGGGAACCCCTGCTCCAGCAGCTGCCGGAGGAAAATGAACAGCCGCCCAGCTCCCCACCTTGCCCCGAGCCGCTCTCTCCCCACCAACTCCCTCCAGCAGAAGCTGACCCCGCGGCCGCCCGGGCTGCTGGCAGAGACGGGGCTCGCCCCCACACCACCAGCTGATATGTTTATTTGCTGATGAGTGCAGAACTGACACTAAAGGGCCCTCAATAATACCAAGCCTCATTAAATTTTAATCAGGGCAGCTCGTGCTCACTCTTCAAACACCAAGACTTTGCGAGGGAGGAGATGCTGTGGCGGGGAGCCTCCGGCAGGGCAGGGAATGCCTTGGGAAGACCCTTCCCAAAGCACATGCCGTGGTTGCCATGCCCACCGGACCCAGAGGAGACAGGCTGCTACCGTGAGATGCGGCACTGGTGTCACTCTGACCCTCCTGCTCCATCAAACTGCTGCCCCCTCATTGCAGGGAATCCTGTGCAAAAGGCAGTCTTTCCCATGGTGTCTCACAGGACGGGATGGAAATTATTTTCTGCCTTGAGCAATATAATAAAGGGCTTTTGCTGTAAGCTTGAACTCTGAGCTGCAAATAGGACGGATCTTGCTGATGCTCCGCACAGCCCAGGAAACAGCACCGTTAGCAATGCCTTCCCAGTTGGGAGGCATTGGCTCCGGGAGTCACTCCTGGGTAAGCTGGAGCAGCATGCATACGTTGTATGCATTTGTGCCCTTATCCTGAGGGCTGGAAACATACGTGAGAATACAGGGGTGGGCGCGTAAGAAATCCTTTGCTTCTTGCTAAATACCGTATTGGCACAATGTGGTAGATGCAACAGTCAGATCCATTCAGAGATCATTTGCAAGCAAACCTGGAGGTGACGTTAAACCACTGGCTATCACTGTGGCTACACCGCTCATTCACTGGGAGAACATAAAAAATAAAGAAGTTAAAGCCAATGAACCAGCAGAGAACAGACCAGAGGAATAAACAACAAGCAAACCCCAAGCCGTTCTTCAGGTGAGTACAGGTCAGGTATCAGAAAGGGGCTGGAAAAAGGCCAAGCCTCACGTTCATTGCAGCACGACACGCTAGAGTGGTTGAGCAAACCTGTAAGAGGGACACCGATGTTGTGGCAGGAGTCTTGTGGGTAGCAATCAAAGATCAAGTTTCCCCAAACTGAGGTCCCTTTTCCACGCTGCTGCTACCGGAGCTGAACTCAAACTGAGTTACGCTGTCCAACTATGCAGGAAAAGTGCTGAATTAAACACCTTAGCAACTTTACACGATTAAACCAGGGCAAAATACCATAAAATACGCTGCGTAACCGTTGCCTAACGTAGGTTTCTTCCTTAAAAATGACTAAGGCAGCAGAAACTAAGCAGGTGAGCACCGAGAGTTTACATCCTCTGCAGCTATGGTAGAGGCAGACCCAGTCCCTCTCCTCGACGTTATCTCTGCAGCCTCTTTCCTGAGATCACGGTGGCTGCAAGGACACTAAAGAGAAGCCAGATGTCAGCATCTGGGACACAGAAAAGCCTAGCTTTTATCTGGGGAAACTGAAGATGCTTCTTGTTAATCGCTTCAACCTGTATTTAGCAAGGGAAGGACTGCAGTGATTTCCAGCTTCCCATCCTCTCTCTACACTGACTGCTTGCTTCCCAGCCATCACAGACAAAGGCAGGCCAGGGCGTTGTGATTCTGGAAAAGCCAGCTCTGTTCAGCACCTGTGGGCTCGTCCTGCTCCATCCCAGCAGCATCACTCACCGCTAATCACTTGCAAAGCGTTGGGTCAGGTCATTCCTCCTCTAAACTCATTTACTCCTTGACAAACGCTCATTACGTCCCCGGAGCAGCACCAGAAAAACACTGACGGATGAAGGACTCTGCAAGGACGCTTTCAGAGCCTTTACACGATGCTGCCAGGCCCAGGAAGAAGATGGCAGGGTAACGTGCTACAAGGATGGAGGGATGCAAGGACCTGCCGTATCAGAACTGAGCGGATCACATCCCAGCCCAGAGACTCTGCTGTGCAATCTGTAGCTTTGCCATGTAAAACGAGCAGCCGGTTACAATAAGGAGGCATCCTTGACTCTCTTGCGTGGCACCACAGGGAAAAGGGGATGCAGGGGTACGCACAAGGGCGGGGGTGAGCAAAGCCAAGCCCGGCTCCTCACACCTACTGTTGTATGGGGCTACGCTGTCCTCGTCTTCGACCTCAGTGCTGCAAAGCTGATGCCGATGGCCAAGCATCAGCGAGGCACAGCGTTTCTGCCCAGTGATGGCAGCACCTGCAGATGCACGGGTCGGGCACGCTGCCAAGCACAGCACCCTCCTGCTCCGAAAATCCTCCTCGCCCTGCCAACAAGCAAGGACTCATGGAAGGATTTTTCCAGCAATTGCCTCGGCAGACGTAAAAGGCATTAATATTGCTGTCTGCTCCCCGCAGGTGCTGTGAGCCTTGCACTACCCATATGCTGCCTTACTCCCACCGGAGAAACATCAACATTCTCCCCCTGTTGCTCGCAGTCGTTCTTATTTGTTTCAAAGATGGGGTTTTCCCTTAAAAAAAAAAAAAATCAAACTGGGATGTGGTTTCTAGGAATCACTCCAATTTGGCACTGGAAGATGCACACTCCCTGAAGGGCTGACGCCGAAGGCCCACGGTTCAAGCGAGCAGGAGTGTGCATCACGCCACCTTCCCCCCGGTTACAGCTGCCAGCAACGCCCCGGCCGCCGTGCTGCAGCAGTCAGCCCCGGGGCTGCCTCCTTCATCGCTGTTTTTCCTTGGCCTCGCTGGACCTGACTGTTTGTCAGCACAAGTTCGCTGGGTAAAAAGGCACATGTAGGATACAGGCTCGTTTTCTACCAGCACCTGGGAAGGAAGGCTGGTTTCGAGTCTGCGTCTTTGCCTGAATGCACGAGCACGAAGGCAGCGACGTGGAGAGGAACCCACTGTGTCTGCGCAAGCACCTGGCAAAGACCTGCTATCGACACGCAACCCTTCCCGTCCAGTGTTTCGTTTCCTCTGCCATATGCAGGCAGCTGCGGAGCGATGGATCCCCGTACGGCTGGCATGGGATTTGCTTGCTCTGGCAGCAGCAGCAAAAAGACGAGTTTCTCCCTTCTGCTACGGGCACAGCATCCGGTACTTCCTTGACCTCTGCTACCACAAACACTTAGCACGGGATTCACATACGTTTACAGTATCACGACGGAAATAGAAATTTAGGTGAAATCACTAAGGTGATGTATAGGAAGCCTGGGACCTCTTACTCCAGACACCAGGAACGGTTTCTGCTCTTCTCCTCGACACCAATGGATTTCTCAGTGCAGATTTTTCTGAGCCCATTCAAAATTAAATCCGAGCTGTGCCGGGCATTATGCTCAGGCATCCCCTTCTGCCCTCCACGACCTCAGCAAAGTCCTCCAGCACACTCCAAATTTAAGCCCTGGCACATTTGCTTTGCCTGCCCCCCTCAAGTAAATCCAGACATTACAGACGCTACGTTTAAACTGTCCCAGGAGCAGTCACAGCTGGGCGCGTGCAAGTTACCTGCAGAGCACATAGTGCACCACGTCTGCCTCATGCTAATAACAGGGCTGCGCCCTTGGCATGTTTGTTTGCCCACAGTTATGGGGGGGCAAAAGGAATGCGTCCTCTTTTAGAACTAAGGATAAGAATTTGCAAGGTACAAAGAGCCTTAGGTGTCAGGAAATTGAATCTTATTCAAATTCCACAAAGATAATATGAGCAGAAGCAATGCGCATCATCGGGGCAGAGCTAGGATGGAGAATGGACCCGGTGGTCCCCAGCAATGGCTACGCTTCCTGTATTTGAAGAAGAAAGACCAGATCTTTTCCTACCTTTGGCAGCACACTAGAATCCTAATGCTGTGGGATTATCACAATCAGACTTCTTCAAAGACTGTATCTGGAATACTTTGTATCAGTGATTTCAGTTAAAATCTGAATTCACAATATGATTTCTATTTATAGGCTCGCATTCTATTTTTAAGAAATAAAGGAGTTTATTTCAAAAGTAATACCCAGAGTGATGAAATATCGTATTTCCAGAAGAATTAATCTCTAAAATGATGTACGCTGTTCACCTGAAATGTAATTTTACATTAATTGCTGCAAGATTGCCTTCCAATGGCAGAAGATCTCTTTAAAAAGTCTCTGCAAATCAGGGCAACAACCCTGGACTTTTTATTGTAGCACCTCTCATTTCAGAAAGCATCAACTATGTTTGCAAATGCTAATATGGCAGAAATGGTGCTGTGTGCTCCCCAGTACAGAAAGAGCCTGTGAAGGCAGGAGGTCAATGCTCAAAGCACAGCCGAGGGTGCACAACCAAGAGGGAGGACGCAGCGACACTGCTGTCGCAGGGAGCCAGCTGAGCAAAGGGACCATCTCAGGCCCCATCGGTCGAACGTCGGCTCACCTTGGTCAGATGCGAAACAACACAGGGCTCCTCTCCTCCCTGCGTTTCCCCAGCAAAGACACCTTGCTCCTTTCCTTTTTGAAACTGCTGTGCCCTTGGCTTCGGGGTGGATATGATAGTGGTATTTCACATCCGTGTTTCCTAATATTGGAAGTTAGCACAGTGTTGCAGGATCCTGTCTCTATTCTTAAATTAAGAGAGAATCCAATTAAATTAAGAACTGAGGACCCAATAAGTTCCTCCCTATTAGCGGGTCTTTTGTCATATTGACTTCGGCTGCTAAAATTACTCTTTAAATATCACTATTTTTTGCTGCCTTTCCTTGTGCAGGGGAACGCTGATGTCATCATGTGACAGTAAGTGGTAAATCCCGATTTGAACTGTCTGCATTAAAAGAGAAAAGAGAACACGTTGCTTTCTCCGCAGGTGCCTTATCCCCCGGGGAGACAGCCGCCGAGCCAGGTCCAACGTCCGCCTCAGAAGCTGCCCCTGTGCGTAAGAGCCCAATCCCTCTCGGGATGTCCCTGGCTGGAAACACAGGGAGATGTGTGATAACTTTAATACTTAAAATACTTAAACCTCATCAAAAAGTGGCACAGAAGAAGACAACGTGAGGTGTCCATCTCACACTGCCGTCACTTGAATTTGCTTGCGTTTCCTGACCCACGAGACGCAACTGAGATCTCGGACCCACCTCTGTACCTTCACGTACCGCCTTTGCTGGCCACCGGTTTGGACTGGCCGAGAAAGTCACTCGGGGGCATCGCATTTGCATGCAGACAACAAGGAATAAATAAAAGAAAAATCAGCTGCTGATGATTATATCCCGACATTCTCACCTTTAAGCTTTTAAATCACAAGTGACATTTCCAAATCAATCCTATTCTTTTTTGGAGAGTTTAACAAGAAACATTCAGTCTCCGAGAGCACTTGGATTTATTCTGATCAGTAATTTGACAAGAATCCATTAAAATATACTGGAGGTTGCTTTACCCCCTAAGGGGAGAGTTTAGTCCAAGGGCTTTTTCACAGCTGCCTTTTGGCAAAAAATGTAAATGGGAACTCATTTTAAAAGTGCAATGACTTGTAATGAGCGAGCTCCAAAATGCTAATCCTAGCAGTCCTTTTTATTCAGCCCCTGATGATGAACTGTACCTGGGTGTGTCAAGTGCAGGAAAATGTTTTATCCTTTCAAACCTAGGCAGGAATAGTGTTATAGGGCATTCCTGAATGAAAACTGTAACTGAATACTTACCAAATCTCTACCTACTATTTTATTTTCCTTATACACAACAGAGCAGGTCTTAAACGTATCACAAATTAATAAAATACAAATGAATAATATCTGTGCTTTTTGCATAATTGATAATATATCTGAATAACTCATAAGGAAACTGGGATTTTTCATTTCATGCACAACAGATTGCAATTACTTTGTCTAACATGCTTACATTTGCCATTCCATTTTCTCTTAAGGCACTTTATTGATCAAATCAGGTTTGAGGGCCATGATACCAATCCTTCTACCCATCCCAACTCACAAGTTCTTGCCCAATGGCAAATATGAAAGAGATGACATTTTTCTTTTAAAAATAGGCTGCTATTGATCCAGGTATTTTTTGAGATATAATCAGATTTTAATTCATGGTAAAAAAATTATCTGTTTAGGTCATTTTCAAGTAGCATCTGGAGAATGAGCTTTCCTACTGAATAGACTGCATAGCTAGCTCAAAACAGGAGGGAGGGCGGCAAGTTCTTCAAAGAGATCAACACAGCGAACAAAGATGTAAAAAGAAGGGAAGAAAGATGGAAAATAGGAATGCACAAGCCATGAGCAAGCCAGTCTGATCAGTGTTGGGATGCTGAAAAAGAATGCAAGGTCCTGTGCATTGCAGGATTTGCAGAGTTTTAATATGCTCCTTTCTGTCATGCTTTGCACAGGGTCTGGAAATGTCATTCATTCCACCAGAGTGAGAAAAACAGTTTGCCCAAAAGCATCATTCTGGCAGTTTCCAGTGGAGGTCATTTTCTGGAGACCAATGACCTTCCCTGCTTTGCTGTGGTAAAACAACTTTCTGTAACTAATCAACTAATTCATTAAGCTTCTGTGAGGTAGGTCAAAGCCTCTCTAATTTCGCCAATTAATCAAGTTGCTAGAGCTCCGTTCGGTGCTTAGGCCTCGACAATAGTTTCTGTGACCTCTCTGACCACCTAACCATCCCTCGGAAGCCTTTAGCCCAATGCATTATTCATTGCCAACCGGCCAGTCGGTTGCCACCTGCGCAGAAGAGAAAAACCACCAATTAGGTCTATTCATTCAAGATGCTGCCAGCGAGAATTACAGCCGAGAAACAGGCAAACTCCAGCTGCCACTTCTAGATCGAGGCGTTCAAAGCAAAATGCTATTTTTCTCTCCTGGACACAAGAGTCCAGCTCAGCGCCCCTGAACTCGTCTTCCCTGGTGGCATTTCTGGAGGTCGTTCAGATAGTTGCCTGGACTCCTATGCCGTGTGTATTTCCACAGGGATGCCTTCCTGCCAACAAGTCCACAGAGATGTGGCTCCCCACAGTTACCCGGTAAATGCCCATTTTTCTAAAACGTACCACTTCCAGCAGCGTAGCCTCAAATTCAGAGGAATACAAGAACGACCAACATCATCTACCACATCGTGCCAGAGGAGAGTCAGCAAACAGAGCTGCGTTTGGGGTCTCGTTAACCCACCGCCATCCCTCCCTGCCCTAAAACACTTCTGCCTTTCTGCGCTTAACAAACTTTCAGGCAGCATACCCTGTAGTTAGAAGCACCATTGTTGTGGCCCATCAAGGGATGCTATTTGGGATGTCATCTCTCTGAGACACCTGAATTATGGTCCTGAAAAAGGACACGTAGAAGTGGAAGAGTCAAAAAGGTACACGTATAAATTTTCCCCCTGTATCTTACAGAAGGTGCTGATGTGCCTTGGCAGGCACGGAGGCTGGTTTCTAAATTATGTCAGAAAAGACAGCGTCATCCCCCAGAATCGTGCTTGCCCTCCTGAGGAGGAGAAACAAACCTACTCCAAAAGGTGCTAAGGGCAGCAGTCTGGCCTCTGTGTTTTAGAAAAATCTCCCGATTATTGCTGTTGTCTCCGCTCAGCTGAAATGAAATTTTACAGTACCCGCCAGGCACAAACACCTCTCAAACAGGGTGCTGCTACGCCTATGCCACCCGACTCGAAACACCGAACCGCGTCTAGACAATTTAGGGAAAGACTATGATCTTTTGCAGCTCGAGATCTGAGGGAAAGGGAGGTGAAGTGACTTGTTCCCAGTAAGGTTACAAATCCCTGACCTGCAGCGCAGTGCCGATGGGACGGGCCTGGTGAACACCTGCTGCGCTCTGCGTCCTGCACTAGGCCTGCAGATACCGCATGTGAGAACGAATATGCAGCCTGCAGAACCGAGCCGAGACCAGAAATGCCTGGAGAGAAAACAGGATGCTGTTAACTTGGGCTGAATCCATTTTACAGTATCACAAACATTCATTTTCACTGTGGAATCACTGACTCTTGCAGCCCGCGGAAGCAGTTTTGAAGCATACAGAGCAGCTTCGCCCCACCCTATCGCATACAGCATCTGATTTGTTTTCTGGATTAAGTCCTGAAGCTGGGAATGCCTTCCTTAACGGCGTAAGAGGAGAGCAACCTTTTGCTCTCAGGTGGTCCTCTTGTCAGGGAAGGGAAATGTTCAGTTCTCCAGCAGGTTAAAGGTGCTTTCCGCCACGTACTGCTGCAGCCTTTCAGCTGGCATTTATTTCAATTCTGTGCACCTTATTTATAATTCAGATGTATAGAGTAGGGCTTTTTAACTAAGTTTATGTAGCACCAGTTGGAGTCTGCAGCCGAAAAAGCGACCATCTTCGGAAAAGGTACAAACCTCTTCTAAAAGATCTTCTGATTAGCAATATTTACCAGAAAAAAATAATTGGGAGAGTCAACACCCTGAGTCTACGAGGAGATCAAAGCGCAGAGACAGTCACAAGCTATCAACTGAGCGTGAGCTTTAATAGCTGCCAGTGGATCCCCAGTAATTAATTAATTACTTACCATGGTGCCCTTAGCTTTGTGCCTAGCCAAGGAACATATAAAGCGAGAGTAAGCCATGGGATAATTATGGGATGAAACAGGCATCAATCTTCCTGCACCGAAACCTGGCACCCTTCAGCAGGAACAGCCTGTGTCGAGTCAGCTTCATTAGGTATTGTCTAGAGCCCCAATCCTCATTTGTTTGCATCAATAATACATTCAAAGGATTTATCTAACTTGCAAATGTGAATTCATTTATTGGTCCCATAAGCAAGAAAGAGCTGTGACCAGAGAAGTGTTTCATGTTACAGGTTGGGTACTAAACTGGGGTTATTTGCTGAAATTTCAACAATTACACTCTATCATAAATGTTTATATTAGTATAATTTCCCTGTGCACATTATAATAATGAATTTTAACATAATGTTAATCTGCAATTTTAAAGATACATATGCCTTATAAGAGCAGAGCAAATGCGTGAGCATTACAAGATTTGTTTCTACAGAATAACTTAGAAATAAAGTTAAGTAACAGAGTCAACACAGTAAAATTTGCAGAGGGTTAGCAAACTGCCTGTGTTGACCCCAGATTCCTCCTTGTAGCACCGATCCTTTTCTACACAGCAAATTTCAATTACAGTCACCCTTTCTGGTCTCGCTTTTTACACTGAAACATCCAACAATGATATTCCTTGTCTGGAAAAAATGGTCCTCCCTGCATTTTATGTCCTGATTGTATGGTATGAAGCAGTATTTATTGCTACTGTTCTACCTGAGGTTAGGCAACCATTTGAACACAGCAAGATCACGCCACTCCGTGACCAAGACTCCAGATCAGCTCCTTCCAGTTTTGTATGCACTCCAGCCAGATTTTTCATCCTTTTTGCATCTTTTAGCCAGCATTGCAGGGACTGCTGGGGACGGCCAGCAGCACGCTGCTGCGCTCTGCTCCAGACCAGGCTGGTTTCTGCTCCGACTCCGCAGGAGCATCAGCGGTGGGTCGGATGCCCATGTCCGACACCCGCCAGCCAGGTCTGTCACCCACAACAGATGCCGTAAAGACAAAGCACGATGGAGGCAATGTCTGTTACTGAATGACTGGCTATCACTAAAAAAAAAAAGAGGATAGAGAGGCTGGTTTTACAGGAGGTCCCACATCCTGGACTTTCTTCTTTCTGTCTTGCTCCAAACTTGCGCCAGGATGCAGTGGATCCTCACAAAATTGGAAAAGCCCAGAGAGAAAAAAACAGTGTGGATGGGTAATATTCAGGTTCTACCATTAACTGGATTTCTTCCTATAAAAGATACCTAAAAATTAGCAACAAACCTGGCTGAGATGGTCACCAGCCACAGCAGAAGCGGTCTGTGATTGCCACAGCTGTCAACAGCTCTGAGGCCCTTCTGAACCCTTTTTCGTAGCAACAAGGCTTAAACTAAGATGGCAGGGCAATAATTTGCCATAACAACATGCTCTGAGGTTTCTGCCCATTTGCTGCAGTCGTGCGCTGTGGGAAAGCTAAGGAACGTTGCTGCCAGAAGGGTCAAAGACTTCCAGGTCCTATTGGTTGCACTTCTAACAAGAGAAAGAACTGTCATTTGCTTCAAAAAAGATCAACCAAAAAGCCAAAAAAAAAAAAAGAAGGAACTGAGGACTATGACAAGATGAATTTCTTTGACAATTAATGCATCACCACAACGTCGTTCCCTGTGTCAGCAGAGCTTTCTTCAGCATCCGCTTGGAGGGGGCAGGAGGGACTCAGACAGTTCAATTTTGATGCATTGAAAATTAATCGTCCAAGCTGGACAGCGATGTAAACTGAAACCGGCGGAAGAGCCTGCATTATTTGGAGCACATGATCTGCTCACGTTTAGCAGAGTTTTGCTATGATTCTCACGTAAAGGGAAGACTAATGGATTTCTTCCTTGAGGCAATTAAAAAGTGATTTGTCACAGGCCAAGATGCATGGCTTTGTATTGGCAGATACTCCTCTGCTCTCCCCCGCCTGCGAGAGGGAAGGGCATCAGGAGCTGATGGCAGAAGCAGGCTTGTCCCGGGGCACCAGGAGCAGGTCTGGGTGTCAGCACCAGGCACCTCCGCATCCCAATGCCCCGAGTTGCCGCAGCAAGATGTACCAACGGCAGGAGGACCCCGAGCCTTTGAAAGCTGCCAACTTGCACTCTTACTGACTGCTTAACTCTTCCAGGTGGCCACGCCTTTGTGGGACTTTGGAACTAATTCTGACGATATTTCTGAATAATTCAGAAAATCAGCTTAAGCGTGGGTTTAAAAAGAGGCTTCCTGAGTTCACATGAGCCCCCAAAAAGATGGAGATAGAGCTCTATCCAGACACAGGGCAAACTTTGTCTCCTCTGTATCCCCAGCCTACTCAGCCGTACCTGTGCCCACACTGCAACCACGGCAAGCCACCGTTCCTCTTTCTGCACGCTTCCAGCTCCCCACTACCCCGTACACAAAAGGGTGTCTTCTGCAAGAGGGGCAACAAAGCAAAAGGAAGGGGGCACTTGCATGCAAAGGCGCTGCAGACACCAGACAATCACCCAACGTAACACAAAGCAACAGGGAGAGCCCTTCTGAACACGATGAACGCCTTCCCAGATCAGATCACGCTCTGGGGTGTTCAAGGGCATCTTTTTCTGTAGAGGCGTGAGAAAGCCTTGGCTCATATGGCAGACCCAGCCTCACCATCTCCCTTTCAAAGTAGCTTCTCTGGATAAAATGAAGTTGCTAAGAGCTTCGGCTGAGGCAGAAGCAAAGCTGGCGGTGGCCATGGGAAAGGGACAGGGAACCTGCCCCAACTCTGCAGCCCAGACCCCAGCCCGTATCAGGACAGTTGCACTACGCAGGCTGAGGAGCGACTCGGATGCTTGAGCTGAGCCTAGCAGCTCCCAAGCTGTCCTTACATGTTGACTCCGCACGGATGGTTTCTGAGCTTGCAGCGGTGTTTCTGCCGGGCAGGAGGTCCCGTGTCACGAATTCAAAAAGGACCCCGTTAATGCCAAGAGCCACCCCTCCCCTTCTCCCGCCATTTCAAAATCCTTTGATTCCCCTCCAGGCTCCCAGTGCATCAAACATTAAAAGACTAACGTTATTTTGAACACACAACAATGCTAAAGTTCACGATATTCTGCAGATGGATTTTAAAATCTTTTAATCCATTGTGAAGCCAAAATCCTGCCGTAAACACTCTGCGGCATGCTCCAGTTAACTGCTCATGCAGGTATAAAAAGAAGCCTTTCCGGCTTACTCTTTGCAGATGACCTTGCGGTCCCCCCACCCCACATCTCATGAACCTCGGGGGACCGGCAAGGAATCAGATAAAAGGATTTCATTTATTTTTGTTGGCATTGTTTTATGAAGCTTTCCTTTTATCGACACCTCGACTTCAAACCATTTTCAAACACCAAGCGAGGAACCAGAGATCAGCAGATATTCGAGGGACACACTGAAGGTGTCTTTTCTTTATTCCCATCAACCCTTCCTGTGAAGGAAACTCTATATTGCACATATGCCAGGCTTTAACCTAAATACCGGCAGCACCATGGCGCTGCTCTCCCGGTGCACAGCCCACCACCGGTGACACCCTTTTGCAGAGGGATGAGCTGTGCCGGACAGCTAATTAAAGAGCTGCAATCAAGCCTTACATGATCCTGAAAGCTATTTCATCACCAGGCTAAAACCCTACCTCATTTTCCCAACAGAAGTATTAGCAAAAATGACACCGGATGATTTTGCCCAGCTTTCTAGACAAGTAGCTGGGACATCACGGTCGTTCCTATCATGCCGGAAGCTCATGCACGTCATCTGTTTCTGTGCTTTTCATGGGAGAGGGAAACATTGAAGTCGCATGGCTTGTACTGCTGGAAACAGAAGGCAGCTGTTTTCCCAGAGGCTAGAGAGATGCCGAGGATGCTGAGCGCGTGGGTGTGCGTGCGAATCACTGGCTACCTGTTTCCAACACTACTATATGCAAACACTTCATTTAAAAGGCTCATATATCACCAGTCTCCCAAGCTCCTGCTGAACATCCTCTGATCTGTTCTGCTCTGTGTGACAGAAACACAGGGATCTCTCTGGAAACCAGGCAGGAGGTAAATTCCCGACCTCTTGGCTCCGGGAAGGGGAATGATTTCAGGCTGTAGAAAATGCTGCATTTTGTGCAGCACGTTTCCTCCTAACGCACCCTTTGCTGCCAGGAACAGGGATCTCGCTTTGTGCCCAACAGACCGATTTCCTATTTAATAATACATTGCCAATCACTCAGATCACTTAAATTCAACACTGAAACTCAAACGCGTTTACAAACATCAGGTTCTTTTAACACTGCATCCCCCTAACCACAAAACCATAAAGGCGCGGTGCTGCTGGGGCACTAGCTGCCGAAGCACATGCCCTCTGCGCAGCCCCTCAAACCCTCCGCTGCGGCTGACGCCGGGCTCCCGTGAGATGCTGCACCGTTGCCCACTCTGCCCCGGTGGACCCAGCCCCAGGCCCCTGCCCATGCCAGACCTCCTGCTCCTGCTGCCCGGTGGGTCCTGGCCCCGCTGGGGGCTGCTTCCTCCACCGGTGCAGAGAGGGGGACCCCACGCTGGTCCTCACATGCTCTTTCTAGTCGTGATTTACCGTTCCACGTGCCACGCTCTTTGCGCAGTGACTCTGTCTGCACGGGTTTGTCTATGCAGCCACGTCCTCCCCGTGTTTTCTTCCATCTGGAATAGCCCTCGGACCGGCATCCTCAGCGTTTCGAAGAGCATTCTGTTGGACTCTTCTTGTGAATACCCAGTTCCCGTACTCCATGCACGTGGGTCTCCCAGGGCGTGCGGCCGCGTGCTCTTCCAGTCCAGGCCGGGGCATTGGCTGGGCGGCTGCAGCAGCACGTCTCCGCTGCAGAACGCCGACAGCTTTTTGACTGCAGTTCAAGATGGAGAGGCAGGAGAGAGGCAGAGACCAATCTCATACTGAAACATGGAGCTTGCAGTCCAGCCGGCCTCTAGCCAGGACAACCACCCTCCTCCTCCCCCAGCCACTGTCCATCCCGACAGCAGCAAGCACCAGGGTAAATCTCAGGGCTGCCGGGCTGCCAGAGGGCTGTTTTATGTGTGAATTGAAATGGACGCTATATATGCTTTCTGTCGTGATTATTTTTGCTAACTGAATACAGCTTTTCCCCCCTTTATATTAGGATCAGCTGAGTGGCACAGCTTTAAATATGCATGAATATATCTAAATACTGTACTTCAGAAAAAAACAGAAGGTTATGCTTTGTTCCAAAAAAAAAAATCCAAGCCTTCTTAGAAGAACATTCATGTCCAGAAAACTCCAACTGAAACTGATATACAGTAAAATGCACCGGGTTTACACTTGTTCCTTATTGGTATTTATCCATTTAATAAATACAGCCGCAACACATACAATTATTGAAGCCTGAGGCATCTGGGAGCCCTTTCTGCAGCTCTCAGGCGACGGGAAGGGGATGTTTCGCAAGGGATGACTCCCAGTAGGTCAGGTCTACTGCAAACCAGCTAGCAAGGTGCCAGGAAGGGCTCTGCTCACATTGCACTTGACCCTCGTACCCTCCCTGTCACTGTGTCACGCACCAGTGCCAAAATAGCATCAGGAGAGTGCTCAGATAATAGTGCATTTACAATTATAATTGCTCATGTCCAGGAGTAATCCAGTTTAAGCCCTTTACCATCTCAAATATTTAGAGAAATCCTGGCAGCTGCCTGGAGGGGAGAAAGTTAGGAGCCCTGGGAGAGCACAACAGATTTTCATCTTTCCAGCCCTGACAGTCTTTCACATATAAATATCCTCCCAGCCCTGCTTCCCCCCTCCCCTGCCCTCTCCCTGCTCCGCAGGCAGCCCACCTCGGCTCCCGCTGCTCGGGGACAGCAGCCGGGCAGCTCGGCGCAGGAGTGGTGCCAGTGCCGGTGCCCTGCCTGCCAGCTGGCAGCATGCCGTCTTGCTGCCTGCACTCCACACCTGGCACGCACCTCCTCCGAAGAGAGGCTTCCATTTGGCTGGGATAGGGATTTTTGCCTTTTTTTTTTTTTTTTTTTTTTTTTTTTAACTGTCCTGGCCTCTCTGCTGCCTGAGAAGTGGCACACGAGGATTGCCAGGACTGGCAGGCTCACTGGCATCACTGCCTCAACACCCCCCCCACCCCGCGACGGGCATCCCCTATGTGCAATTCCAATAGTTTCCCTCCTTTTGCAAAGGCCGTTGCTGCTGTGCAAATGATCCGGGCAGAAACCCTGCAGACCTGCAGGTTCTGAGCTCTGTCTTGCAGAGCTCAATGCTCATCTTGCAAACTTTTCACGTGTCATGTTTTTCTAGCTCTTAAGGCTGGAGGACTGCACTGCTAACACCGAGCCTGGCTCCCCACGCGGCAACACAGGCAGGCGTATTCCAGCCGCTGGTCCCCGCCAGTGACCCCCGCCAAGCAAGATGCACACCTTCTCAAAGCTCACCAAATTCAGGAGGGGGAGTCCCTCAACAGCTTGCTCCCTTGATAACTGCATTCATCACTCAAATTGTAAACACAAGTCAAAGTTTTAATTTTGCCGACTTTGGCACAGAGGTACTGTATCTTTTGTTGAGCTTTTATCTGCTCAAACTGCTTAAGTGCAATTAATAGGCTGTGATCAAATCACCGCTCACTCTCCTCTCTGAGCTGCTTTATTGTCTCACTATAAGCTCTCCTCTAAAAACTCTGCAGTTTTCCACTTCTAAAAGTGAGAGGACCATGGCTAGGTGCGTGCTAGCACTACTCATCACAGAATCGTACAAAGTCCCAACTTCCACAGATTTGGAGATTTATGGATTGGAAGCCATTCTCAGAGACCGCTGGTTGCTGCTACCCTGTGAGTCTGCTTTCACCCCTTTTTTTTTTTTTTGATGCAAAAGCTTGCTCTTCACTTCAAACACATGTTGATAACTCCACCCATCTCTAATAACTGTGTTCAGACTAATTTCTGTGACCCATCTTCATCAATATTTATTACCCTGTAAAACTTCACACATGGAAGTGGTGATAAAACTTCCAGGTAATGATTTTATAATTTCTTTCAGATGGTTGATAAAATATTGAATACTACTGGGCTCAAAACCAGTCTCAAAGGGATGTTACCAGAACCGCCACGACAAACTGATAAATTTCCCATTAACAAAGAAGTGGTGAGATCCACCAGCGAGCTGCTGCAGTTTACAGGGCACGTGCCAGTTTGATAACCCTCGCATGTTGCGTTAATATTTATGCCAAAGAGGAGTGTGGTTAAAAGTCAAATGCCTAATGCCTCCCTGGCTTGAAGTTTTGTGAGCGCTGCTCTGCAGCCCAGCAGGAACAGACCTCTGGGTATACCACGGGAATATCAAGTTTGAACTGCGACGGTATTGCACAGTATTTCCTTGATAAACGGTAGGATAGCCTATAAGAGGAGCAACGGTTGCTCTTGAAGACAGTAACTCTTAAGGGATGATAGAGTAAGGCATGGATATCCCTCACCTTGAATCCACACGGACTGCTGAATGGGACTCGCAGCTCCTTCCAAGTATCGCTCCATGTTCCTAAAGCATACCCCCCCCAGGCTCCATGCAGGACCCGTACAGGAGTGCTGCGTAGGCCGTGAGCTTTTTTTTTTTTAGTACTGCAGCTGGACACAAGCAGAATATTGAAAAATATATTTCCACATGCTTCACTAAAATGACATCTAGTATTTCTCCGCTTTGCATCACAACTTCCAGTCATCGCCAGCTCCCTCGTATAGGGGGGTTAGATTAAAAAATGTTCATTCTGGCTTCCTACGCTTTCTCCATTTTCTGTCTAATGCTATTCCAGTATCCGACAGGAGGGAAAACCTTTGCAGCTGATGAATGCAGACAGGCTGATATTAAGAACTGTGGAAGTTTTGTCAGCAAGAAACCATCAGGCTATCAATGCAATATTAAAGAGAGAACACCTGGAGCTCTCCCGAGCTTTCATGGGAGCACAACCATGGCAAAGTGAATCCCCCCGCCAATATCACACTGCCAAAGACAAATATTCATCATTACTACTTCAAGTTGGTAAGGTGGAGCATGGTTGAGAACACAGGTCATGTCTGTCTTGTAAATTTGATATCAGCATTAGATAAGACCACCTGCATCTTTTCTCAGTTTCCCCATTTATTCAAGTGGCTTTCTTCACAATGGAATTACACCTTTTCTTTACAGATATGCTAAGGGAGCATATCCCGGACTAAGGACACGTGGCTTGGGGAAGGATGCGCAGGCTGGCCTAAGCAAGCTGTTGCTGTCTCTGCTCACGATGGGGGGCAAGAGCCCGAGGGGACACGCTCCCAGCCAGACGGAGCCGGCAGCTTTGCCCCCCGGTGCCAAAACCCCCGTCCCTCCTGCACTACCCACCTCTTCCCTTGCCAATGCGCAGCAGGGGCGTTTGTTTTCACCAGGAGCTGTGTTTGCGGCACTGGCTTTGGGTGTGACGTAAAGGAAGGGAGGAGAAGCGTTCATCAGCAAAACCAAAAATAGCCAGGAGCCAGAAACACGGCGGGTTTGTCAGATGGGTCTGGTACACCAAATTTACACTTCTCTCTTAGCAGACATTAATCTAAGTCAGAAAGATAATCAATTGCCACGCAATGGGGAAACAAGAGCAGGCCTGCGTTTTACTCATCTCCGGTTTACCGTCAGGCACTGCTGGGTGAGAACAGGGAGCGGAGGAAGGTGCACACATGGTAATGGGCTCCAAAGGGACCAGAAAGTACAAAGATGGAAAGAGAACCACTTTTCATCCCGGCACGCCTTCTGCTTTCCAGTGAGATGATAAAGTGCTTGCACATCAAGAGACAGCTCGAGATGTTGCCGCAATAAGAAGATCCTACGACTTTCCTGATATTCTTGCTTACAGAAAAAATATCTTATGTACAAGCGGAAAAGATTTGTCACGAGCAGCCTCCTCTTTGGAGTCCCGATCTGAAAGCTGCCTGATGTATTACTCTCTGCCTTGCTTAATACTCCTACAAATTCCTCCAGGCCTGCCACCGTTATTCTGCATTATTTTTACACTCCTCTTCTGCAGCACAAGTTTAATTAGAAGTGTAACTTCAACTAATGTGCTCCCCAGAGAGAAGGGGTCAATGTGCATACGCAAGGAATTTCTGATCTGGTTATGCAGGAAGGGAGGGATCTCCTCTGACAACTTCTGACTGCACAGAAAAATTAATTCCCCTTTCCCACAGAAGTTTATAATGAGAAAGCTACAATATCAAATTGTTAATGATTTCACAGAACCACAGCCTGGTTTGGGTGGGCAGGGACCTCACAGCCCACCCAGTTCCACCCCCCTGCCATGGGCAGGGACACCCTCCACCAGCCCAGCTTGCCCAAAGCCCCATCCAACCTGGCCTTGAACACTGCCAGGGAGCCAGGGGCAGCCACAGCTTCTCTGGGCACCCTGTGCCAGGGCCTCAGCACCCTCACAGGGAAGGATTTCTGCCTCAGATCTAATCTAATTTTTCATGACTTCTTTAATAATCATAACTGGGAACAAAGTGCCAACATAAATCAGAAAGCCTCAGACCTGGCATCCTGGGTTTCTGTGAAGAACAGCTTGCAGGGTGATGCTGCTCAGCCCTACACGAACGGAGCCCAAGGCTCAGGGAGCCGTGCTGCACCGAGACCAAATCAAAGGTACTCACCGCAAAACCCCAACCTCAACCACCAGCACGCCACCAAAACTTTGCGTTAGGAGAACTTTCAGACTTTGGAAAAACCCTCAGCACCCCTTGCTTTGCTATCTCTTGCTTGTGCCAGCGTGCATTGCAGTTCCCAACCAGAAAGCAGGACATCGGGCGATGTGTAAGTGCAGCATGCTGACACGCTGCAGCGCTGGGGGTTTGCAGAGTGCTGAAAGGAGGAAAGTCCTGCTCTCATGCTTCAGTGGTCCAGTGGCTGCAGAGCCTGGACTGAGGGGATTAACCGTGTTCTCAAACAAGCTGTTTGCTTCCTGCTGCTGCGTTAGGCTGCTCAGCGCCCAGCACGTGTCCTGCAGACCCACCACGATGCCCGTGGTTCACACTTAAGCAGCAAACCAGCCCTTGGCTGCCAACGAGCTTCGTGCTCTCTGTGCTGCACGCCAAAGCCTGACCCCGCTGCAGCCGGCACCAAAACATCCAAGCACGCAGGCTTCGGCACTGCGTGTGGGTTGCGGCAGACAGCATGCACGGGGAGAGGAGCGCTCAGCTGCGCGGTCCGGGTGAGGGTACAAGCTGTACCGACAGCTATAGCTGTCCAGGCTCTCGGTGCCCTGAGAACAGCAGCGCAGAGATGATCCGGTCGGCTTCCAGCCACCGACATGAACTTTCCTGTTACATTATTTGTTTGGCTCACACTTAAGTGCAACCAAAGAATCCCATTATTCCAGGTAAAATGAGTCTTCCTTTCCTACTTATACACTGAACTGATAAAGCCCAAAACCATTCTGCTGAAAACCATAAGCTCAACTTCTCTTCCATTCAGCTTGTGCAAGCCTGAGGCAACACTGATAATATTATTACAGCAGCCATTTGCATAGGAAGAAATTTTTCTTTTGATTAAAAAAAAAAAAAAAAGCCTTTCTATATTTCTTGGTCTGCTTGTGGTGGAGCGAACTACGGCAGTTTCATCACCACACAGTTATCCAAAGATCTGAAACACCGCACCAGGGGAATCTGCAAGAAGTCTGGCGAATACATTAGCGAACCACCTACTCTGCATGACTGGATGCACAAGAAGCACTAAAAAGATACCAAAGGTGTCCATTCTTACTGAACTCCTCAGCAAGCAAACACAACATTCTCAGATATAAAAGGAAGTTCTAATTCAGCAGGTGAATGGCAGAAGAGGTGCAGTGTCTGGGATGCCATGGGTGCGTACGAAGAAACCCAGGAGAAGAGGACAGCACGCCTTTGGTTCTTGCAGGACGGAGGTTACAGGTTTATGCAGCACTGTCTAGGAAATCCTCGGCTCCAGGCAGGCTCCGGGGCATGTCCAACAGCTCGGGTTTGGATTCCATCACACTTTTGGGAAGTGCTCACTCAAACCATTTTGCTGAGCTTCTCTATAATAATCACATCTCCCTCCTGCTACTTAGATGATTAATGGCTGAATGTGATTGAAAACCTGGTGCTGTGCCCCGTTTTCCCAAACCTCCCTGTCAAGAAACCTTATTCTGCTATTTTGAGAGGAGACCTCACCTTGCTGCCCATGCCATTAATTGAATAACTATCAGTTCCAATTTATTCCACTTGGCTACAAATTAGATTTCAGCGGGCTATTTCCAAGCCCCGCTTCAACACAACCTTATAAAGCTGTGTCCCTTGGCTGATGCCACTTGTCAACCTGCATCTGTTCTTGGTGTATTAAAAGACAACAAAGCCAGAAACCCGCCAGTCTCTTAATGAACAGAACCCAATACGTTTGGCTTTGCTCTTTTTGAGTTGTGTTGCTTTAATGAAGACAACTAGGTTTGGTATTTAGGAGGCTCAGCCTGTCTACCTGCATCCTGCAACTCTCTATTTAGAGCAGAGATACAGTAGAAAGTTAAAAGCTGATCTCAGGGAACCCAACAGCATCGACGCTCTCTCAGAACAAAATGCCTTAAAAATCAACACATGCAGAAATAATTACTTGTTTGCAGTTAATGCACTGAGCTATGGTTGCAATGCCACTTACTGCTCACTTGGCTGGGTTGCTCCCCACATCAGCGGAGACATCCATGCAAGGAAATTCCCGTTGCCTGAGGAATTGTCATTTCGAGAGATAGATCTTCTAGTATGTTCCCCAGAACCATGACTCTAGCAGCAGAACTTGCGAAGCTTATGAAGAAAGCAGCATGCTTAGGAAATCCTCTATTTTATTTTAAGGGGGCTTATATTCTTAAATTATTATATTCCCAAACTTTTATCTACATTTGCAGCAATTTTATTTCTGTCTGCTAAGGACATCTTCACGAATGTTTCTTTTATTGGCACCTGTCCCTTCATCATTACATTTTTATTGCCATGGTCACACGTAACTCAGTTTGCTCTCCTCATCAGACAACGCTTGCTGGAAAAATTCATCAGGACCTGCAGAACAGGTCGGATAAGGTGTCCATGAGAGACAGTGGAGTCCACCTATGAGAAATGGCTTTATGGCAGCTGGCCCCCATGCACTCTTGTCTAAGACTGCTGAGTTCACCAAATCAGGAAGGTGCCCAGGTTCCCAGTTCGGTATCTCCTACGTTCTTCTGACGGGAAATGGATGGAGACAGAATATGGACGACCATCAGCAAGTTTCCTTAGAAGTGTCCCAGCACTGATTGGTGGCACAGTATAGCATGAACGAATACTTTTAACAGAAACACTGCATCCCAGGCTTATTTGTTTTTATATTTGCTAGAGAATCCCAATTTTTTTGTTGGTGTAAAAGCTCTAAACGTCCTTTAAGGAATGAATATATTTGCGAGGGAAGAGAAGCGGTGAAACTCAGCACTGCATCCTTCATGTAAATTAATCACAATACTGCGCTTGCAAGGCATGTTTCCCAGCAAGGACTGAAAGAAGATGCAATTAGGGAGACCACTGCCAAGTAAAAGTCTTACCCGGTCAGAAAAGGCAGAAGGTGTTTGTTTAGAATACACTGTCTAGGGATAAGGTGTGTTATAATGCAAAGAATTTTGCCCACTGTTTGCAATAAACTTAAGGATACCCCTCCTTACACACCCTGAAAGTAATGACTGACTGGGTGACTGGAGGATTTCACCAAAGCCAGTTCTTTCCGCTCCCTTCAGAACAAACCCAAATGAAATCCCAGCTCTTTCACTGTAATTTCATTGTCTTTTTGCAAGCTGCCCGCAAACCTTGCACCTCTCTATCTGGCATGAGGCCCACGGCCTCTCCCCAAATCCCTGCAGGATGGCGCTTTCCATTTGCATCCCTGTTATTGCACAGGGCAGAATAACGCCGTTCCGGCTTCAACGCCCAGCCCTTGGCAGCACGGGCTCACAAGAGCATCCTCCCCAGCCCAGCAACAGCCATCTCCAGTGCAGAGTTCAAACTGGTGTTCTGTGATCGTAGACTGATTTAATTCCTATTAGAGTATAAAAATTAATAACAGTAAAATGTCATGATCATCTCACACTAATTACGCATCTAATGAATAATTAGCTGTGGACACATTTGACATTTTTGATCATTAATTTGAGCAAGTGTTTTAAGCCTTGAAGAAAACTCCTCTGCGACTGTGATGACGGCTGCAACTTAGCACTTACAGCGTTGACGCTCACCTGCGTCGGATGAAGAGCGCCCACCAATTCCAGCTCATCTTCCTCGCAAACGAGGGGAGCCTCTTCTCGACGGGAAAGGCCCAGCAGCAGCAGCAGCATCTTGTGCCGAGTTTGTCGGAGCAGCTGAGCGGCTCTGTGCCCACCAGCACCGTGTCGGTCAGTGGAAAAAGTATCATTTAGGAAGAGAATTTCTGTAC
The DNA here is from genome assembly GCF_028858705.1 of Grus americana. Taxonomy (NCBI): domain Eukaryota; kingdom Metazoa; phylum Chordata; class Aves; order Gruiformes; family Gruidae; genus Grus; species Grus americana. The sequence goes on along the minus strand of NC_072872.1, from coordinate 9,217,584 downwards.
GCCACCTCTCTTTGCACCAAACCTGGATAGTTAGACGTGAAGCTGCGAGAAATATTTTTTCCTAAATGTGCCATAAATTTTGTGTAAACCAAGATTTTAATTTTCTGTTATAAGCTGTAGCTATTTTTTTTACATTAAAATCACTATACAAAAGGGGGAAGAGGGCAGAACTCTGCATCTTATACATGCGTGCATGTGTATAGACACATCTCTCTCTGCCTGGCTCTGCATTTTGCTGCCTCTCAGCCTCCTTTCCCTTCAACTCCACCTCTAACGTTTTGTCTGTAAGGTCTCAGGAATGAAGGAAAAGAAGAAGGGAACGAATCTCCTAGAGGGCAGAGATGAACGCTGAAGCATTTCAGTTCAAAGGTTGCAATGCACATCCACAGTTAACGAACAAAGCATGTCTCGTATTTAGGATGAAGGGACGTATATAAAGGTCACGGAAGGCCGGAATTAGCACCAAATTGAACACTAAAACTGAGACAGAACGCAACAGATGTTTCTCTCCTAATTTACTCCATTAGGATCTTCTCCAAATAACATGCAATGTTGCTTGCTAATGAAGCATTTCAATCTTCTTGCCGTACACCTCGTAAATAAGCATCCCTGAGGTCAGAGGCAGGAAGAGACCGGCTCCTCCCGGGCAGGCTTTGTCTAATTTTATAAACCCTATTTTTTGTCACAGAGAAAATAAAAATCTGTTTCCAAATTCACAAGTAATTCTGACACAACTTAATTAACTCCTCTTGCTGACTTGCCTTTCTTGAACAGCGATGCTTTAACCTCATCGTGAACCCCAGTTTCCTCACGTTCACCAAAATGAATCTCCACGTTACAAGCATCTGTGTATATACTAGGTACATCCATCTTTAAACTACAAGAACGAGCCACAACAGACCTAAAACAACAAAGTATTTCGCCTCCTGTATTTGCCACTCTTTAGTATTTTATACTAAACCAAAGAAACACCCAAAGCGGCTCCATGAGCCAGACCTCTCACCCGTTCATCCCCACCCGGGTTTTCGGCTGGGAACAGCCCTGAACTGTGCCTACGGTAAATAAATAAGGCGCAGAACCAAGCTCAGCAATAAAACCTGTTCCCCTGTCGCTGCCCTGGCCAGTCACAAGCACGTCCAAGAGCTGCAAATGGTCCAGCGAGCCTAAAATTTGGGAACTACTGCCTTAGAGAGGTTGCTTTCCATCTCTGCAGCCTGTGAAATACAACCTGAGACTATGGCAAGCAAAGGTGCAACGCCCTGGGCAGACGGCATCTCTCAGACAGAAATCTTCCAAATCGCAAGCCAAAGGAGCAGTGCCCGAGTGCGCGGGGATCTCCCTCGCAACGAGACGGCTCAGACAGACACACTTTCCAAGCAAGACACATTCCTCCCCATTGCACTACAGCTTAATTATAATGCTCTCGCAAAGAATTTCAATTCTTCCTACCATGGGAACAAGCTCCGTAATGAAAAGGCTTTATTAAAATGAAATGTAAAACAGGATATTAATTAATGAGGCTGTGCAGGTGTGTTCGTGAAAGCAGTCCGGCTCCGTGCACGTTGAAGGGAGCCAGATTAGGGGTTAGCTGCGGCGTAACACCCCTATCGCCGTGCGATACGAAGTTCCCTGTCATTACATCTCATACACCTAACAGCATGTTGTTACTCGGGTTTGAATTCAGATAAGAAACACTGAGGAGCACCTGGGGAAGAGATGGTAAAAACATGCTCCCCGCAGTAATTCAATGTGACGTTTAAAACAAAACCAGCCCGTCATGTCTTCTTGCCACTACGGCGCCTGAAGAAAGACCTGATCGGGCTCCTCGTACCACGCAGAATTTTGGAGCAAGAATTAATTTAGGGCAGTAGCACTAAGGTCAAAATGCCTCAACGTAGAGAAAAACACAAGCTTAAAGACAGGCCTACCTGACATTGACGTTAAAACTCAGATGGAAAGGCAACAACAGCCAAAATGTCACAAAAGATGCATTCAGCTGCAGTTAGGTTAACGCCAACTTGCAGATTGTGTGGGTTTTTAATTTTTTTTTTTTTATTCATTATTTCGCTGTTTGTATATACAAAACCGCTTCTGTGTTGATGACTGTTTGAATTGCACGTATAAAGACACGTTTGCAGCCGTGTGATGGCTGCATATAGCGCGGGGCCACAAATAGCCCCTTTTTGTTTTCTTTTGACAGGAGCGCTCGCAGCGCTGCGGAAAGATATTCTTCATTCATTTCAGCTAGCTTATTTGTTGAAATGCAGCAAATTATACTACAGCAGGTGTAAGCATTATGCCAGGCTATTAAAAGGAGGCTGTTGGTGTCTTATTCATATGTCAACATAAGAAAACCTACCGATTATATACATTCAAAGGCGCGTAAGCATGTAGCTAATATTAGAGGTATAGCCTGTGTCGCAGATCTGTTTTCAGGGTTTCAGCGCACAGAGCAGGCTGGCACACAGGAAGAATTAAAGCTGGCAAAAAGGGAGCATTTCCTAACTTCCAAGTGACTAACTTTGAAATCAAAAGTTAGGATAAATTTATACTGATTTTTAAGATAACGACAGAGCTCTCTATGCATAAACGTACACACACAGTGTGCTTTGATTTGCTTGTAAAAATACATGCAAACACATCCTCTGCCTGGCTGCGGTGCAGCTGTTACATTCTGAGTCCCGGCATACAGTGAACTTTTATGGCTGAGCTATAAACCTCTGAAAAATGAGGTTTATAATAGAAACCCTGACACCATCTAAAATATAGCAGCACTATTGGGTGCTGCTGTAATATGGCCCTAATTTATAAACCACGGAGGAATCCTGTTCCATTTTGAAACTCGCAGACAGTAATCTAGAAAAGGGGTAAACCACAAGGAAAAATGATCATGTTGTCCATGAGCTATAGCGCCTAGTCCATCCAACAATTCAAAAATCAAATAGGATGCCACAATATTTAGGCCGTGCACTGAATTCTGGACTGTCACAAAATAAAAACATGGCGTATCCTAGGATGGGGGTATATTTCATAAAGCCATGTGCCGTTTCCCATGCCTCTGGGCAGTATTTTTCGAGTGAAAATTTGATACGAGAACACTGGAAGTAAAGAAGAATAAAGACTAGTGAAACACAACCCAAACCCTCCAGTTTTGCCTGACATAATAAATGTTTTTGCAAGAGGGTTTCAGTGTACTCCTGTTTAAATTGAAAAAAAGCGGCAAAGCAAGCAGAATGTTCACTCACAGGAGACAAAAGTTTATCGCTAAACATTAGGAAAAAGCTCTCAGTGCCTTGAGCCAACTCATCCCAGATACTGGGGTTACCCCACTTGCTGGCATCGAGGGGATGTTATTCCACAGCAAAAAAGGAAACTTTAGGGGCTCACAGCTTTCAGGTTTACCCTGAAATTTTCATTGTGCCCATCCCAGATTCCTTTCCTACTTCCCTGAAATGCTCTCCTTTTGCACGCTGAGCATCAAAGGAGAATAAATCCAGATTTATTGCACTTTTCCTGCTAAAACTATTTCCCAGTAGACTTTCTATCAATCAAATGCTCTGTATTCTTGTCGGCCACATCACTGCCCACCAGCGTGGTAACGTTTTACCTAGAGCAGGCTTCGCCCCCCAGCTAAAGTGAGCCCTACGCCCTCCGGTCTCTTCGTTAACAAAAAAGCATGGATTTGCTTGCAGAAAAAGCCAACAGCAGCAGCCTTAAGGAGCACTCCACGCAGCTGCGTTTTCCCCTGAAAACTTCACCGGCAGGCACTGCAGAAATGTTCCAGGCAGTGCTGGGATGCTGGGATCCAGGCATGAGAGGGGCCGAACTCTTCATAAACAGTTAGCAGGCTAACGAGGGCATCTGCAGAAGGAATAGGCACTAAAACTAGATACAAAATAAATATTCCAGAGCTGGATTTCTTAAAAAAGATTCTGCTGAGCTATAGTTCCACATCAAAATTTTATTGCATACATTTTCTACTGAGAATTTGTGCACTAAACCCAGTCAAAATCATATGAGAGGAGTATAAATTTCATGTACAGTTTTCACTGCAAATATCCTTCAAGAGAAAAAGCAAAAACACTTTTTCATCAAGACCACTCCACATCCTCTCCTCCCTTTCCCCTGCAACACGAGCGTCAGGCTGGAAACCTGAGCCCATGCAGCCCCAGTCGCCGAAGCACCGGAAAGCCTCTGCGAGAGGGATGCTCTGCTTCAAGGTCACAGCAAGGGGGACAGATCATCCACCCCTTCCCATGCCTAAAGACGGTGCCTAGGTCTGCTTCACGTATAGTAAAGCTACGAAGACACTGACATTGTAAAGCAACTGACGGCTTTGCTTGTGATTAGTTCATGATACTGATTCACGTGGTTTCAGCAAACCACTGTTAAAACCCCAAAATCGGTACTGCTTCTTTCCCTGAACTCAGAGTTGCCCCTCCAAGAACTACTCGGGTCATATTAATCCCTGAATCTCTAATGGATTTCAGATTTGATTTCCTGGGATCCTACAACACCTGAAAACGAGGGTTTAGTTCCCTGGAAGGACAGTGTTTCTCACTGTACAAGCAGGATTATGGGTCACTTTGAGCTTGGAAAGACTCTAGGATCTAAAATGATATTACAGACAGAAAAGCTATTTTAGACGACTTCTTTTCGCAGCTTCCCAGCATGTAACAGCTGCAACTTCCTCTTCCCCACAATGAATACAAGGTGAACTTAGGAAAAACTTTTTTTTCTCAAAGGTTTCCAGATTTGACAGCACAATGTAAATATTAAATGGGTCTCAAATCAAGCACCTTTCAGAACTCAAGTGGGTCTCAGTTGCTGCACTGTCCTAGACACTCACAGAGCTTGTCTTCCCTGGGATATGTAGTTACCTGGGCTGCCGAGAAGAAAATCACGCTGAAGAAAAGGTCAGTAAATGGCAGACAGGAGATGACACCCCGTAATAGTTATAATTACTGTTTATCAGAGTGCCTCACTGCACAAGGAGCAGGTTACAGGACAAATCTGCTGTATTTTTCCCTGCAAAGAGGAACAATGCTACACGATTCAGAGTTGGCACTCCACAATGTATGGTTTCCTGCACCAATGCTACTTTATTACAGAAAGCCCAGCACAGTTACGTCGTCTCCACGGAAACGAGTGACCTTGAAAGATGTTGCGTTCATTTTTCTTTCTGCATATTTTTGTGATGGATTTAATGTTCAATAAAACCAAAAGAATAACAGCATTTGAGGCTCGAGCTATTTGTGCAAGTGCCAAGCACTGCAGGAGGAGTTCAGGGCTGATTTCTGTACTGCGCTCAACCCATTCACAGCAAAACTGATGTTCCCTGCACCCCGAGAAGGGGATCTATTTCCTACGCAGATTCCATTTCCTACAAAGTTTTACAGTATGCATGTAAGGCAAACTCCTAGCAGGACAGATGCATGAAATGCAAAAGCATTAGATGAGCAAAATTCAACTGATGTGTTTCAGAAAAGCAACAGTTCTCCAAAGTATTAAATATCTATACGCAGACACTATAAAGAGACGCTTATTTGTGTCCACAAAGACCACGTCTCCATACTGGACCATGGAGGTTGAAGCACTTGGTGATGCTTGGCTGAACCGCATCTGATGAAGGTCCTCCTGGCTTCTGAAAGCACCACAATACTAACGCTCTATCTTAAAAACAGCAAAATCCCTAAAGAAGGCTCAAGTGCAGGTTATAGAGAGAAAGAAGCGCAAGCTGTTCTGCGTTCATAAATAAATGGAGCCATTGATGCCGGCTTTTAAAGAATGCCAGGAACAAATATAAATGAAGAATGGTGAAAATCCCGGCAGCCTCCTCTCTCCCTTTTCCAGCAGAAAGCGCCCGTGACGGCTCGCTGAATTATAAATGGCGATTATCACAAGTGCCAGGCAAAAGGGCAGCTGAGAGAAGCGGCGTGTGAGCCGTCCCTCCGTCCCGGGGAAGGCTGGAAACGGCAATTCGGTGCTTCCATACGCTGCAGCATCCCAGCACATCCACCTGCTGCCCGCGCCCTGGCATGGGACGAGCTGCCAGAGGCTTCTTTTGCAGGTTTTAGTACGTAACGCAGTATTATTGTGCAGGTTTTAGTCCGTGATGCAATATTCTCGCAGGCCTCCTTTCCTTCACAGCTCTCGTGCTTTCCTCTATGAGGTTTCAGTGTTTACAAGCTTGTCTCTCTGCTGGCTGACTTTTGTTGTAACCAAGGTTTTAATTAACCCGTTTGATCCCATACGTTTAAAGTAAAGCTCTAGAAAGGCCTTCTCTTGTCAGAGCAAGTACTTCTGACCTAGGAAAAATACCGGGTTTCAAGCCATCGATAAATCAGGTGGGGTTGGTGGGCTTTTTTGTTTTGTTGTTGTTAGGGTTTGCTGGTTTTCTTAAAAGACATTAAAGAAGTGACAAAATCACTTTCAATCCTCGTCTCGTGTCAGAAAACAGCCTTACGCATACCGACAAGGTAGCACTGCATATCGCTGTCCCTTCCTCATCAGTATCTGGCACCGGGGGGGTGGTGTGTCCCCTGGTATTGCAACAAGGGTCAATTTGAACCGAGGGAAGAACAAAACTAAAGTGCTGTGATGCTTACAGTTAAACAAAAGTAAAGCCTTCTCCCTGAGAATCATCTGCTATTTGAAAACCTGGCAAGATTCTGCTAGAATACAGTTTTGTCTTAATACGATTAAAAAAAAAAAAAAAAAAGAAAAGCTTTTTTGAGGTGATGCTGCTACCCACAGATCTATTAACTCATGAACAAAAGGAACGAGACAGGCCAAGAGCGTCTCCGGTATCTCCAATCTCCACGTGGATCTAACGCAAACTGAAAGAGCACTACTTAAATTTCCAAGAAAGAACCAGGCGGCACCGGAAAAAACCTTTGGTTTTATGCCCTGCTTGGCACTCCTGACAGCAGCTGATTAACAGCCGTCTACGGCACACGCACCGCATTCGGACAAACTCCAAGTAACTCTAAGTGCAGGAGCACTGTTTTTCCACAGAACATCAAAATATCAGAAAGAAAAAGTGTTTAAACAAGCACCACAGGCCTGTTTTGTGTGGAAAATATTCTAACCCTAGACAATTGTCCAGTCTCATTCAAATACCCCAAATACTCTGGATGTCACCCCTCTCGTGACTGCTCCGGAGCTTGGATTTCTTTTCTCCTCTGGCTCCGCTTGAAGTGGGTTTCCTTGCTCTTCACCCGTTTTCGCCTTACCCCACGTGACAGCATGCACCACCCCAACCCATTTTCCTCAACTTTTTCTGAAAGTACTTCTAACCATGAAGTATCCCATAAGACAGACGCCGGGACGCTCCAACCAAACAATCTGCTGACAACTGCAGCACTTGGCACGTGCACGCTGACGGTACCCGAGCTGGGAACTGCACCTTCCTGGCCAAGTCCTGCTGGGAAGCGATGGACCGACTGCCGGAAGCCCTCCTTCAGGGCAGAGCTCTTCCCAGCAAAAAGCAGCAGGTACCTTAAGCCTAAAGGCAGAGTCAGGTCACGCAGACTCATCTAATTTTCTGAATTTCCTCCCCCGACAACGCAATAGCTACTCCATACCTAGAAAACCATCTTGTTATCAGCGGCCCGATCGGGTCAGTTTAACAGCCATCGTTACGAATAAATCCAGTAGTGGCGATGCCAGCCAAACGTATTTTTCTAACGCAAATACTGTCGTGCACGTCCCTAAGGACTGCGGGCAGACAATACTTAAACGTTCATGGCAGGCACTGCGCTGGGGTCCAGGCGGGCGCTCCGTCACCCATCCCGTCCTCCTGCCACCCATCCCTGCTGTCAAGTGCACTGTTCTCACCTGCTGCAAGATCGGAAATGCCTTCAACCTGTCTCGGGAATCTTTTGCAATATTTGGTTGTAAAAGGAGGACAATATGAAGACACATTCAATCCAACAGACTTGTTTTGTGCTGGTTACGTTATCGGGAAATCTAATTTCCTGGGAAGAGGCCATCCCATTTTACAGAGACTAAACTGATAAAAACCTCAACCTCTATTTCACTCTATCTAAATCGTGCTTTCTTTACTGCTGATGGCTAATAACTCCGGTGCGAGCTAGCAGGCTGTCACACGACATACGTCTTCAGCAGCGTGAGGAGCAGATGCAAACCGGCTGACATTTAACTGAAACAAATGCATGATAAGAAAAATCTTGCACTTCTTCCTTGACACAGAAAATGATGCCCTGAGGTATGATGCCTGTTCGGGAGGGAAAGCCATTTAGGTCGGTCTCCTCCAGCTTTTGCCCCTTCACTGACATGTTATAGGAAACCATTAAATGATCTCGCAGAGGACTAAGACCGTGGTCTGTATACACCGTTCCCACAGCTTCGGAGGTGGGCGCATCATTTTATAGCGCAGACTGCGACCCCGGGGCCGTTTCTAATAACCTTTACTGACTTTGTCTAAGGGTAGCGCACCATGTATATGTCCACATACGTGACGGCCACTTTCCCATCCATCAGTCTGAGGTGAGATATCACCGCAGGCGCAGACTGCTGAGAGGGATGCAGCGATGAAGGTGGTGGCCAGAAGAGGTGACTGGGACGGAGGGAGAGTCCTCGTACCAGCAGGGCAGGGCGAGGCAGAAGAGGCATCACGGTTTCGTCAGCCAGGGCAGGCGGCAGCAGTGCAGGACATCAGTGACAGCTGAAGGCAGCCATTCAATAGAAAGGGAATAGACAGACCCTCCTTCATAAATAAGAGACTATTTTGAGAATAAAAGCAACTGGGGTAATAAGGGAGAAGTTCACGCAGGCAGAAGGATGGCAAGAAAAGCTGCGGGCACCCAGGAAGTGATTTATCTGAAACACTTATAAAAGCATGCCTTAACAGATGAAATACAAAAAGGGAGTAACTCACTGCAGGCCAAAACACTGCATAGTAAAAGAAAGAAAATACCCTGTGTTCGAAGGAGAGACTTCGGCCTTGCAGCATCTGCTCCAAGTCCTCTGCTGCCCACGCCAAAACAAACTCCAGACCTCTAAACTCAAATTGTAATTTGCTTCACTACAGAATTTCCAACCCAATCCCCAATTATGCCTCTCCAGCGAGGGTGAAACTTCAGCCGACGGTGTAATACATTCACGGACACCTGCAGACCTAATAATTGACCGGGGAGGATGTAGATGAGATCAGCAAAATTGCTGCATTGCTACTGCAAGCCTCAGTGTCCTACACCAGGAAACAGCTTTGCTACTGCAAGGTGCATAATTTAATAAACCATTAACTCAAACCTGAGGTGAAGTAAATTCAGCGTATTATATATTTCAAAATAGCATTAGAATTCAATTTAAGTGTCACCAAAAGCCTAATCCTCAGTATACAGAGCATATTAATAAGTGTCTTGGAGCCTGTGGTTTGATTTAATTTCCAGCTGAGTTGTGCTGTCACATCACTGCGATCCCTGCCGTGAGGATATCTTGGTGATAGCATCACTGGTCCAAACTGGAGCAGAATCCAGAAAGATGCACGGTCCCGGGGTCTTCCTGGGCAAACAGGCGGGCATATGCTACAGCAAAAGCAATCTGGTCTCCAGTCGCGTCACCTCTGGGTGCCGTCGTCAAGGTGTTGATGTTCCCCAGGGATAGCAGGGTCCCCAGGCTCCCCCGAACCAGCCCGGCTTTTGGTTCCCTTTGCAGCTGCGGGGGCAAAATGCATTTTTGGTAAGGCAGGTGCTCCTGTAAAAGCTGCTGGGAACGGGCAGAGGAAAGGCCAGCGTCACATCCATGCCGTGCCGCCTCGACTGTGCATAAAAAGATGCTGCTGGCTCCAGCGGGGGCTGCCCCCCCCTCGGCCGCACCGACAGCACACGGCAGGACTGCAGCGACCATAAAGCGATGGAGACGCTGCTTTCAATCCCCCAAGTCAGGCGTAAAGTGCAAATGGTGCATCGTTTCCACCAAGAGCCAGAAGCATAACGTCTGCTTTCCATTTTTGTGGGAGTCAGCCATGTTTTGGACTTTCTTACGTCGCCCCTGTAATAATTCCTCTTGATCAGCAACCCAGGCACGTCCCACAGCAGTTTGGGAAATGCATCTCCTCTATAAATGACACCAGATTATTTAAGCAACAACTAAAGCACCCTGACTGCTTTTTAGTTTGCTCACATTAACGTCGGTCTCCTCATATATCTAGGGAACGAATCCGGGATTTTCTTTAAAATGGTGGAGAGCGATACAAAAATAGCAGACTACTCGTCTAAAATAAAGTTATGTGTTTGAAAGGGTTGGAAATTGTTTTTTAATCACTGGTGTCTTTCTTCCGGAATATAATCTGCCAGCTATACATTTTGCTTTTCTATCCAATTTCTCAGGAAAATGCAGCAAGTGTGTTAATAAATAATTTATAAAAACATTACAAAAGATAAAGCACTCCTGCTAAAATGTTTCCAGCCTTTGAGATACCAGTTCATTTGTAATCCTCTCCGCCTCCCCCTTGCTGGAACATCAGCAGAAGGTTACTGCTGCCTTCCTCCGCAGTCCCATTTTACTCATCCTGCGGGTGTCAAAACACATCTTTGTTTTGAAGGTATCCAGCCTGATAAAAGGGTATGGCCCAGCCTGATAAAAGGGTATGGCCCAGCCTGAGTCGCAAGCTCAATTTTATCTACTACAAATTTCGGCCACAAAAACCAGAAAGCAAAATCCTGATTTATTTTCGTGGTCCCACGTGCGAGCATGGGTGTAAAACACAGCCGCACTGCTGGCTCTCCCAAAAAAAGAGGGCTCCTGTAGACGCTGCTCCCTCCAGCGTTTCGTCCTTCCCCCGACAGCAAACAGGACGCGCTCTCTGTGAAACCAGAGGCAGTTTGGCGCACGGTGCACAGGACAGCTTTGCTCTTAGGAAGAGGAAGGAGATGGTCGGGATGAAGACAGCTTGTGGTGAGCTCTGCCAGACAGAATTTCATTTTAGCGAAGCTGAAGACTGTATGAGCAGCTAACATTAGCAAGCAAGTAAAAGCTGAAGGAGGAAATACAAAACAAAAATAGCCTTCCACTGGAATAGATCCTGTGTGTCCGTATGAAAAGACAACTGCAAGACTGGAGGTGGGTTTCAGTGGATGCAGCTGCTCTGAATGCAAGTCAGGGATGAGAAACGAGTGGAAAACAGAATACTGTTCGATGGGATCACCCCCAAGCAAACCACTGCAGATACTGAAGTGCTGTCACCGGGGCTGCTCCCCTCCGGCTACCTCCACAACCCCGGCACTCCTCCTTTCCCTGGGCTGCCCAGGCTGACCCGCGCTGCTCGGGGGGTGCTCTGCCTGCCAGAAATTCAGCAAAACCAAGCAAGCACCTTTAGGGAAGCACCTTGTCCAAGAGGAGTCACGCGTCAGCCAGCTCCTAGCCAGAGACAGCAGCCACGCTGCCCAAGCACCGGTCTGGTCCAAGAGACGAGCTGCAAGCGTTTCCACCTTCAGCCAGCACAATTCACAGGGCGCAGGAGCTCCCATCGCTCAGCTGCAAAGCACAGGAGATGTTTCAAAGGCAGCGAGTGGGCACGAGTGTCGGGGAGAAGAGAGCGGCTGTCGCCGCGTGTGACTTCCAGTGCCCATCACGGAGCTGGCAGCGACAGCGGCCCCGGGGAGACGCAGGAGCGATCAGGAGGGAGATGACGAAGAGCAGACCTGCAGCAGCTGGCTCCTCTCAAAGAGGAACGGTCCCTCTCAGGTTCTGATGCTGAAGGCAAAGGAGAGAGGTCTTCCAGCAACACGGCCCGCAGCGTCATGGCTGTTGCTTCGTTTTTATTTTGCTAAAACACTGGAGAACATCAGAGCGTGACATGAATTTTTATTGCTAAAGCTATCTCTAATGATAGTTAAAATGAAGTTTCGGGGCGTTCATGCTAAACGGAACTTGAGTTTTAGGCAATGTGCAGGGCCACAAAAAAGCTCCTTCAAACCCACTTAACTCTTCATCCCGCTGCTAAACAGAGCTTTGCCGAGGGGGATCCCAGCGCAGAGCAAGGCTTGCCGAGAGGGCAGCCAGGCACCGGGCTAACGCACCCAGCAGCCTCTGTCCTCCAGCCAAACGGAATGAAAAGGGTTATAGCATTTGCGAGGAGGCACAGCTAACACCTCGCTTACATAGTTGTTCTGAAATTCATTTTCAGGAGTAAATATTTGTTAGAATATTTACAAAAAAACCCCAACGACAAAATCATCGGAATGATGAAACCAGAAAATTATTACAAAAGAGTTAACAAAACCCTTAGAATTTCAGTTGGACTGCGCAATACTTTTTGCACAGCTCCACCAATTCCAGGAGTATTTCAGATCTTTACCGATCCCCGAATAACACGATAGGAAGTCTTGTGACACGGCTGTTCCTGTGATCGCAAGGCAGCAGAGACATGGCAAGGAGCACTGTGCCTTCAAAAAGAGCTGATGAGAAGATGAAAGGAGAGAAAGGAGAGAGCAGTCTTTCAGAGAGATCACGTCAAAGGAATATTAAGGAAGCATGAAAAGGGTATCCACAACTTTTTCTTTCACCAAAAATGGTTTTGCACGCAGAAGCATCATGAAGCCCAACAGAGACGCAAGGGGACTGACTGCTGTATCCTATCGACTCCCGGCCAGAGTGGGTATCATCGAAAGCACTTTTCATGTTGCATCTCAGAGCTAAATCGATGCAAAAGACAATTTTGCTCTCCTGGCAGCACCATGTGCTCCCACCACGCTTATGTCTTCTTTCACAGCATAGCTCCACGTGCACACTTTGCACTAAAAACTAGGAACCTGAGGCAATTAAAGTGTGCCTGCTTAAAAGCTCTGTTCTGTAAATACCCAGCTGTTAGTGGGAGAGCCTCGTCTGGTCCTGCAGAAAGAATCCTTTCCAAAGAGATGCCCCTGCTGAAGGGGCACCGAGGTGGAAATCACCAGGGCTTCACGTCAGCTTCTCCCCATCACACCACCACCAAAGGAGAAGCCAAAGCTTGGGTCGGAGGAGGACACTGAAGAGTGTTACAGCAGTCAGGAGACATCTCAGCCTTTAGAAATCACGGCATTTTGAACATCAGAAAGGCAGGACTTTTTTCTTCCTTTCGACCTTGTTGCAGCTGCATTTCAGGAACGTGGGAGTTTGTCCTTTCAGTATCGCGGTCCATCTCAGCTAGGCTCTGCCTGCGACGCGCTCTGCATTTTTCTGCAGAAGCGAACCATCGGATATCCATAGCCTCTGACCGTGCAGAAATGGTAAATAGCACTTTATACCACCTTACGGTTCTCTTTGCTTCTGGATGTCCTTAGCTTTATGGCAAGCACTGAGTAACAGCCTCTACCAGGGGCAGAGACCATGCACGAACACGTTGCAAGAGTAAATAGCGCTAAAGGCTGTAGGTCCCACAGTGCCTCCACCACAGGTCATGAGCGCCATCACCACCGTCACTCTGATGGGATCCCGGACTTCAGACCGTTCAGTCGCTGTCCCAAGGTCACCCAGCCCATCTGCACCATGACACCGTGGGTCGGCACAGCGGCGTGCTCAGGATGCTGAACCAGGCCAGCGCCCGTTAGGGACCCCGTGCCATATTCTGCTGTCCTTCAATACGCACTTAATTGCATCATACAGGCTAAAACTCACTTCGGTAAAATGTGCTGGCGTAGTGGCAGCAGTTTATATTCCCGCTAGAAAAACCACAAAGGCTCATGATGCCAACAGCCTAACTTACACCTTGCTCCCCAACAATATGGGACCGATAGCCGGTGCCCACATACAGCACACGACCTTCAATGCTTTATTGCCCAGTCATTTCTATTTCACCCAAATGAAAAATAAAACCCCATTACTAAGCAAAAGTCTCAGGAATTTTTATGATTGTAATGCTTCCAATTTGTGTTGAAAAAGACCAAAATCCTCAAGCTGTCTGCTGCTCCTGCAGCCAGGGATGTGGAAGATGCTGCTGACGCAGCACAGCACAAGTGATCAGACTGGGATACGCTGCTCTGCTGGGACACCATAAAAAAAAGAAAAAAAAAAAAAAAAAGCCACCAAGGGAAGGTTTTCCTCTCTTTCCAGAAAAACTGAGGCAAAAAAATACAGAATGAACACCAAATTTCCGCAGGACAGCTGCAGACATCACATAAAATGTTTTAACTGATTTCCAGGCCTTGCTGCTTTCTGCCCACAGCTTTTGGACAAGCTGCTTTTTAGGAAGGGAACGCTCAGGGAACGTCAAGCATCAGCGTGGACATTAATAGTAATAAACAGCTGAAGATTCAAGTGTATCGGAAGGAAGAATATGGGAAAAAACTTTTTTATCAATTTTTAATTATTCAGCGAGCAGTTAATGAGCATACCATGTGAAACAGGTATCTGCCTACATATTGCTCTGCAATGCTTGTTAGCCTTAATTGGTTTGATCGGCCAAGATGAGTAGGAAAACACCAACAGGCTGAACACCCCATCCGCTCGTGTCCGTGCTCCCTGCCCCTCCCGTTTCCACAAGTGTCTTTATCAAGAAAATCTCACCTGTGCAAACGTTATTGGCAAACGAATGAGCTAATGAACATTCTTTGAGCAAACGCATAGGCTTTCTTTGAATATATGATCATAATTCATTTTTTTTATTCCAATTTTTCTATCATGCTGGCAGCACTCTGTTGAGGATTCCTGATCTCGCCTTGCTGTGACTGTTCCTGTTACTAAATTACTGCAGAAAGCAGGGAGTCATTCAAAACCCCAAATAAATTAATGAAACTCAAGTGCCTAAAATGCACATTTTCCCCATACTTAGGCAGACAATTGCAGAAAAGATGGCACTATGAGAAGTTCTGTCCTGTGTCACGAAGAACTAATATTTAGCCGCTGTCTAAATTCACAGAAAGTTTTTAGCATGATCCTATAGCACAGTTTATGTACTTCTGAATTAAGAAAAAGGGCAACACTTTTTTTTTAATGTACTACTTCCCATAACCACAGCACCTTAACACCAGCTCTAAAAAAAGATATCAGAATCTGCTAAAGGCAGGATGGAAAACGATGACTGTCCAACACACTCTGAGTCTCCGGCTGTACGGCACAAGTGTGGAAGAGAACAGGAGATGCATCGCTGTTAACGGGTAAAGATGAAGTCTGCCTCCGATCCCCTTCGCAAACAGCAGCCAGTCCCAGAAGCCTGGCAGCTAGATTAATTTTAAATTCCTGGGGTGCCAATTACCAACCCACAGAAGGGAATGCTGCATTTTGCTACTCAGCCGGGCCAATGTTTGAAAATTGTCTATATCTGAGAATCCACATTTCCCCTGCATTGGTCATTGTGAGTACCAACAGGTTCTCTTCCTTCCTTTTGCGTTGTCAGACAATCTGGTGCCATTTTGAAGGTCTAACCCCGCGCAGCGCGGGTGCTCGTGCAGGCACGTCCTGCTGGCAGACGAGCCAACAAACCCAGGAGCCTGGGGACCTGCCACGGCTCACGGCTCACACCTGAAAAGGCTTCAGCAGCGCCGTTCTGTCTGCACTTGGCCGACAGCTGGGGCACTGCTGCTTTCAGGAAGCTAACGGATAATGCAAAAAAATAAATATAAAAAAGTGCTACTGAAGCATCCTCCCTAGCACCCCTTGTACAGGTCATCTGCATCAGCCCTATCTTTGCTTGTCACTCAGAGCATGATCTTCTATTTCTAGAAATCAGAAAAGCAAAAGAAAAATATGAGAACCCAACATAGGAAAACACCACCACCACGGTCACGCTTCCTTCACTCAGCTCCAAGAGGTCCGTGTGAGAGGCTGCCAGCGCCCAGGGATGGATGGTCTCCTGCAGAGACACGACAATGCTTGCTCAGCAATTACATCTACTAAAAAAATTAAAGGTGATTGGGTGTTTAAAATCCATTATGAAGAAAGCTTAAAATGTCTCAAAAAAAGTAAACCCCTTCAGAATAGGGAGGAGGAGACCCCAGCTGTGATGCCTTCTATGGCAGGATAACTCCTCGTAGCAGGGACTGAGAAAACTGCGTTTTGCCTGCGGACGGTTCAAGCTGATGGTTTCGATGACGGCTTCAATGACGATTTTCGTTTCTTATCCCTTTGACTAGCCTTCAGGGAGAAGGCATGTTGTGTCAATCATAAATGACAGCGCAAAGTTGTTTAAGTAAGAAATCAGAGACCACCATATAATTAATGGCTACAGCACAGTATAAATGCACAAGAGAGACCGCGAGTCTCTCTGGCTTGTCTGAGCCGTGGCCTTTACGCTGAAAACGCCAGTCAGAAAAGATCAAGAACAATTGCGTGGGGATTTTCAATCAATATCTAACCTGACAATAGGATTTGGAGGAAGATCATCCCATAAAACACAGGCGGCATCACAGACTAATTGTATTTACTTCCTATTGACCAGACTCGCAGGCAGAGCACTCCATTTCCCAGGAAGGTACTACATGAGACTCTAAAAAAGTGAAAATCACCCATTTGCCTCTCTGAACTAAAAAGCCAAACCTTTTGCTGGAGATTAATGTTAAACATTGCCATGTCTGTACCTGTTTTGGAATATGAAAGTCATTTATCGGATGGTGTCGAAGTGGAAAACTCTGAAGGAGAGGCACAAAATACCTTCTCCCTCTCTCCTGGTTTCACTTGCCCCAAATTCACTGTGGAGCGGAACAGAAATGTTGTGCAGATGTTAGAAAAGCATCATCGGTTCTTGGCCAGCTCTTTTCTCTCCGGCTGCACAACCTTGAGCGCATGATTGAAGGATGCCCATTTATGCCTGGGAGATGCTGTCATGAATCACAGACCCCTATTCCTCCCACAGCGAAGGCACAACATGTCCTTGCTCCTGAATGCCAGTGTACTGCATCTACGATGAGATATCCTGCATCACATTTTACAAATGGGCTCATAAGAAACGTACTGCCCATCCGCTCAATGCAATCCAAAGCAATTATCAGAGCAAAGATACCTAAACATCGACACACCCCCCCTGAATGTGGACAAGCCAGACCTCAGGGCACACGATCCTATGGTGCTGCAACGCAACTCATTAGATATAACCTTGCTAACTGCCACACAGCCAAGTCCAGCAATAATTTGAGATAGCATGCAACAAAAATAAAAAGGAATACAAAGCTCACAATCAAAGAGGGGTGACCTATGAAGGGAGGACCTCCGCGGAGACAAGCACAGGCTGGCCAGCCCACAACGGAGCAGGATCTGGGGACTGCCTGTGGCTGGGGAGCACTCGGGCTACATGAGCATCGCTCAGACTGCTGGGTAAGGGGTTGAAATCACGCGAAATGATTCCTGATGGAAAGATGAGCAAAGCTAGAAAATCCTCCTTTGAAGGTAATGGAGAAAGCTTTGTGGTTTGGGAGCAAACCTCCCTAAAGGTGACAGCCCCATTTTAGGATGGAGCTCTGCAGTTTGATTTTGCATCATCTGTTCTTCTTGGGATCTCATAGGAAGGACTCTGCTGTCTGCCCTGAATTTCTTCAGAAACAGGGGCCTTCCTTAACATTTTCAGTTTATATGTGAAAACATTTCATGAGCCAAGCTGCCCTTCAGGGACGCTGGAAACCTCCCAGCACCTGCGGTGACTGCGCCTGGGCAGACTGGTGATGATGGGGGGGCCTGCAGCACCCTTCAGCCCTGGGCAGTACTGGCACCTCCCCGAACTCCCGGGGCAGCGGATGGAGGATGCTTTCACCAAGCCCCAGCCCAAACTCCTGTTCCTGAGTAGGCAAGAGCAGAGGAACCAAGTGACCTGCTATTCCACCCACCGTGGTCCCCTCTGCCTTCACGGGGACACCCAGGACTGATGCCGGCCCGGGAAGCACCACCGTGCCACGCCAGCGGTTATGCAGAGAGAATTCACGGTTTCCTTTGAATTCTCGTGTCACGCCATCCGTCATGGGCGCTGGCAGAGATGGATGCTAAACAACGATACAAGCAGCTGTCTGCTGCCCGGGGCAAACCGGAACGTAAGTTTAGAGGTTTTGCTCGGTTCAGCACACTGAACCGTGAACGTTTAATGGCTTCTTTAGGCGCACCTACGCCCCGCTCCCCCTCTTCCTGCTGCTCACTGCGTCCAACCACGGACGCAGGTTGGGACCCTGAGAGACTGCGGGGAAAAGCACTAAATGTCTGCAAGATCGACGTGGTTGTGCTGTGTTTTCCATGGAGTCACAGCTTTCCTCCATGGAGGTGAAATACCGCTCTCACTGCTGCAGCGAAGCGTTTTCCCCTTTACTTACACGTGGCATTTACACGCAGAGGATGCAAATAGAGCTGAGATGCACATAAACATCACAGAGAACGGTGACGTTTTGTGCACGTTCCCTTTGATTACGTCCACGGTGCGGACACCGTCCTCTGTGGGTCATGGGGCGTCTTTCATGCAGCAGCAACAGCAGCAGCGTCTTCTTTTTTAATATGGAAGTGCAATTGCAAAACCAGGGGGAAAAAGGGATTATTTCCCATTTGCTTCTTGAAACAGATGTCACTTTCCTCAGACCTGTTTGTTTTCAGGACTTCGGGGGGGTGTGTGTGTGTGTGTGTTTAATCTTTAAAACAATAATATTATTACAATGTGTCAAATGCTGTTTTTTAACAAAACAAAAGAAATTGCTTCCACTTTGTAAGCAAGGGTAACCAGTCAATAATATAAACAGCTCCGCAAATGCAGGCTTAGCATCTCCATCCAGCGAACGCTCACCCTGGGCAAACTCCCGCATGGGAACCCGAGCACACCCACCGCAGCCCAAGGAGCCCGGGGGGGGCATCGGGCCACGACCCAAACCCTGCAGAAATAAGAGGAAAAGTCCGCTCAACTCCTCCAGGTGCTTCACTGTGCCCACAACAGCCAGAATAAAAAGAATCATTTGAGTGACCCCAAAAAACTCCCCTGGGACTAAACACTCCACCAGAGGAAAGCAGATCCACCGCTGGAAAGCTGGCCACAAGGCTGACCTCAAACTCAAACCCAGCGCAGGGCGGATTTCTCTCCCGGTACGGCAGTCAGCTTCCCGAGCTCCTGTGCCCGCCTCGCTTCAGAACGGGAAAACACAACTGAAAACCCAAAAATAGTCTCACTTGGGCTGACTCTGTGTTTAGTGAACATTTGAGCTGGCATCGATCAGCTCTGTATTTGCTAGAGAAAATGTACCATACCTCTGAACGCAGACATACAACTGAGAAAATCCGTATCCCCTTCAGACAAATAAAATCCCCCCAAACAACGAAACAGGGGACCACCGACCTCCCCGGCAACAGTCAAACATGGCCGGACCGACTCGACCGGGTTACCGCCAGGGTGGAGGAACTTGTCGTCATCCTACCTGCAGAAGCCAGTAGCACCTTCTGTGAAACGTGGGGATGATGGAGGAATGGACGTAGCAGCCGTACAAGCACTAGGGACACAAAAAGAGAGAAAGCAAGTTGGGTTAGCGAAGGAAACCATCGCCCGAGGAGGCAGCGCCGGGGACGGGGGCGGCAGCGGGTTGTCCACAACCAGAGGACGTTGCTCTGAAGCTGGTTCAGGGCTGGTAATGCACAACACCAGATTATAGCACCTCCACGTTTGTTTCAAACATTGCTACAGGTTACCTAGGTTCATAAACTGAAAAAATTGCTGTCAGGTATTTTATACAGCAAAATGCCAAAACAGAGTTGCTTTTTTTTTTTGCTTCTTTTTTTGTAAATGAACTCTGCTGCTCTGATTAACTGAAATCAGTAAGGCTAAGGAATTCTTTCTGCAGGAAAAAAAAAAAAAAAGAATCGAATTTCCAGTATGTTAAAACTTTTCAACCCCGCTGTCAGTTGGAAGCTAAGCCCAGCACAAACCAAACACACAAAACTGTTTTTAATTTAAAAGATCCCAGTACAATTCCTGTCCACAAGATTTGTTTATTATTAAGAAAGCAATATTATTTTCTGACTCCGATGGCTTTTAATATAGCGCACATGGGGGATGGGCGCGCTTGTAATGATATATTCTCCCGTACCGAAGGTGATTAGTTTTCCTTAAATGTGAGATTGCAACAGCCCAGCAATCTGCTCACAGCTTTCTTCAATATTTCCCCTGAAAGATTGCGGGCCACGTATATTTTAAGCACAGCAGCATTCTGCCACTACATGAGGAAAAAAGAAATAAATCCAACTGCATAGGATTTTTAAGGGGAATTTCCTTTTTTGTTTTACTCCAGTGACTGCATCGATTTTGACGACTCTCACAATTAACGTGCTCCTCACTCGCTCGCAGCCCTGTCTGCGCCCTACCAGGGCGTCCGCACCAGCCCGGGATGCAGGAATCGTCACCGAGCATCCTCCCGGGCGCGGCGGCTGCAGGACAGGACAGCCCTGGCTCCGTCCACACTTCAGCAAGACTTTAAACTGTGTTAAGTGGGACCTAAGTGGATGGGACTGGAAAAAACTGATCGCTAAGTCACCACCCCAGTTGACTCGAATACCTGGTTTTGCAGATACGGATGCAAAGGCTGACGCGTGGCATCAAGGCTTTACCGGCGCTGGCGGGGGTGACCGTCCGTGCCATCCCCCAGCGCAGGACACCGGCCGTTCACACGAACACAAAGGGGCCGGTGAGTCTTCATTTGTAGTACTTCTCTCTGGAAAGCACCTCGCAAACTATGGGAACACGCTGCAAGCAGCAAGCTTGCCAGCCCCGACATCGCTAGCGTGCCCTGTAACAGGGCGAGCACGGAGGTGTGTCGTTAAACGCACACGCTTATCGGCGAGCACACAGGGAGGCCGGCGGCAGCGTCTCCTCCCCAAGATCACCGCTTGCAAGGTCGGCTTGAATTAGAAAGGATTTAAGGACTGCTGGCTGCTATCGCCAAGTTATTTTTAAAATACAAATGAGAAAGATTAATAATGTTTTTAAACGTGTCAAGGGTACATTCCACACTCAAAAAAAAGCAGGGAGGAAAAAAAAAACCTGCAGAAAATAATCCAAAGAAAAGCTTAACATTTAAATCCCACCACTCAGCCTGGGGAAAAGCAGATGCCGTTTGTTTAAGATAATCCCTGACAGCGACTCCT
Source organism: Grus americana (assembly GCF_028858705.1). Classification (NCBI taxonomy): domain Eukaryota; kingdom Metazoa; phylum Chordata; class Aves; order Gruiformes; family Gruidae; genus Grus; species Grus americana. The sequence goes on along the minus strand of NC_072872.1, from coordinate 9,196,548 downwards.
GCCTGCGCGGCACCGGGGGCTGCGTTAAAAGGTCTTCTGTGTTCAGTTCTGCTGACTTAGGGCTGGTCCCCCCGCTTCAGAAAGCGGCTTGGTAGGTGCAGCATCTCCCAGTCCGACCAGTTTCCCAGCGAGGACGGGAAAGCTGGTCTGGAGCATGCCGCTGGAGCAGCCTCCGCAACACCCACAGAGCCTCATGCGGTACAAGTCAAGATATATCAAGATCAGCACAGCCCGCTCGCTTCACAACCCCGATTTGCTGTGAAGTTAATCGAAACTTCACCATGATTAAAGCAAAAAATAACGACGAGCACTGATGCTGAGCTCCTTGGGGCTCCCTGCACTAGTAGGTAGGAAAGCTGCTCTCTATCTCCAGATCTGTCTCGCATATAATTCTAGAGGCGTTGATACAGAATTACATAAAAGCATCCTACCTCCACAAAACTGTTTTTCAACATTTCAGCAAACCATTAAGAAAACTCGTAACAGTTCACAGAATCTACAAAGCATCCAAAATACAGAAAGTGTTGTGGGTTTTTTATTTTTCTTTTCTTTTCCCCCCCACGCGGCACAACATGGGAATCTAGTTCTGGATTGACCTTCTGGGGCTGGATGTCCTAACTCGGGCAGCTGGGGTGGAGGAGATCCAGGCGTAAGCAAGCCCCCCAGCCCGGGAGAGACAGCGGGGAACTCTTCCTCATGGGCACCGTGTGCTGGCACCGAGAGACAACAGGGCTGCAGAGAAACGCACTGCGGTGGGAGAGACGGACCCTGGAAACCCAGCTTCTGGAGTAAAGACAAGATGAGTGATGGCAGCAATAAAAACTACATTAATTGTGGGATAAAAAGGCATAAAGAAATGTTTAAGATATAAATAGACACCTTAGAAATCAGAGCTTCGTTGTTTTGGAGGATTTTCAAGGTTAACGAGCGAAGCGCTGTTAGATGACACAAACCCCAAGGTTTGGTGGCACAGCGCACGCGGCGTTACAGCGAGAGGGTGCGTAGAGGCGAGTTCCTCTGCACAGGACTCACACACAACGCTGCAACTAATTAGGAGAATGGAATTACCTCCCTGGCTGGCCTTAGGAGACAGGTAACCAGGGCACGCTTAATGCCTTGAGCTAAAGGAGTCTTTAAAATGAATTCCTGCTCAAAACAGGCAAAAGGGGTTTCATTAGCTGGGGTTTCTTTCTTTTTTTTTTTTTTTATCGGGGAGGTAAAGAACGCGGAGGCCTGTGTGTCTGTGGCTATGTTAATGCCAGGCTGGGCGCTCAGCCAACGCATTAAGTGAAATCGAATTCCTGAAACCAGCTTTAATCAGCAGATTTTTAAGGTTAGAATGACTCTCTCCTCTGGAAGGCTTGCCAAGGTTAATTCTGTCCTGAGCAGGCTGAAGTAATGGGCTGGACAGGGAAGAACATTTTTTTCATGATTCTCTTTTAAGTTTACAAAATCTCCAGGAGAAAAGAAACGGCATTTCTGAAGCGTCTGAGGAGAAACGCCACTTCAGCAGCTTATTGACTTCTGTTTTGAGAACAGAGGCCGAGACGCGAGCGGCTGCCACGTCCCGCGGGAGCACTGCGGCGGAGGAGCCGGCACCAGCTTCCGCCCCGCGAAGCCCCGAGCGGCACCGGCCGAGGGACGCGGACACTGGCCCGCAGGGATCACCGCCGTCCCCGCTGCCGCGGCGGGACAGGGATGTCCATGGCGGCGTCGGCACGGTCCGGTGCTGCAGCATCGGTTGCCGCAGCACGCGGTCGCTGTTCGGGGAGGGGTGCGCTTGTCCTTGCAAATGACACGGCGTTCAGAGCCGGAGGGCGCACAGACGCTGCCCCGAAGTCCTGCAGCGGCGGGGGATCCCTCTCTGCGATGACAAACCAGCCGAGAGCGGCGACCCGCGCAGCTCCCCCGAAATCCCTACCTGCCTCCAGAAGTTCGTGGCTGTAAGCACCTTCGCTGCAGCCCCATGCTGCTCCCGGAGAGCCGGGCCCTGCCAGCTCCACTTCATCTTGCACCTTTTTGAAATCAATGGATAATTAAAGGGAAAAGGGCCTTCTCTGGGCAGAGGGGGAGAGTTGTTCAATTACAAGTGCCTACCCCTCCATTTATATGCAGTCTACATCTTGCGTTATCAGACTTCTGAAAACCGGACGGGGTGGAAATCAAAGTATTAGTGGATTTTTTTTATCCTGAGCTCCTTAAAGTGATTGTGGCTTCTTTAAAAATAATACAATAATGCTGAGGTGTTCTTCCTTAACAAGAACACCTTGGGGATGGAAATAGGAAAGCAAGAGAATCAAAAATTCAAGATAGGGTTGGACAGGCTTTGAAATTCTTCTCCCCGGTGAGTTACACTAGTGGATATTTAAAAAAATAAAATAAAAACCGCCTAGATTTTGTTCAGATTTTCACACTGAATTCCCAATTCCCTTAATAAGAAGCTAAATCAATCTTTAGAGAACAAACCACGTAAGACCTGTGGCTCTAAATTATTAAAACATACTCGAGTAATTTTATGGTGTAAGGTTTCCACTTCCAATACCCCAGCAGCCTGCAGACATCACAAGCAGGATCCGTACAGCTGTTTTGGGAGAAGGACCGTGCCCTCTGCCCGCGGGCTTACGGGGATGGACCAGGCTCCTTGCTCGGTGCCACGGGTGCACGCTCCTGGCACGGTGCCTTTCCCAAACAGCAACCCCCAGAGCGCCGGCATCAGAGATGTCCCCCTCCTCCCAAGGGGCAGCTGTGTTGGCGTCCTTCTCCCCGCCAGCCAGTTTTTCAGATCCTCCTTGTTCCTTTCGGAGAGGAAAGAGAGGGAGGAAGGAACATTGCCAAGAAAGGGCACGCGTTCCCTGTGAGAACCCGAATGGCACGGGATTTGCACCGAGATCCCTAAACAAACAGTCTTTTCAAACGAACATGCTCATGGCAACAGCAGTAAAAAAATGCCCCAAATAATGGAATCTGACTACCAGCCAAGTGAAATCCAAAACATTGTTTAAAAAAAGGAAAAAAGCATGAAATCATGTAAATAGAGGATATGAAATTCCATAGGAAAAGGCTCCCGAATCAAGCCAACCTGCAAAAGAAAGGACTGCTGCCTACAGCCACCCGAGGCATGGGAGAAGCCAGAAGCCCAAGAAGCACCGGTCACCAAACACCCGACGCGAGGGAAGCCTCAGGCCCCTCAAGCTGCCTGGACACGGGCTCCAACGCGTGCCGGCTTCTGCCGAGTCCTCTGCTCTGCAATGGCGTGACGAGCAAAGGCAGGCGCATCGCTGGAAGCTGCTTCTGGTGCCGCTTGCCCTAAAATCAAACGTAACGTTTCCCACGGCCCGCAGCAGGACGTCCAAACCCCCGGTAGGAACATAATACCAATGTTTAATGAACCAGCGACGGGGACAAAAACCGCTTCAATGGCCTGTGACACCAGGAGTGCGGGAGGATGGAAAGCCGCTGCCGCCCTTAGCTCTCGTGGTGGTGTCGAGCGGCGTGCGCTCAAGATGGCAGTTAATCGCATCCCGGTACAGCACCGTACTGCGCGGGATCTCCTTCTGTAATTACACCGACGACTTCAGAGCTCCTCCACCAATTTCCATCAGGGAACAGCATTCTGCTTGCAGCGGCAGCGCTGCTGCCGTGGATCGAACCTCCGGGGAAAGCCAAATGAGGTGGTAGGTTCGTTCTTCTCATCATCCTGATAACAGGGTACAGGTCTAAATTAGCGGCTGTATCTGAGCCCAATCAAGCTCTGCCCTTAGCCTCAGCCTGCCCGTTCCCTGCGCAGCCACGCACCGCACCGGGAAAGGCACAAGGCGGGAACTGCAGCCGTGCGATAGCACGCAGGCTGCATCCGCTACAGGTTTCTCAGACGTGGAAGGGAAAAATGGAAAAGCAGCTTGTAAGTTCTCATATCAGTGCCCATCGATGCAGTAACCTGTTTCAGAGATATCAGCCAAAATGCAACAACAAAACCCACTCTCCCATCCCCATTGCAGACTGTTCCGTGATCTGTTCATATAGATGCCACCGTTACCGGTTCTTTTCACCAATTTTTTCATATCCCATCAGAGACACTATCCAAACTTCTTGAAATCCGATTTCTCTGGATTTCATACAAATCACGATCAGAGGAATTTGTTAGCTGTTTGTAGTAATGCATTTGTTTTACATGCAGGAGCCATTTTCCATCTGCGTCTGTGACAAGTACCCACAAAACTGTGGAAAAGCAAGGCAACTAAAAGCCGAGCCTCTAACGCGAGCTGCCTCTTGGCCACCAAATTAGCAAGCATCAGGGAAAACCCTCAAATTTTACGTGTGTCACCTCTCTTTTCAAACAGACCTGAAGTAAGCGCCCTCCGAGATCGGGTTATCTTGTAGCAGATGGTCCTTCCTTCAGGACAGGGATGCTAAAGGCACGGACACGTTCCAAATCCATTTAAACATCAGATTAGGCTCACCCCTGTCAGCCGCAGGAGCTGGGAGACAGCAGCGGCTCCCGCCTGCTCCATTAATCAAAATTCAGCGAGAAAAGCCAACGTGCTGCTATAAAACCCCCTGACTCGATGCCAACACCACGCACAGGGAACCTAATGCCATCAATCTTACTTCTCCTCCCGCGGCAGTGAGATGCGGCTGGGGAGGGGGGAGCAACGATGGGGGCTCAGCCAAGCGAGCGGAGAAGCGGGTTTTGACAACTCTCGTAGGGCAGAGCGATGCACGGCGACACCAAATTGAGGGGGACGCGACAAGAAACCGACCTCAACGTTTCGCCATACGGATTGGCCACGGTTCAGCATTTTACAATAGCAAAGTAACCGTGGCTGAACCCTGCAGCGCTGAGAATCACCCCGGGGGGCAGGTGGGCTGCACCTGGAGGTCTTATTCTGATCTAAAACGGGAAAAAAGCATCATAATGTAGGGAGGCATCCAAAATTTCCCATTACTGCAGCAAATCTTCAAATAAAACACTGCTAAACATGTTTTCTCACTCTGATGTTAGTGAAACAGAGACGTTAGACAGGTTGGGATTTTCCTCTGACGTTTATAGATAGCAACTTTGATTCAGCAAAGTGCAAAAAACGTGCTCAGATCCCAGCACTGATCTGCACTATTGGCACAGTTTGCTTTTTATCAATGTCAACAAAAACTTAAGCAATTGCTTACAGTTTGCCAGTTTGAGTCCCTACATACTGACAGCAGATCTCAAAAATACCTTAAAATTTCCATGTGGTTGCAAAATCCCGGAGAATCCAACCCTTCATTTTTGGGCTGCATCTGGCGCGGCTGCAGCATCACAGCGTACCCCTTTGCAGCATCGAAGCACTGGCTGCCGCTCAGGCATTCCGCCTGCTGCAAGAATTTTGGTTTTAATCCTACTGGCTCTTTTTTTGAGGTGTTTCAAACCCTCCTGATGCCCTTGATGTCACCAGCAGTTATACCTAGATAACGGTTTCTGGATTGAGCCCAGGGACCTTGTTTGATGGTTAATCAAGGGAAGAGAGGTTACCACAGCCTCAAACTCTACAGACAAGCTCTATTCGTTGCAGGACCTTGTCACTTCTGGTAGCTGTTGTTATCAAATATCGTTCTGTTTACCTCAGGACTTGTTAGAAAGCAATTTTTGAAAAGTTCAATATTTAATGAAATACTTAAATGTTTAATGGGTTCTTTTTCAAACCCTGTTTTCCCTCTGTGGAGTTCTGCAGTCACTGCAAGGATTGCAGATTTTAACTTTCTTACTGTTAGAAGAATCGTTTCTAAGGACGTTGGCTAATGGTCAGAAATCTGCACACGAGGTGATGCATTTTAGCATCTTCCGTTGATTTTTCCAGTGAATGCTATTGCCCGTAGGTCTACTCTTTAGACTCTGTATGTAATACATTGATACATGGAAGAGATGCTAAACCGCGTTACCTGTTTGATACTGAAGGATAGCAACATTTCCTCTTTTACCACATAGCTGGGTTTTTTCCCTAGCCCGAAACTGGAGGAATTTGGTGCGCTGTTGCTGAAGTTCGCCACGCAGGCGATGCAGGGAGAGGTGCCACGTTGGAGAGAAAGAGGACAGGGGGACGCGCCAGGTATCAGACCCTTAATTTTTTGTTCTGGTAATTCTTTTACTAAGAATTCTTTAAATATTTATGAAAAGAAATGCATGAGGCCAGTTCAACAAGAAACGATAGGTTTAATCTCAGCGTGCTCTGCAGCAATCCTGCCTGCTGCTCTGCACCAAGAGCAACGACTCGCAGGGCCACCTAATCCCTGGCGGTGGAACTCCAGCCCTGCTGCAGCCGGTGGGGTTCAATATCTTTCCTAAGTCGCCGAAACCACGTCCTGTGCTAAAGCATGAGGTGAAAAGCACAAGGCGCTATTTCTCCAAAAAGTGAATGTTACACAATGTCTCTACAAGCACAACATTCGATAGGAATTTTCTGTTATTTGTGATGCTGTCAACTGCAAGACGATTCAATAGAGGCTGCCCACGCTAGCCTGCTACTTGATTCCTCGAATTGATATCAGCCATGCACTTGCAACTGGGTTATCCTTGAGTTTTGACTAAAACTAACCTCATAAAATCTTTCATGAATTACGTAAGAAACAAAATCCACAACCCAGTCCTGCTGTAGATCATTGGTATGTAGCCCCGCACGCCCACCTGCAGCAGCTGCCTGTTCATAAACACGTATTTCTTTATTAAGATGGGGATACCTTAATCTCAGTCTAATTTTACCTTTAGGGAAGCTATATCCCGAGGCTGCCAGGAATGAAAACCCTCCAGATGCAGCGGTGTAATTTGTATTCAAAGCAGCGGGTCTATCTGTCAACATGTTTGTCTCCCCTATCTGCCAACTCTTATTTATAATCCCATTCAGATTAATGAATGACAGTAGTTCTCATCACAAGAAATTTGATTAATCACTTTAAGTGCTTAATCACCCCGGCCCTGGTGAGAACCGTACAGGAGGGACGCTGCCTGGATAGGGACAAAGTTGTGAGACGCAGGAGGAAATCGCCACGATTTCCCTTGGGGACAATTCAAGCGGGGAGCATGCACGGAATCCTCGACGGGATTATGAGCTTTCCAGGAGCCGAAAGTTTCCTTAGGGCCAGCAGTCACAGCAAATTAGTCACGAACTATCCTTTTCAAACCACCGCCTAATCTGACACAAAGAGCTTCCTTCACACTACCCGCCTCATTACCAAACCCAAAACCCATCAATCACAAGGAAAAAAACCCCCGTGGGGCATGACCTTGATGATGCAGTCAGGCATCCTGGAGGCCGCTGGACCACTCCGAACCAGGTGATAACCCAGCCGGGCATCCTGCTCCAAAGTAATTCCTGCCCATCGCTTTCCTGTACCACAGATCCCCACGGCTTGGCGACCGCCAGCTTGAATATTCTAGAAACATCTCCAGAGTTTTCTGGAGACCTGGGAGATGCTTCAGATGATGGGTAAGAGCAAGGCTGAGTACAAATCACTGATTTCTAGGAGGATGATCTAGGAGAGAGGCCATGCAGTATGAACACTGCTCTGACACTACTCTCGTGGATGCTCTGAATGACATGATAAACGCCCCAAAATGTAAAACATCCAAACCTCAAGAATAACGTCATCTTCTCTTCCATGAAAGAGAAGTTTAAGGGGAAGTACCCCTCTTCGCTGGCAGACAAGATACATCTGAACTTTATGACAGAGAAACAGGCGTTCATCATGAACTGGCTCTGGATACTAAGATAACTGGCATCTTGCGAATACACCAGTCAATATTGCTTCAAAATAAGCAACAGCTGTCCTGCTGCCAAGCCTCATCTCGTGGCTGCTCACTGGAAATTAAGATCAGAGTCTCCTGGTCATGGTCTTCAGGAATTGAAGCCCAGCGCTATTAAATCTTTGCATCAGCGATCTGATGACAAATGGGGAATTGCTGCAAACAAAAGTTAAAGTGACCAAAGGAGCGTGGAAGAGCAGGCAGCGCCGGCAGGGTCGTCACGCAGAAGGAACAGGATGTTTTCGGAAGATGAACTCCCTTCAAGGAAAACGAGCGCCTGCGTAACCGTTTCTCCAAGATGGAGGAACGTCTCTTGGAGGGCAATGAGGGCTCTGGAAAGGATTGCACAGCCACAGCTTGCACACCGCTTCATGTGACAACCGTGCAACGCCAGGGCGAAGGGAGATAATCTGCATCTCAGATGCATACTCGAGGGATGCCAGAGAGAGGAAGGAAACCAGACATAAAAAGAAACAAACAGACTTGGTGTCTGCAGCTGAAAAGCTGGAGGTGGCATAAAGAGAGGACCAGAAAAAACATATTGCCATGGCAGAGCTGGAGCACAGCTTGTTTGGTTTATTTTAAAAAAAAACTAAGGCAAAAAGTTCACAGTAACTAAATACCAAAAATATTCATGGAGAGAATTGCCTACTTAGTGACTAGCCTAGGAGAGAAAGACAAAGAAACAAAAGTTTAGGAAACAAGGCTGAACAAATTTAAATTGAAAAGGAACTACCCATTTGCAATAGAATCATAGAACGGTTTGGGTTGGAAGGGACCTCAAAGATCATCTAGTTCCAACCCCCCTGCTACGGGGGCAGGGACACCCTCCACTAGACCACGTTGCCCAAAGCCTCCTCATAGCAAGGGTTCCTTACTAGAAGAGGCTCTGGGAGAGGTGGATGGTCTCACCTCCACCTCCTGCTCCCACCCAGCTGCCCCCGAGACGCGCGCTCAGCGTCCCCACGCGTCGTCTCAACTCCAGCAGCTTGTGCAACGCACGTTTCCCCAGGTACGAGGGTTTCGTGACTGTCACCACAAGGTTAGAAGAATTGCGAGCTGGAAAATCGTGGAGCATATTAACGTCAGACTGAAATATGACCACAACGCACAGAAGTATTTTATATTTATTCTCTTTTAGAAATGTTATAAAGACAATATAATGAGAACGTTGCAAACAAGTCAAGTGTTTTCCTCCTAATCTGGCAATAAAAATATGTCACAGAAATGCCTAAAATCGTAATAGGAGAAAAAAGCAACAACAAAAAAAGGGCTAGGCTATGACAGGATTTAGCTGTGATTTTACTCGAAGGCTTTAATCACGTCTACCACAACATAAATGGAAAATCAGGTACAAACCTGTACGAACTATTAATGTCTGTGTTGGTCCTCTCAGCTGTTAGGGGGGGCTGAGACCAAACAGATTTGGCAGAGGTTAGTGAAGATAGGTAGAGGTCTAAATATGCTTATATCTGAGGAAGTGTTGCACAAAGAAAGGATTATTGAGCTGGTTTTAGTGGAGACAGGACTGAGGTAGCAAATGCACAATTATAAAAAGATTTAGAAAGCGATTAGTCATTCCATTTTAACATCTGCTGTAAGAAAAGAACAAAGGGTTTCTTGATTAAATTAATGTCTGATAAACTTAGAATGAACAAAGAGGAAATAATTTTTTTTTTCAGGGGACAGACAGGCTTTGGAAGTCAGCACTGTGGAAAAGGGGGAGTTCGACATTAGAGATGGATTGCAAAGGGCTGAATAATTAAACGACTGGGAGCGCAGCAGAGCTACGCCGAAAGCTGGGCAAGAGGCATCGGCAGGGAGAGCACCGATTCCTCTGCTGACCTCGGATCTGGATTTCAACCTGTGTTCCTGTCGGGACGCCCTCGGCTGCGCCCTGTTCAACAGGGACACTGGGAGAGAGCAGGGCAGCAAATCCCACGGGACACCCAACGAGTGAAAAGCGAATACCGGGTCTGTGGGAAAGAGACCAGGACGGGCTCGGAGCGAGAACATCAAATATCCACTAATTGCCATCAGCCCGCCGCCGCCTCAAGCCCAGCTGCCTCCACCGCGGCCATCGTACGGGCAGGTTGCACAGAAGTTCGAGAAGTTTTTATTATCAGGCTAAGTCTCTTTTTCAGAGGGGGGGAGGAAGAAAAAGACCATTTCAGCATGGGGAAACCAGACAAAGTCATGGAGAAACACAGGCTAAGCCAGTATTTTTTGCACGTGTGCGACATCAAAAAGCCAGATCTGCAAACAACCACGGTGGGGTGCAGGGCACAGGGTACGATCGCATATCTGATGCATTCGCTGCCTTTCAGATTCGGGTAAACTAAGACAAGTCTAACAAATGCAACTTATATCAAATATATAAATATCTAAAAGGACGTTTGGGAGCTATTAATTATACATGCAGTTTTATCTTGGATTAATTTTGTGCTGGAATGGACCAGAAGCCTTAGCCGAAATCTTGTTTTGGCAGCCTCTCCCATGCAAAATTAGCCCTGGAGTTATTGCGGTACACCGTGCCTACGCAAGGACACGTTCAGCTGGTTTGCGAGATACTTGGTTCCTCGGTCCTGTTCTCTCTATGCCTCTTACATTTAAAACCAGAAGCCACTGAAGTCAGCGTTTCAGCGATCAACACGCAGTCTTCTCCATCGGGTGACTTCTAGTTCTTTGCAAAGGTGGCATAATTCACATTACAGCAGCAGAAGTATCGAGTGGAAAGTGAGCGTGGTTGTGGGGAGGCTATCTGCACTCCATCAAGGAAGCTTCAGAAGTGGATATGCCTTTCCCCTTACAGCTCTTGAATTCTGAAAGCTGAATCTAAGCGCATGGAAAACTTGGACCTGACCTCCAAACCTCCTTCCAATGAATCCCTTAATTAAACAGCATTTACACAACCTAAAACAAATTATTGCGTATGCCAATACTAAATCTTCCCTTTCCAATTTAAAATCCTTAGAGCTTCACTATCGCTCACAAGCAATGGCAGGAGCTACAGTAAGCAAGCTCTCAGGAATGTCTTTCTGGACAAGTTGCTGTAGAAATAATAAGTTTATATTGCTTGCAAGCAACTTATAAATATTTCATTCCTGTCCCAAAAACCCAAACAGCAAAGCATTAATGTCTCAACATTAGTGTGTCTAAATTTACTGAAGTTCACCACCAGCAAACAGCTGAGTGTTTTTGACATTCAATAAGCAGCAAAAAGGTCAACGTTTTACTTGTATTAATTTTTTATCAGAGAATGGAAAGCTCATTTTTGTGACAGATAATGAATGTTGGAAGAGGTCTGCTACAGCAAGATACGCAAGACCAGTGTGTCCTCTATGTGAACAACGGCAGAAGTCAGAGACCTTCCTCCTGTCTTCCTGAGGTGAGGTGACCTCTGAGATTTTGCCAGTTCTTGCTCTGGCCTCTGAAGGGTTCTTCAGGACTACTTAACAGTTATGACACAGTTGGACTTGATGATCGCAGAGGTCTTTTCCAACCTTAAAGATTCTATGATTCTATGACACTTGGACTGTTGAGCAAGGAAAATACGACTCTAAATATCTTCCATGTGCCCTGAGATGTTATGGAGGATACAAGCAAAAATTGCAAGCTAAGAGCAAATTTTCTTCTCATTTGTAAAATAATAGTAATTTCTATCACTGGTATTCAAAGTACAGATGTCTAAAGAGGCTTTGTCTACACACTGCCAACAAGAAGCCTATTTGCATTCTTTCAGGCGGAACGGGACTTCAAGGTGGAGACATCTTGGACCTTAGGTCTGGGCCGTCCCTTTCCTCCCGCCCTTTGGGCTGCTCAGCCGGGGGGCACCGCAAAGAGCTGGCCCTCGCTCTTCTGCATGGACTGTTCTCCTCGAAGAGACACTTGGGGAGTCCCGCCACACATCGCCCACGTAGCACCAGCTACCACGTGGCCCCGAGACCTTCAACTCCACTGTGCTGGGACTGCGGACCTGCCGCTTGGTAAGGATGCTCCCGGGCTTGCTCGGCTGCAGCAGCAACGACCAGATACCCACGGCAAAGGCACATCGATTAAGTACGTAATCTGCAGTGTCTCCCGTACACAAACGTGACATGAAGGGATTTAATTTTGCTTTAACTAACTTGTCACTAGCATCCAATTATAGAACCGGTGGGCTTTGCTGATTAATTATGGATTAACTAGATGCAAGCCTTCACACAAATTAATCGTATAAACTCTGCTCACACAGATGGGAGCTTACACATCCCTCTTCAACCTTTTCTATTTTTTAACTAAGAAGCTGTAAATGCTAACAAATAGCACCAATCAAGCCCGCAGGTTATTTAGCAGGTAATGAGGGTTGCAAAGTCCCCCGTCACGTCACTGGAGGTCACCCAGCCCTCGCTGCTTGGAGGTGACCGCAGCAGCGGGGTGCTGACCCAGCTCCGGGTGCAGCCACCCCCAGCTCTTCCCCAGGCTGCAGGGTCCCGCCGTGCCACCGCCGCCGGTGACGGTGCACAGGGAAGGAGACCCAGGCAGTCGCAGGGCATCGACAAATGAAAGTCAAGTGATTAGCTGGCAGTTTCAACAGTTTTGCTTTTAAAGTGCTTTCCGCATATTTTTTCTCAAGAAGAGCAAGACGGCGCTGATGATATTTGACAAAACAGGATGCCGAATCATTTTTAGTACACCACCACTTCTCACGCAGAGGGAATCTTCCGTCTTCCCCGTCGCAGCCAATTAAAACATTCAAAACATATCTTCTAGGCTGATAGTGATTAGAAAAGACTGCGAGACTTCAGAAAATAAACTTTTAAGCTTTATGTCATTAGGTCTGTTCTTTTCATCCCCGTTTCTCAGACTGGTTTACTGGGTATGACAGATCAGTGTTTTTCTCAACCCAAACAGTTTTTTCCTTGAACGTGAGTACAAAGTACAGCTTCGCTACTGTAAACAGAAAAGACGTTCTTCCTCTAGAGCAGCAGCAGCAGCAGGACGCGTGTGCTGAACTGCGGCTCTGAGTCCCGTCTCCCCTGCTCCTGCCAACAAGGTGCTCCGAAAAACCTCCCTCCGTTTGCAGGGATGGACGCTGCTGGCCTGGGGTACAAAACTGTTGGAGAAGAGCCTTTCCACGTTACTGCTGTTCTTCCCGCTTCCAGCAGGACAGTTTAATTCTCACAAGAGTAGCTCCGAGGTCCTCGTTTCCCCCACCGCCTGCAAAGGCTGACTTCTGTTTCAGAGGGACGCTCTTTGTTCTCAGCTCCCCCAAGGTGAGATGCATGGGTCTAATTAAAGGATGTCACCTGAGCAAGAACTGAAATGTTACTTGAACATGAAATTACTTACTATTTCAGCTTTTTTTTAAGATTGAAATGGTGAAATGCCTTCCCTTGAGAGCAGTCCCCTCTTACAAAACTGGATCATACAGAGAAACTTCAAATGCTTTCTAAAATTTTCACTGGCTAAATACAGCTCAAAAGAAAATCAACACTTTCACATGCAATTCTTAGCACCCAGACATTCACGGTGCCAAACAGATCACAGGAAGATTCAGAGCGACACGTGTAAATTTAGACATTGTTTGTAAACAGAAGTTTTTCAGCGTTTGGGAGAAAAGGCATGAATACGCGCTCATATACTTGTTTACTGCCAAGATAAAATGCTTCATTGAGACTGACCATGCACTGAGTCTTATGTAAGCCGGCTGCAGCACAAAAATCGAAAAGCAATATTTTCTCAGTCACTGAAACCAACTCACGTTCAAGATTGAAAGAAAAGCAGAAGAAAACACAGAAAATCCTGGGTTGCTCGCTTCCCCAAACCGCATGTTAACACCGCAAACAGTGTCATTAAAAATGAGTCCCATGAGTGGACAGAAATCTGTTCCCTCAGCCGGCCAATTCATCACTTTTATCCAACACGTTGCCTGTAGGTTTACAAATCACAAGGAATTTACCAAGTGTGCTTTCATAAGTAAAAGCGGACAATAAATCATCATCATACCGAAGCCACTCACGTAACACACACAGTTTCATTTTCATGCCAAACTTCATTATTGGTAACTGTCAAAAAAACCCCACCACCAACCAACAACACCCCCCCCCCCCCCGCCTGAGCAGCCTTCGAAAATAATGACACAGTATTAAGGGCAGATATTAATTCAATTATTCACCTATTCTTTCTTCTCTCAACCCATGCTGAATCTGAAGGGGCAAGAGCACAGCCCCCACAGAGCCCAGGCTGCACTTTGCTTCAAAGAGCTTTTAAAAAGAAATGAGTTTATTTGCATTAAGCCTAAGGGTCTGAAGGACAGGGACGTTCCCTCTGAAACCCCTGCCACCGCTCTGCGGTTGCTGCTGCACCTCTGCAAACTTTTGATAAATCCTCTTCTGAAACTGCAATTAGCACCTTCTGCAGGTCGCCCCACAAGATTAATTTTCTGAGCACAGATTAATGAAAATGCATACAGAAGTGTTTAGAAAAATATTTTCTCTATTAATCTCCATCAGCAGCAGATTACCAGCAGGGCTGCTAATGAAGACGTTATGTCGTTAAGGTGAAAGCAGACAGGGAGAAGGACAGGGACACTCTCCCAGGCGCCGTCGCGGTGCCTCTGACGGGGACGGCTCTGTCACCGTCACGTCCCAGGATGCTACTTTGCCCGAGATTTATTTGGATTTAGAGCCACATGCAAGAAGAGCAAAACTTTTAGGCTGAAGAATCACAGTGTGAAGCCACAGCCCCTGCAGAACCCCACTGCGTATTTAAGTTAATTTAGAGGACAAAATGCCATAAAGCATTCCTTTATTGGGAAACAAGTGGCATCATTCCTTAAAAACTCAGTCTTTGCTTCTTTAGGTTTTTTGTATGTTTGTTTTGTTTCAAGCAAACCCCCAAGATAAATGAATCGGGGCCTGAGCAGTCACCAAAACCGCTGACAGGGTCCTGCCCGTGCACGGATTCACACCTCAAAGGAGGGAGCTGCCCAGGGAACCTGCAGCTGGGCACAAGCCCCTGGAGCTGCCGGGCTCGGCATTCCCCAACAGGAGCTCAAACCAACACGTTTTAAAATCCCCAGCCCACCCCAAAAAAAAATTATCTATCAACAGCAGATGCTCTTTTACTTTTGTTTTAAAGTTTACACTTAGGGCTTAGAGGGTCCTTTTCCAGGGAACTTTTCTTTTCCGTACACGAATCTCAAAGTGATGTTTAACAGAATCCAAGCGAGAATTTGAACCAAATGCAAAGAAGATCTGGCAGAGCAAATCTGACACCTGCGAGGAGCCCGTGATCACTGCAGAGCACCTGCCCTCACGAAGCAGGACCTTTTGACTCCCCAAACTCCTTTTTCCCCCCAAATTAACAGAGCATCTTTCACACTTCTTTCTCTAACAACAGCATCTCCCAGAGTGCAAGAAATTAACAGTTTGTTTCCTCGTTATCTTTTCCCATACAGCATTAAACTCTTAAATTGAAAACCGTTATTTTGCCTTCATTTTTCCAAGCTCATTGCTTGCAACGTTGCATTTTGATAGAGTCTAGCTTACAGCCTGGTTTGGCTTTAAAAACAGCAAATGTGGCTGTTTACCTCCCCTGCCTCAAGGAAGGAGGCTTGCTCTCACCTGGCTCACTACAAAAAAAAAAATCAATCACAACGTGCACTTAATGCTCTCCTCGAAGGAAGGGAAAGCAGCAGGATGAAAAGCCGAAACCACATCCTCTGTCCTTTGTCGGCAGCACAAAGCGCCGCAGCTCCCGTACCCTTCAAAGCTCCTTGTTCTTTGCAGGCAGACAGCAAAGGATTTCCTCCTCGGCAGTTCCCTGTCCTCGTGCCGCCACCCTGAACCAGTGCAGCCTTCGGATCAACACCGAGGACTTCCTTCAGTTCAGTGTTGAACTAAATGCTGAAAGTAATATTAGCAAAGGTTATCTTCAAACTTTTTTTTTTAATTTGGTATGCACTGCTAATAAATTAGGCATTATCTTTTTAATAGTAAGGATGCCACCTCACAGTGCTAGCACTTGATTTATAAAATACAAGTATCATTGCTTTATTTCAAGGTTCGCTTGCAAATTTAGTGCAGAATAAAAACGTGTTTCTCTAATGACGTCAAGGAAAAGAGAGGGACTGACTCGTGCTAAGGCTGGATTTGACCGTGACTGTCAGCTGAGCATCCCTGCAGGGTTCGGGGAGGATATCGTACCCTTGGAGACTCTTCTCAACCGTACCGGTTTCCCAGTGCTTGTTCAGAGCCAATTTTGGGCACCCTACCAAAACCCAGGCTAGAACAGCAGTACCGTTCACCATGAGCTGCCCTTCCCAGACCAACAGCGCGTTTTTCAGCTGGAGTGTGAAGTCTGTTCCGTTGGTGCCTCCAGTACCGGCAAACACAACGCAATTTAGGATCCCAAACGTTTCCCATGGGACATGATTTTGCCCTCATCGATGTACCCTACGGTACAAAGCATCTCTTACGTTTGAGTTTTGCCCTACGTGATGCACGCAGCAGGCGAGACGGTGATTTGGCACTGAGAAATAGCTATTTCATCACATTTCTTCCCACAGGCCTACACACCGGACCTATCCTGCTTGCGCGGAGCCTGCAGCGCCAGGAGGGATGCTTGTGACCCAGCCCTCGTCTTTGCCCTGCCACTTCACACTGGTGATGCCGGCCGAGTCGGACGCGTGCAAGAAACAGGGACTGGAGAATGATCGAGTCTCAGCGGCAACTGTTGAGACACCAACTTATCCCTCTCTTGCAGAGCGGGGGAGGTCCGGTAAGTATAAAGTTTAATGATATTTTCACTTCAACCGAACTGTAAAATTAACTGAGAACTTACACTAAAAAAAGACTTTTATTTTATGCTGATCATTAACTAAGGAGGTTTCACACTTGAGATCTGTTATATTAAAGGGAACTGAAATTGCTTGTATCAATTACCTTATTCTAAGAGGACAGACTTCTCGTAAAATATTGAAACTGTTTTGCAACTATGGAGAAGGAGAGAGTGGCCGAATCCCGGGTGGGAAGGGATCCCTGGACCGTGGCCGCTGCCCACCAGCACGGGGAAGACCACGAGCAGAGGTGACCACACAAGGTTCGCCTGTTGCCCGCAGCAGCTGGTTTCGACGTGACCACGACCCGCGGAGCCGGGTGCCGAGAGGATGGCTGGCAAAGCCTGGCCTGGGCTGACCGCAGAGCCGGCTGCTGGCTTATTTTTCTGTCGACACGGGTACTCATCGAGTATCTGAAGCATCAGCTCGGGCAGGATTTGGAGTGATGATACTGGCAGTGCCCCGGCCGACTGCCTTAACCTGCGGAGCAGCAGCATCCGTCAGGTTATTTTACCTACCGACTCAGCCGGATTAATCTTGCCTATATAGCTTGCCAATTCTGGGCTTGGGCAGCACATGGACAAACCTGGCTCAGAAAGAAACGGAGGGAGGCTGGATAACAGGGGAAACCACGGTCCCGCCGGCTTCGTCCTCCCTTTCCCTCGACGAGAATTCACCCGCCTTGTTCAGGACTGAGACTGACTGCAAGGCACCGGCAGGGCCCTGGAGCTGCAGGGCGATGGGGCGGCAGCCGCTCGTGATGCCGGGCTCGTCTGCTCTCCCTCTGCAGCACTTCTAATAGCCAAGACAAAGTACCTGCACGCCACGTGCCCCAGCAGATCCGTCCTGACGCTTACCTTGCCGGGGAGCTGCAGGCATCTGTGTCCGGGGAACTAGTCAAGGGTAAACCAGCAAAGCAAGCTGTGCCCATTATTCATTAATTACAGCTATTTATTTAGCAATAATAACGGTCTTTATTATTTGAATAACAGCATACGTGCAGCAGAATGAGGAGAAATGCTCTCACATGGAAGGGAGTGCTGACATTTCAGGCCAGGAGACCTGGGAGCGTCAGTCACGCTAAGGATTAGGAAACAGAGCGGCACCGATACACTTAAAGGCTGAAAAACCCTCAGACATACGTACGGAGGTGGCTTTCACCAAGAGCAGGCACTCTGTCTGAGCAAGAGCAACTGCAGGACAACTTCCCTAAAACGATGCTTTCTGGCTACTATTTTTGAAATACATGAAGATGCAAGAGTAAAAATCAATTAACCTGACCAAATTTCCTAAGCAGTAAATGCTTCAGAGGATTCTGTCTAACCCAAATCTTTCTGGAAAATTCACAGCAATATTTTTTTACAACTCATTTCATTCATAGCTCTCTGCACATCTGTGCATGGTCTTTGATATTATCTCAGTACTATAAATATTTAGAAATCTGGTTTCTGTGTTCATTCACCTGTTTCCATTGGACACACGACCCCGTTTCTGTCTTTGTGCTACAGCACACCAAGTAACACTCCTTTCCTTGAGAACATTTAATTCCTACAGAAGTCCAAGACTGGTTGCGGACTCTCTGCTTCCAGCTATTCCCAGCAAAATGTTTACTGAGATGTGGATTTTCTTTATGCAAAGGGTCTCAGTCTTGGACTGCACACTTTAGCACATAGAGATGGTCCAAGCATAGCATCGGTCACTCTTTCACGGCTCATTTGAAAACATTTTGGGGTTTTCTGGCCCTGTTTCCCCAATGTCCGAGTTAAAGTTGAAAAGCATCTCGCAGGCTTCCTCCCTCCACGGCTACAGGCAGCGCACGGGGGGGTTTACCCACACGAAGCACTTAAACCTGACCGGTCCCAGGGTCGCCTGCAGCCTCGGCGTTAACCTGTGCAGCACCGACCCCCCCTCGCTCCGAGGGGGTACCACAGCCCCTGGCCTCGGCACGATCCCACACCACCTTCTGTGGACCACAGGCATTGTTTTCTCCCACTTAAACGATCTTCTGCAGGTTCTAATACTTAAAACAAACGAAGGTACACTTGACTAGAGCTTCATTACTTTGTTGTTTACCTTGTTAAGTAAATATATCTGCAATGAACGCAGCTCAAAAACTAATAAGTGAACAGGCTCAGAAGGACCATCCTCAGCACAACACACACTCAGCGAGTGGATGAGGAAACAGAACTACGGAGAAAAGTGCTTAAGCAGAAGAAAGCACCAAGGGAAACTGGCAACTGGGAAAGAGCCGGGTCAGAGTAGCACCAGCACCGTGAGCAAGCGGAGAAGGGTATTTCCCAAACACCAGCACGGCGAACGCCAGCTGAAGCAGGGAATGTGCAGCCGTGGGTGAGCATCTCCCTGCAGCTGCACCCGCCTCTGGATCCGGGACCTCAACACCCTTCGGTCACCTCCACCATCAAGTCTCTTCCCTGGCTGTCAGGATTTGCTATTACAAATGATGAATCAAGCTTAAATAGCTCACCTAAAGTTACATTGTCAGCGTCATTACGGCGTTATTCACAGAGAAGGAAAGGTCCTTTTCCTCTCTAACTTGCGAATATTTCTGCTGAGCGCCCAACGTTTCTCGACAGGCCAGCTGGTTTTGCTACCCTCCGACATTCAGAGGGGATTGACTTCATGAACTGTTCCCCAAGACGTCTGCCTCCCCTCACTTAACAGCCTATGCCTGTGATGGGGAAATTTAAACATTCAAACTACCCCTACAGAGAGGACGCTCAAACAAAGAAAGTTGAATTAAATATATTCCAGCTGAAAGTTAAAAGCCTAAAGCAAACATCTGTACAGATGTTTATCCAAAAAACATTGGTTGCTGTTGCCCAGGTAAGATTAAGTACTCTATTAATAGTCAACAAACAAAAGGAACGAGCCACAGTGATACAGATGCAGCGATAACAGCAACAGGGACCCAACGATGCTCTTAGGTCCTGGGACTGATAACATACCCCCATCTCCTGGAGAGGATCCTTTACCCTTCAATATCATCAGTCCAGGGAAGAAAGCTGAGTATGCACTAAAAAAAAAAAAAAAAAAAAAAAGCAGAGCTGAGATGCAGTCTGCCAGGAGGGGCAGAGAGCATTGTCTCCCGCAGGCAGTGGGACTCCCTGGCACACAGAGCACACGCAGCGTGCCGGGGCTGGAGGCGGCACACACTGCTTCGTGCAACAAGCAAACGAGGATCGGGGCTCCACGAGCATCGTCAGGGCATAAAACACGCAGCAACAGCCACCGATCAGCTGTGCTGGAGAGCCATGGTGGCCCAGGTCTCTGATACCATTCTGTCATTACAGGCAACCAATTAGTTACAGACCGGTTGTAATGCACTTTGCAAACCAGAAATTCTACAACAATGTAATTATTAATTCTATTACTACTACTGGCAAGGGCACAAATTCAGTTTGAAACGTAAAACTTAAAAGTTTTACGGACAACTTAAAAACACACAATACATAGTGCGAGGATGCAACATATTGTTGAAGGACCGTCGGGCCACCAAACCCTTGCAAGCACAACACAACTAGCACAAAGAAATACCTGTGCTTGCACAGCTGCACAGGCATCTTCATGAAGACAGGTTTTTTCTGCAGGTAGTGCGTACGGCTGTTTTGTTGTGACCAGTTCTCTGTGCTGACTTTGCGAGATTGGGTTTGCTTGCAAGGTACATATTATCCGCTGGTTTATACAACCACACATTATTTATTTACACAAAAGCCAAACCTCAACTGTTTGAGTGGGACGAGCGCACGAAAGCGCCCAGCTATCCAGCTCTGCTGTCGGCACCTACGAGCAGAACTGCTCTTCATCACAGACAGACAGTCAGGGAGGTTTCACAAAGCCAAGCCCTAAATTTAGAAGTCATCATCCCAAAGTTGTGTGTGAAATGATTCATCATGACGGTAGCAGCAGCATGTGAAATGGAGTCATTTGGAGAACAATGTAGACAGGGATTTAAAAAGTACAGGGATAATTGCAGTTTTCAGAGCCTTCTAAATATTGATCGTGTCACCCCAGAAAGGTGCGGCTTCTCCAGCGTCTTACGATGAAACTGCCACTGAGCACGATTAACCAGCAAATCATGTTTCAGCACAAAACACCAATCTAACTACGCTCTGGAGAGGGGAAAAAACCAGGACAGAAAAAGGAAAAAAGCAGGCTCCTGCCCAGAGCGGCCGATGCCGTAGCTTTCGCCAGCGCTGACGATTCTGGCCATTGAGCCCCGTGCTCCCACGCGCAGACGCCGCAGGTGACCTCAGAGCTCGGCTCCTGCCCAGCTCCATCCTCGCTTGCGCCCCGGCTCCGAGGAGAGGGCTCGTGCAAAGACTCAGGGCTCCCAGAGAAACAGAGACCGCCACCAACGCGCACTCACCCGCAGCCGTTCCTGGCCAGGTAACTCCTGTGCCGGCACCGTCCTGCAGTTCAGGCGGCTTCTCTCCTCCCCGCTTTATTCCTTTGACATTTGCAGATGGAGCAACTGCATCACCCCTCAGCCTTGGTTTTGCCAGATTAAACAAGCCAAACAAGCTTTTTATTTCTGCTCATGGAACAACCCATTTCCTGATCAGTTCAACTTGTCCTTTTCTGTTCTGCTTTCTACTGGTGTTTCCCAGACACTGTTCTCCTCCGTTGCGTATAGTTTTGTAAATAATGTAACATTGCCTTGCTCAGCGGCCTCATCGTGCCCTACAGCTACCGATTATTCCTTTCGTGAAGCGTCCTAGGATCGCAAACGCCATAACTGCAATCAGCACACGCTGTCCGAGGCTAACAAACTCCAAATAACACGCAATTGCCTGTGAAAGCCACCCTACACACACGTATGAGACAATGAGACATCGATTTTAGCTGCAAAGATCTTTCAGAGTGCAAAGTATCGCTAAACACATGCGATTTAACAAAGCGAGTTTTACACAGCCTGCAAGCAGAACATATGTGGGGCAGAGGGAAACAAGAATGCATCTCAACGAATAGAAATTATGTAAAGGCTCGTCTCCTTCTTTCTCATCGTTATGCTCCCAAAGTCACAAGCTACGCGTTGATTATCTTCTATTAACGTATTGTGTCCTCTCCCTTAACTTCCTAATAAAATGTTTATCTCCAAGGAAATTCTGCAGAAAAGACTGAATTTGCATATAAATAATAGACATGTCAAAACATAAGATGCTAGGATTTGCTATTCTCACTAAGAGTGTTGTACATGATTTGTATTCCTTCGCTTCAATTCCAGTGCAACTCCACAGAATTCAATCACCACCAGCGGCATTGCACAGTGACTGGCCGTTACCGTGACACGGACTGAAGTTACGACGGCTGATTAGGGACTGCCCTTTCCGGCAACGCATATTTTTGGGCAATCCATTCCGCAATTCAAATGCAGCTTCTTAATTCTGCATTTCACGGAGGGAAAAATAGGACAATAATAAGGCTTTTAGACAGGATAAAATTTGAAAAACTACTAGAAAGGAAGCTCATTTTTCCGGAGGAGGAGGGGGGAAGGTTTGAAGGCGGGAGCTCCGCGTGCGCCGGACCGGTGATGGAGCCAGCCACCCCGCAGCAGGCATCTCGTGCCGTCACCTCGACCTCCCGGCCACGAGCCCTTCGCCCTCCACGCTGTCAAGGGCTCAGCGCTGTCGGCATCAGCCAAGCGGGAGCGAGGACACGGCGGCTTGCAGGCGATCAGACCCAGAGCTGGCGGCAGCGGCTGGGGCGCGCCGCATGTGGGTGCTTTTTCTGGCTGAGCACTGGAGCTGCAGCACAGGAGAAAGCCCCAAAGGAGAGCTAATCTCTGCAGATAATGACCCACCACGATGGCTTTCAAACTGGAGCCAGAAGAACCCTGAATGCTAAAGGTGAACGTCAATTAAAGATCCGCTGCGCATTTCGCTCCAGACCACGATGAAAACTTCTTTCCCTGCCAACAGCAAACTCTCCCGTGAGTTCTGGGTTTTTTTTGAAAACCGGCCATTTTTGAAAGCCAGCTTAGAAAACACATGTGCTCTAGGGTATAAAGAAGGCAGCGCTGTGTGTAAGATGTAATACTGAGAGGTAGAGCTTAGTATATTGACATTATAAAAACCGGGTAGCAATGGGAAATAATATTTTTACAAAGGTTACAAACATGAATGTAAGACCTAAGGGCAATTTTCCAGATGCTGCTTAGTAACATGGTATCGCGCGTTCCTGCTTCTGCTACCGAGCCAAGCGAGGTGAACGCCACAGAGCGGAGCCGCGATGCTCACCAGCCACCCAGGCCAGCGTCGCCAGGAGCAGGCCCGGCGTTCACCGGGGAAGAAGATGAGCTCCCAGCTGGCAGTTCCCTGGCACAGGGAGCATCCTCCCAGCTCCCACGGCCGAGGCAGACTCCAGTACGCTCGCACCCCCATACCGACAGCTCCTGCAGTTCCTCTGCTGTCATCCCTGCATCCATAGATCTCCTCTACATAACGGACCGATCTAGGAACGGTGCAATAAAATACACCCTTATTATTGAAATATCAATGTTTGTTTGCAAATAAACAGTTTTTTCTATTAGCTGCCAAGGCAGCTTCCTCAGTTCTGGAGACCTTTGCACATAACGTGGCACAGCACAGAGAGGATTGTTATATCCCCACACAAACTCTCCCAAACCCCGGCCACGCTGCCCAGTGCTTCAACGCTGAGGAAAGCAAACTGCGCACTGCCCACGGTGAAATGGGGGATAACAGAAACTTCTGATGTCTGTATTTAAAAAAAAAAAAACCCAACCACAAAAAAACCCAAAACAAACCACCAACAAAAAACCCCGCAACTATTTCAAGTAGCCGGGCAAACATCACCCAGATGGCAAGTTTGCTGCATCTTTGCTGAAAAATACTATGCAGCCAACAAACCCATATGGCCAACCAGAGAAGCCACATAAAGAGCGCGATAACGCCTGTACAAGCAAAATGTTAATGAGTTAGGCCCAAAGTAGACAAAAATCTGCTACCTGGTATATTACACCTCTTTATGAAATCAATGCCTATATTTATTTTAACATTTAGTCACTCAGAACCAACAGGACATGAGTCAGAGGTGTTGGCAAGAGGCCACCCACGCAGCCCGCTCTGCTCTCCCCACCCCAGTATTTACCCCTCTCATCTGGAAATGGGGTCCAACAGCCTTTACGTTCCCCTGAACGAGGAAGGGATGAGACATACAAGCAGATGGCCAATAAATAAGATTCTGGAAAAATCTCTTGCTGCCTGTGGATTTATCTTCTTTAAGAAAGCGTGCCCAGCTCGCTAGAGGATTATTACACTCACTTCCACGTACCTGCAGGCGGCAAGAGAAACGCAGAGAGGGCTGCATCCTTTGAGCCACTGACTCACACGAACGCCAAATACCGACGCCTCCAAGGCAATATATAACACGAATAAATACAGTTAGCATCAGACAAGGTGAAAAAACCAATGCCGGTATTTAACAATAGCAAGAGTTAAAAGCACAGAGGGAGCGAGACAGTCGTTATTCACCTCACCTTTATTTAAGCTACGCAGAAAAGCAAGGTGGCCCCAGGTCCTTCGTTGCGATTACAAATAACGTTATAATACTGTGTGGACGTGAGATACAATGGATGGGGAGAGGACTCTGTCGTGTCACGTAAGAGACCTTGCAAGACACACGGAGGAGTGATGGAAAAAAGGACATTCTGCCTCGCAGGCAGCGATCGCAGCGCTTCATCGGACGAAGCACTTGCAAGTTCTCTGCAGGCATCCCGGCGAAGGACAGTCAGGAGGAGGAGCAAGGATGCACCTCACCGGACACTCGTGAGAAAGGCACAAGGAAAAGCAAACCCAGCCAGCGAGCGCAGAGGCATTTGGCATCGGGGACTAACAGGAGGCGAAAGTGAGCTCTGAACACCGGACAAGATACATGCCCTGTGGCAGATAAGCCAAAAAGAAAGGAAGGGGGGTGGGTGCGCGTGGAGAAAAAGAGCTGGAAATGGAAGGATGCACAGAGGGGAGAGGCTGTCAGAGGTATCAGAGGCTTGAGACAAGGCAAGGAGCACGGGGGAAGAGGGTGGTCGAGATGCATCCGAGCAAAGCCAACTTTGGATGAGCGTAAAGGGCACACTGGATCAGAGCACGCCCACGGCAGGAGAGGGTGACTGCAAGTAGTAAGCTCAGAAAGTTCAGACATGAGAGGGAAAACAGAGAAGCAGCCGGCAGGGATGCAGGTGCTTTGTTTTATAAAGGGAAAGGCAAATTTTAATGTTAAAATCTAAGAAAATGTAAAGGCTTTGCATACGAAATCTTCTCAGAAGCACTCGTATAACTGCTATTTTTAGGGAAGCCCCTCATTTGTTTTTAAAATATTGATGTAACTGATGAATGAGCAGAGTAAGGGAAAAAACAAGGATTGTTTTCTCCTCTTACTGCTGCTTCTCACAAATTCTGTCCAAAGCTGCATGATGCATCTAGATGCAGGGGCAGCATCTCACGAGGCTCTTGGGTATCGTCCTGCTAGTAATATTATTACCTCAAACATTTTTCTAGCCCTGGTGGAGACAGAAAACCAGCTGACCACCTCCTGCGACATCCCAGGAGAAAACCCCTCGGAAGATCGGCAGGCACCGCAGGATTTGTAGGGAAGGGTCCACGATCAACACGCCAAGGTAAGATTAGCGGCTGCGAAGAGCCCTGCCGACAGCCTGGACAGAGAGGAGAACCTGCCCTGAAGGAAGAGACACAGGGTGAGAGGTGCAGATCTCCAGAGACGTGCCCTCTCTGGTCTTCGTTGCTGGAAGACTCGCCGGCGCGGTCAACAGGCAGAACAGCTGCCATCGGCTCCAACCGGCGCACAAACCGCCTCTCATGCTCGGGTAAGGGGGCTGGCACCGAGCTGCTGCAGAGGCACCAGGGCCTCCTGCGCCTGGCTCTGCCACCGCCACCGTTTTCTCCGTGGCTCCCATCAATGTGAGAGACAGTTTTGTTGACTTCCGAGATGACACCGAACGGAAAAAAGCTGTGGAGGGAGCTGACAACATGAATCTTTTATATTAGGATTAATCAATTAAAAGGCCATTACAGCAGGAAACGTCAGGATGCTAGATGGCCAAACAAATCTGTATTTATGCCCTTCTGCCTGGAATTCCCCACTTGCTATTTACCATCACCCTGAGTCATCTCTCATTTAGTCTGCTCTGAAAAGGAAGGGCTAGCTGTTTGTAAAAATCAGGGCGTTTGGGAAGGAAGGGTATTTCAACCGCCCCCAGCCACTCCGCTGGCATTTAGAGGTGCCGGCCAGATGCACGGTCACGTCAAAAGATGCGAGAGAAGGCACAAGCCTTTAATTCGTTCTTCACAGAGGCTTTTGAAGGCTGCGCGTGTTGCTGCCTCCTCCGTATTGAATTATCACAGATGCCCCCCTCCAGCTCGCGGGGAGCCCGTGCGGGTACCGCTGCAGCGGTTTCCATGGCAACGGTGCGATCCAAAGCAGGAATCCTTTCTCATCAGTCGAGATTGCTCAAGTATCCATTACACGTTTCTGTGGCGGATTGAATAACAAACACAAACGCTAACAAATCAATGAGACGCGCAGAATTTTAAGCCCTGCAAAATGCTTGCTTTCTTCTGTATTCCCGCGAGCCTGGGGCTCCCCAGCCAAGTTAGAGCGAAGGGATTTTAAATTTGGCAGGAATCTAGGTGACAGATCCTCCTGAAGTGCAAATTGCCGCAGTTCCACTGAAGTCAGCAGAGATATGACAATTTACACCCATTTAGGTTCTGCCACCGGGTAATTAGCACATTGCAAATAACTGGAAACATACTCCCAAATAAGAACACTCTTAAGCTTGAAGCAAGACTGTTTAAATAAAAAGCATCGCATTTTTTCCTAGGATTAAGCAAACTTGCAGGCTTCTCTGCTGGCTTATTCTAATATATTACTGGAAGAAGCCAAAAATTTATTCTACTTATGGGTCTTTTTGTTTCCCTAATGAAACCATGACAGCATTATCTGCCTTGATGTACCTGATGTACTTTGCTCGACACGTCTCCCACTTAGGTACAGCGCAAATGCTCTTTCACTGCTAACCTGTTTAATTCCCCCTGCCCCCAAGGACGTAGCACCCCTGAACGCCGGCTCGGTCATGCCCTGGTTTTGCCGCCTACCCAATTTTACAGGCTTTTATCTCAGTCACAGAGGTAACAATGCACATGTTGAACGTCTGCAGCAATGAGAAGAGATTTTGTTGTTCTTAACATCACGGTGCTCTGCTTTTTAGAAAGTCACCAGAAACACTAATTTTTGGTTGGCATCAATCGTTAACTACATCAAATATCTGTACACCGTATATAGCAATATGTAATGAGAGGAAGTAAACAGACTGTCACATTTGCCACTTGTAACGCAGGAAGGGCTGCTAACTTTTAATCACATGGAATACCTGCGTTCTGTATAATTTCTCTCTTAAGCAATATCCAAAAAGGTCAAGCAGAACGAACCTCTCATTCTTTCACATTGGGCTGACTGGTCTAACATCAGTCCTGGGTGAAGCAGTGGAAAAAATTGATACGAGGTTCAATTAATAAGGAATGAAAGGATGTGGCTACAACTAACGCTCACCAACCTGGTTTTGTGGGAAATAGCTCTTGTTAAGGAAGCCCGACTTCATTCTTTGAGGAGGTTCAAAGTCAGGTTGACAAAGGCAACATATTTGTAAGGCACTTAACATTTTGTACGGCATTTGACTTAGTACCAAACAGCATTCTAATATTAAAAAAATATGGCTATGCATTATCTGTAACACACACATTTAATGGATTAAAAGCTGGCTAGCTGACGGATCTCAACAGCAGTGGTCAATTGGGAATTATAATTGAATAGCGAGCTTTAGGAGAGAGGCTGTACCCTGGAAAGTAATGACTCTGGGAGAGGTAAGGCTTTGGAGCCGACAAATGACTCAGCCCACACGTGCACGCAGCCGTGAAACCAAGCTGCTGCCATGATTGGCACTTGCAGCGGAGGAAAGTGGCTGGTAAAGGTTTCTGCGTGACAGCTGGTCAGAGATACCAACAGATCTCTTCCTTCGCCCGAGGGATAACCGCGCGGCTCTGCCGTACCAGTTTGCCCAATTAGAACAGTTTTAAAGAGGGGAAGTGTCTGAAGTGGCACAGCAAGGATGTCCTTCCCTGTCCTTTTCCTGGGATAAGGATGCTTTTTGCACCTATTCAGCACACACGAGCTGTTAAATTGTGGTGGAAGGTGCATGCGAGACTGAAGACACCCTCTGCCCTTACCCACAAGCCATGCACAGGCGCTTAGTTGATCATCCCACATGCAAGCTCGCTGGTGGGAGGTGAAAAAGGCAGAGACACCCGGCAGTCAGAGGTTCCCGATATTTGCTTCTCTCCATCACCAGCAGTGGATGCTCCGGGATTCCCGAGAGCTGGGAGAGCTGCCCTGCCCTACATTAGGCTCACGCTGCGGAGCTAACGACCCCCTGTTAACGCCTCTGAAGGCAGCAGCTTGCCTTTCTCTCCAGCAGGTTATTCCTAAGGCCCAGAGTGCTGAGTCTGGGAAATTTAATGGGATTTCCACACCTCAACAACAAACAAACAAAGCCACTGAACTGTCCCTGACCTCCCCTGCTACTAATGTGTTCTCTCCCTCTCACCTGCCCCAAGACCCTTCTGCAGCCTGGGAAAGCGGGTGAGGAGCAAGCGCAGGGCAGAGTATCCACGAGGGACGCCGGAGATGGACTGATGGTCTGCACAAGACTTGCCATACTCACTCAAGTCCCGACGTCGGCAGAAAGCAAGAGAGAAAGAGGCAGCCCCAGAGGTAGGGGCAAGGGGACGTACGGTCCCAAACCGCCGGCATTAAGACAGCACCTTCCAACCGCAGCCCCGTTCGGGGTGCCAGGCTACTCAGAATTAAAGCCTGCTTTTGTAACGTCTCTATCAGCAGATAACTTAGGGCTTTAAGCAACATATATGTGTTTTAATGCCATGTGACAGGGAGCAGGAGCTTTTCTTCCCAGCGTCTGGTTTGCTGCCTTTCCTCGCAGCCGAGCCATCCTTCCCCATCCCCTCCCTCGCAGCAAGGTTCGTTATTAGCCAGGGAAACAGAGGGTGTCCAACAGCGAGGGGGGAATAAATCATTGTTCTCGGCTAAATGGAGTAGTGCGGATCTGCTAGAAACGCCGCCTTTTACCAACAGTGCAAATAATGAAGATTGCATGCACTGGGGACAATGCAATGAGCCGCCGCGCTATTGATGGGGTATTTGTACAACTCCAGGAGTTATGTTTCAAAAGCAAGCTCTATTAAAGGCAGCATCTTTGTTCAGAAGCTGAGGATTAATACTGCTCCTCAGACAATGTATAGGCTTCCCCAGCTAGACCCAAGAGAAGTCTAAGGAAAAGCAACTTGTGCTTGTGTTTCCCCTCCAGCCATCGCTGTATTTTTGACGGGACCGCCGCACCTCCTGTCACACGACTCACCTGCATCTGTGCATGTGTGTACAAGGGAGGATCATCACAGTATGTCAGTAAACAAATCTTCACAGAAACACGTTCAGAATTTAATCGGGAGGGGGGATTATCCACCGGCAGACATGAAATACAGACATTATCACACTAGGTCCATCCCCGTTTAGCCTGGTTTCCCGTTTCTGACAACCACCAGCACGAGATGCAACGGAGGAAGCTGAAAACCTTTTGCATGAGACATCAGGAACTCCTCAAGGCGTTATCCTGCATCCTAAGCAACCTTCTGCTCTCTCTGCCAGTAGAGTAGCTACAGAACAAGATCTATGAGAAACATGATTTATCTGTACAATTATAATTTATTTTAATAAATAATACTGTAACAACACGTCAAAGTACCTCATCTCTAGTGTCTAATTTTGTTGATGCCATTCAGCACATTCCACCACTTACTGTTTTTAACTGGAAACTCCTAGGACCACTGACTTTGTAACCTGATTATACCACTCTCCAGGCAGGCCATCTGCATTGATATCCAAAGGAAAAAAAAAAAAAAAAAAAAAAAAAGAGCAAGGATGGATGGCCCCAGCCCTGAAAGGACATCCTCTGGTTGTCCAAAGCACGACTGAAGCCCCTGCATCGAAAGCTGAGGGATCCGGCTCGTTCTGCCATCGAGCCTGGGTCACTCAAAGACCTGGGACCTTAAAGAGGTCCGATCTGATAAAAACGCTTGCTCGAAAGACAACCCGTGTTCAGATGTATACAGAGGGTTTTAGTGCACATCGCTTCACCTCCATTAAACTCCTAACAGACAGGGGAGCTGCTACAGTCAAGGAAAAGCTTTTTGAAAAATTATCTAGTCTGCACATACATGCAGTAACTTTTTGTTACACAGAAACGGTGGGAGCTTCAGTGCAGCAAACCAGAGACACCCAGGCTACGAAAGCTGCCCATCGGGATAGTCGCTATCATCCATACACCAGGAAACGGCTATTTCCCTACGGCAAACGGGCGCCGTGAGGCTGGACCAGCCCGTCCTTCCCCCGTGCCCTCGGGCAGCTGGCCCAGCAAAAATTTCTCCTAATCTCAGGCATTATCAGTGTAACCTTCATTAAAATACACATTTATACCAGTACTTTTAAAGGAGAGTATTCGATTTGGTGTCCCAGCTGCCGCTCAAAGCCAGTGCAAAGCCTGAGCCACGGAGCGGGGACCGAACCGCAGAGACCAGCCTGGAGATACTCACGAATCAGGTTTTTTAAATACCAAGTAACTGAGCAGATTCATGGCTCCCATTTTGCCAATAAAAATTCTGGATAACTCACCTGAGAGAGCTGGGAAGGCCATTCCAGCCGTTGGCTTACATCACGACAAGTAAGAGTAAAATCCAGTTAAGCCTGAATTCTATTTTTCCTTTTTAGGTTGGGTGGTTTTTTTCTGGTGGCATTGCTAAAAAGCGATGCACTAACAGGACAGAACACCAGAACTAGTATCAGGGAAAGACTTACGGGCTTAATTCCCTGCAGTAGTTGGCGAAAAGCGCCTAACAAATACTATTAGCATATAACGATAAAAAGACTATAAATCTGTGCAAGAAAGCATAGGGTCTTTCAAACAGAAACACGAAGGTACAGATGAAAACTAGGCATCAGCTGTGACAGCGGTTGCTCAAGTCAGAAATGACAACCAATATTTCAAACTGTTGAAATATATTGCTCTTCAGGTTTACTTTTTTAACCAAAGAACAGCAGCTTCTCTCATTGATTTTTTCAGTGTATTTAAAAAAAATACGGATTAGTACACTACTGCAGTTGTGGTGGTTTGGGTTTTTTTTTCTTAAATAGAAGAACCATAATACATAAGAGACTCCAAACCTTTTCAAAACGTTATTCTTTAAGTAGTTGTACATGTTAGTAAATAATTATCTAGGAAACAGAAGGAGTCAAAGAGACTTTTCCACTAAAAGCATCTCTGCCTAAATCCTACCTGCTCTGCAGTGGAACCTTTTCTTCTATTCCTTTATACGCATGCTTTTTACATATATCTTGAAACCCTTGGGTTCATCCGTGCCTTATTACATTTTAAAGCCTTTGGATGGCAGCAGAAAAGTGTTCTGCACTATAAACCAGAACACAGCTGAGGTTTGATGGGTTTGCTTCTCCTTTCTACCCCACAAAACACTTTCCAAATGCTATTAAAATTTAGCATACGCCATAATAACCAAGCTGCATTTTTTTTCCACATTTAAGTCAATTGACTTTCAAGTTTTATCTTTCCATGTACTTTGAATCAAATAAAGTTGTTTCCACATTTCAGGAGGAAGATACTGTGGAGTATCTCATTCTGATGAGCAGCAGTCCCATGAGCAAAAGTCCAGCTATTCAATTAGAAGTGCCAACGGCCATTGGAGACAAAGTAGGAAAGTTCTAAATTTTCTGTCTTTTCCAGCTACAGCTAGCTTAAAAAAAAACCCACAAAAAAGTGAGAAAATTCAGTACAAAACATCAACGTGAGCAGAAAGTGAGGTGCCGTGCAGGAGCGAGCTCGGGGCTCGCCTGGGAGCTCCCCGGCCCCCTCGGGGCACCCATGGCTGCCTCCCCCTCACCTTGCACCGTGGCTGCGCTGCCAACGCCGCAGGAAAGCTATGGAGCGATCGCTGGGCTTGGTGAAGGAGCAGTCCAGAGCAATGAACCCCCGGGACTCCGTACGAAAAGGCACAGGCATCACGCTAGACGGCGTCGGGAGCGGCACGGCTCGGGGCACGCCATGGAGCCGCCTTCGCCTGCCGAACCGGAGCATCAACGCCCCAGCATCGCCGACAGAAGGGCAGTGGAAATAACCGTAGCAAATCAAACGGAAGGGCTGCTGCAACGCGAAGCTGGGCTTCGTGCACGCTCGGGTCAGGGAGCTCAGGGCCAGGCTCTTCCCCCGTTACCGGGGGCTCTGCTCTTTACAGCACACGGGCCCCTTTGCTCTGAAGGAAATCGTTCCTCTCCAAGGAGGGGGAGCTGCCGCGAATGCTGATGTGAGGCCCAATGTCACCTTGCCCGTCGGAGGAGGGCTCGGGCTTGGGCTGGGTCCAGCGCCGGTCGTGCTCTCCTGACGGAGGTCACCTCTCCGCAGGGTTCGCTGACGATCTCCGGAACGACATGGCAGGAGGAGAGCTCCCGTCAGCACTCTTTAGGAGAGACAGACTGCGAAGGGAGGACAGGAACAGGGGGAATCGCAGGCAAAGGTGACTTTTTACATAAATTGGAGGGCTACCGATGCACGGCCAAGTCCAAAATTAACTCCTGGAAACACTGACCCCGGCGCAGCCTGAGACGCCGGACACGCGCGGCCAAGGGAAGGGAACCTGCAGGCAGAGGTCAGGGACCCCGGCCCACCCAGCAGGACCCCGCGGTCCCCTTTCATCAGTAAAAGTGGCATTTTGTGTGTGCTGTTCATAGTTCGGGTTTCAAGCACTTCCAGATTTAAATTAGCTAAACGCCTGTGCTGCGTTGCCCGAAAGGCGAATAATACCGAAGCGACGTCGCTCAGGGAGGATTCCTGCGATCCACGCGCAGTTGGACTCGTCTCTGCAGCATCTCTAACGTTACAAATATAATTACAACCATCAGCTTGTGCTACTGTGTGGGAAGGGGAATGATTTGCATCCGAACTGTAGCCAAGTCAAAGCAGAAGACACTTCTGAAATAGGAGCCAGCAAGGCATTTAACTAGAAAATCCTTCCATTTAAAGTTACAGATAAAATGTAGGGAGTCACACTGTAAACATTCCTCCTTGGAGCTGAGTCAGGATACAGAGGCTAAAATGAGCTAAATCTAAGTTACCTCCATTAATACCAAACATTGAGGAAAAAAGAAAATAAAAAAAAGCCTCCAGCACCACCCAAGGAGCTTCGCCCCAGCCCACCACCCCGCTCGCACCGAGGGATGCGGCTGGAAAGCCCCCAAAAAAGAAACCGTCGGACACCAAGGCACGGTTTTTTGGAGATGGTAGGAAATTTACAGTAGGTAGAAACAAGGAAATTCTTCCTCAACTCAGGCAGAACACCAAGGAAAGCTCAGTGGCAGTATGATTTATTACGTTTTGGAATCACCTCCTGGCCCGGTGATGGAAGTTTCATCATTTGGAACATTTTAGGTTCTGCACAACATTAGAAAATACACTGTAGGGCATCATCCACCTTTGGCTCAAAAGGCAGGAGAAATCACTTAATAGATTTTTCCCTGCATCGGGTTGCTATGATTCAGGGCTCTGGAAATTACACGGAATTACGGAAGTTTTGCATAGATCATATTTGATTGTGATTTCCTTCAATTGATGGCTCTATTGCTAAAGGGGTTGGAGAACAAACCCGAACCATGTGCCAAATGGGCCACTTACGCCCCAAACCTGAGGGGATGAACTTGCATGCTTTTGAACATTTAATGAATTTATGACCAGTTTGAAGAACTGAGTCATTTCTCTTCCTGTAATTTCCTCCCAAATTACATGACGAGACACACGTGATGCTCACCCAGCCGTCGACCAGGACCACACGCTCGCTGCGACTCATTTGCTTACCCGCAGGCAACCTCCTAACGCGTGCCGGATCAATTTCTTAAGAGCGCAGGAGCGAGCCCTAACTTAAAATACATGGCAAACTCTTTCCCTGGATTTTGCTTCTTTCTCACCTTACCGTTACCAGACAATATAGGCAGTGGAAAACGCAGCAGCTGTAAATTCCAGTTATGATCTAGTGTCCCAAGGACGCTCTCAGACGCTCTCCCTAACTCACGGCATCCGGAACGTTTTCATGCCGTTTTCCTCTGCCACACGGGTTTGGTCCGAGAAGGGTCATTTATAGTCACTGGCAGTTCCACAAACATCCGTGATTTAGTTCCCCAGCTATTTGTCTCCCACGAAAGCCGGGAACCTCTCAATTTTACAAGAGTTTTTACAAGTCAGACAAAAGCTATTAATAAGAGTGAAACCTACAATATCCCCAAAGGGGGGACGGGAAAAGAAAGCAGCGCTGGAAGGAAAGCTCGAGCGAAGCTCTGGCAACAGATGGTGCTCTACAAAAGGTCAACCCTTGGCTCATTCTGCTGTTCATTATTTATTAACACTCTTTCTGACATTGGCATTACTGCAAGAGTCCAGCGTTATGCAGATAATAAACCGCTATTTTATAGTTCAAGGTCTCCTGCAGGTACAGAAAAAAGTTTGCAACGTGATTCCAACGTGTTGCACGGCACTTTGGAAGACACACGTGCTAGCAAGCGCACGGACAGCTTGCAAAGTGAAGATGAAACAGAAAAGTTTCACGGCTCCCCTGCCTGGCCTCCCACTTACCGAGGCTTTTTCACCACGGTTTCCCATTTCTCACCGAGAAGTAGACAGCCAAGGTCACATCTGTTACAACCTACACCGGCTACAACAGCTCACAGGTTACGTCTGCCAGAGAAACGTTCCGTACTGAGCTTCCTTAGGGCGTCTGACCAGCAGAGCCCGTGCTGCTCCTTGCAAAGCAGCGATGGACAGCAGGGAGAGGGAGGAAGCAAACACAGCAATGCAGCAAAGCAGAAGAAACCTTCTCCTGTTCTGCAACTGCAGAGTTGTTCTTGTAACACAATAAACACGCCAAAACAGTTTCCCATTTGCCAGTGACAGCCCCATTAACGAGAGGCCAGTGCCCCCCTGCCACTTACATTGCACAGAGAACGGCCCCGCCACCCCCGCAGTAAACCTGCTTCCAGAGAAAGTCTCACCTGCCCCGCCGGCCACAGGCGCTCAAAACGGCACAAAGAAAGCGTCTGGCTCATGGCTGATTGATAAACTCTTCTTTGCCGACACATTTGCACTCCAGGCGTGGGCCCGCAGCCGTCCCCTCCATCGCAGCAAGGATGCCCGACGCAGAAGCCCTGGCCGCAGCGTGGGTACCCCGGCACGTCCTCCTGGACCGCAGCTCTGGGGGGTCTGTCCCAGATCCTGCCAGCCCTCACCAGCAATGATGACTACCTCAGACCAGCTGGCAGGGCCAGCTACTTAACCTCCTCTGCCCTCGTGAGCCGGGCTAAGCAACACCTGCGTACGACCCTCCTGCATCGCCCCAGCTGAGACGGGTTAGGGGACGTCCAAACTGGGGGAGCTGCTCCCCTCCGGGAGGACAGCAACCTCTGGCACTGCTGCTGCAGCAGGAAAATCTCTCTGTGCTTGCTTCTTTAGGCTAGTGGGATGGAAAAACAGCAACAGGCTCATCTCCAAATGTTGAACTCAAGTTCACTTTTTTTTTTTTACTTTACTTTGAGGATACTTTTTTGCATGCTTTTATAAAAAGAAACATGAGCGCAGCAGATCTCAGTTTAAGTTAAAAATCTGAAAAGGCAGATACATTCTGCCTGAGCATTACGAGTCCTTCCCTGTTACTGGAGGAAACAAAGCGCAATCTGTTTTTTCCACCTTCAGATGTGAGTAATCAGAAAGGTGAACTTAAACAACACAGACATTATCACTAAAGACTGCCAAAAACCAAAAGAGAACCTGGAGGGTCCCACTGACAAAACTGGAGATGTTTCTGTTACAGTGACCCCGTTATTGCCTCCGGGGAATGATCGGCATCAGTGTGACTATATCAATAAAAAATAAAAACATCATAAAAAGTAGTCAGGCAGAGATAACTTTATTACTAATTATGAGCAGTCTGACATGCCCTGACTCCTTGTAAAATAAAATGAAGTCCATTTTTAATATCGGCTTCCACGACTTCCAGATAATAGAGAAATTTACTTCAAGGTCTCATCTCGTTGAACAAGTCAAGAGTTTTAACCACGGGTAGGGAAACCACCAAAGGCCTCCTCCTGCTTCCCGCAGAACCGAAAGGAAGGTACGAGAGCCTGTCTGTCCTCTGTCTGCCTCCTCCTAAGTGGCAACCGGGGAGTAAGAGCTGCAGTTCATTTTAGAGACAGCGTAAGGTCTACCTATGAGATCAACAAAGTTTATAAAGTCCCAAAATATTTAGGATACCCTGTGTTTTTATCCAAGAACAATAGGAGCAAGCAATGTTTACACTTGCCATAAATGTCAGGCCAAGTGACATACCACAGTTGTATTTTGTGCCACAACGCTGGGGTTTACCCGTAACTATTAAAAAAGCTCCGAGAAGTGCTAAATGCTCCCTGCGCTTTCTCCGGAAGGTGCAGTGCTGGGTGGCACAGGGCACGGAGCCGAGATCCGGCTGCTGGGACCTGGATCCCATCACATACAGAAATCCTTACTTCCCCTTACGGAAGAAAATATCAGTGAGTAGTTTACCCGACTTCCATACCTCAACAACTTCAAAATGTTGATTTAACTTTTGTACTGTAGGTGCTTTGCAAACAGACAAAATACCGACGGTGCATTTCCACCAAAAATAGACTATTAGCTGCCAGCACTGCCCCATCCGTAAAACAACGACACGCAGCTGGAAGCCAGCGTACATTTTCTGAACCGAGTGTCCCCGCGGACAGAAGCCCCGTTTTCGCCATCCAAGTTGTTTTACAGCAACAAAGTAAGATTGCTCGACAAGAAACAGAAAAGCCTTTCATATTCTTCCCACATTTTCTAAACTCCAGCCATTTTCAGCACTTTGAATTTATGTCTGTAAAAAAGGTTAATGAACTTTTAATGGATTTCTGAGAAGGAGCGAGCAGCAGCAGACGTTACTTCGGGAACTGGTCCTCCAACATTGCAAGGGTGAACCAAGGAACAAAAAGAAATGTAAGGCCCCCTCGGATAACTCAGAAAACGGCCTACGGTACAGCAAGCCGAATTACACCACTTGCAGCCTAGTAATGGCCATGGGATATTCTACTTACCGGGTGCTTCTTAGAGTCTGGGATCTGCTGACTGTGAATGAAAATGTGTATAAATAAACGGAGAGCACGCTGGCAATGACGTTAAATGATGCTTTGTATAATTATCGCTATTCTGTGCTATCATTAACAGGCAGAAGCACAGAATCCTAATGACCACGTTCACATGGCAGTCCGGATTTGTTGTCTGACACCACATGGCCATAAAACCTCCCCACGAACGCAGCTGCTGATGGCACGAGACCCGCGGGCAGACGGCAAGAGTCTGTTTTGGCAACAGATGACCCGTTTTGTGCATGAGAAACAGCAGTGCTCTTACTGCCCTGGACCGAAAAAAGGCTTTTTCCATTTACCCAGTCACGGCCAGAGCGCAGACCGTGCGGACAAGACTCTGGCCCCCACCCAGCAGCCGTACCTTCCCTGCCCACGCCGTGTAAGTTCACATGGCCAGTGCGGACCAGGATGCTCATGGGACGGGATGCTCATGGGATGGGATGCTTGTGGGCTGGGATGCTCGTGGGACGGGATGCTCGTGGGACGGGATGCTCGTGGGACGGGATGCTCGTGGGACGGGACGCTTGTGGGACGGGATGCTTGTGGGACGGGATGCTTGTGGGACGGGATGCTCGTGGGACGGGATGCTCGCGGGCTGGGATGCTCACAGCCGGGGTCTGCACGATCAGGCTGGGATCCTGCTGACTGGGGGCTTCCCAACGCTTCTGCCCTTGCTTCAACTCAAACAACAAACCCGGGTATTTACAGGTCTCAAGGTTAATGTAAGCAACTTGAAAGCATCTTCACCCCGAGACAGAGAGCTTCAGACGTTCGAAGGCTTTTGTGGGGAGCACCAGCGCAGACCCATACACCATTTCTTGTTACGAGAGGAGCAGCAGCGAGACTGGACTGAGTTTGTACTGAAGCACCTTCCACAGAAAAAGGGACCATCTTTACATCATGAACTCTCCTAACGAAACCGAGCCATCACCACAACATAAAACCCTACACAGCTCCAAGGCACTGAGCCTTGCTATTTTATTTCTCAACTGTGTACCTACCACTTAACTCTGAAAAATATTACTTATAAAAGATGATTCCTAAAAGCAAAGCTTGGAATTTTATTACGCCTCTGGGCTAGATCGGCTGATCTTTGAAGAAATAAGGTTGTACCCTTTTCATTTGATATC
Source organism: Grus americana (assembly GCF_028858705.1). NCBI lineage: Eukaryota > Metazoa > Chordata > Aves > Gruiformes > Gruidae > Grus > Grus americana. The sequence goes on along the minus strand of NC_072872.1, from coordinate 9,158,459 downwards.
CACAGGACAATATTTTAGTGGTGAGCAAGGTCAGAAGGAAAAGATCCGCTGGGCTCTTGCCACGTGATGCACGTTTGAGGCAGCCAGGCCGGCATCGCCAGGCTCAAAGGGCCGCCACGCAGCCTTAATAATGCAGCATACTGGAATTCGACGGATTATCCCTGCGAAGGCAGGAAAACACCATTCGACAGGCAGCAAAGCAGACTGAGCACGTGAAAAGCCCTCAGAAGCGCAGAGAAAAAACAGAAAGTAACATTCAAAAAGGCAGGGCAAGAAGTAATAAGGAATCCCTGCGACGTCACATTTGTCAGCAGTTGACAAAGACTTCTCAACCTCAATAATCAAACACCCCTTCCCATTGTATAGAGCGCTCCATTTATAATAAGCACTTCTATTGTTATTACTGCATTTTAACTTCATTTTGCTGTGTGAGCCACCACATTTGTCCCTTTCGGAACCCTATTTACTCCTCGGAGAGGGCAGGACGCCCAGACGGAGACAGCCGTGATGGAGCACTCTGCGGAGGAGCCGCTGGACGCCGACCAAACCGCCGCGCTGCGCTGCCTGCAGATAACGCCCGCAGACGATGCTCGTGGGGAGGGAGAAGGATCACACGCTCGTTTCGAGCCCATCCCACGCTGCACAGCTACCGGCCAGCCAGCCTGGGTGCCCATGCTCGACTAACGCCAACGGGGAGCTGCCTCTGCAACTGGAGCTCCCGCGGCTGCTTCAGAACAACGGCGAAGGAGAAGGCGCCGGAGCCAGGAAGCCCTTGGCCAGCCAAAACACCGGCTGCCAAGAGAAGGCAAGGGCAGCAGCGGCCGTTCCCGGGCTGCGTGTGTAGCGAGCAACCTACGTCCATCACAACGTGGACACCCAGCTAAAGTCGTGTCCTTGTTTTTCAAAAAAAATAAAGAAAAAAAAAAAAGGAGAACTCCCCCTCTTTAATGCTCTACAGCCTCAAAAATGTCACTGCATCTGCGGGGAGGGAATGGCTTATTGCAAGGTCATTTAGCTGAGTTCACCTTGAAGGTCAAAATGTACCACGATATTTTAAAGCCCCACTAAGTTATATTTTTATTTCCCTACCAGTCTCTAATCCCACGCCTTTCCAGTTACAATGGTTACCGGTGCCAGCAGTAAGCACTGCCAAGGTCCGAGGAGAGCCGGCGAGCCACCTGCCCGGGATGCTGGAGCTGCGGCGGGGAAAACACCCGGGCTCGGACCCGGCGGGGGGACACGGAGGGAGCTGCACGCTGTGACGCCTTCCCCTTCCCTTCTCCCTTCGGCACAGCCGGCCGCGGCTCTTGAACAAAGACGTTACAGTTCTGCCGGAGGATCTGGGGCCTCACCTGCATTTGAAACAGTGAAAGCATTCCCACAGACGACCGACTCATGGGGAAAACCAGGAGAAAAGCGAGGTATCGCAGGCCTTTCCTGATGCACGCACGGCACTTTCTGCGCCCCGGCAGAAGCAAATGGAGACACGTGGGCTCCGGAGGGTCCCGGGGCATTACAGGGAATCGGTTCGTGCAGCTGCTCCTCTGCCCCCGCTTCCCCGGGCTGGGCGCTGGGCGTCGCTTCGCCTGTCGGGAGGGATCCGGGCAACCTCTCCTCGAATCTAAAGTCGTCTTTTTTTCTTGTTAAAAAAAAAGGAATAATTTGTTCCTGATGCCCTAATTTGCGTGTTTTCCTGGGGTGGAGAACGCACCTTAACTCAAGACACGGTGCAGCGCTACATGCCAAAGACCGGCTTGGAAAAGCCACGAGCTGATGTTTCACAGGAGCGTGAGCTGAAAGCTGCCCAACGCTGGCTACCGAAATAGCTTGAAATCGCTATGTATCAGAAACTAGCTTCTATTTTACCTATGACTTAATCCATACTTTTTCTCTGGTATATGTGCCGATAGGCGTTTGCTGCCTGCAAATTGTCATGCTAAGCAAAACACAAAGTCAATTCGCTTTAAAAGAAATTGATTTGAGAGGATTAGATTAATCAACGTTCCTTTTTTCCAACCGAAAACAGAGTCTGAATAACAATTCAATATTCAACCCCAAAACTTTGGTTTAACTTTTTAAAGCACCCAATTAATTTTTTTAAGCAACATGCAGCTCGTGGGATGCTGCCATCCATCGCCACTGTGCTTCCCATCAAATCGGTGCCGAAAAGTTTCCACGCAGGGGCTTTGCAGGCAAAGCTGTTTGTCCTGAGCAGACCCGTATTAGCTTTAGCGAGCAGATCCATCAGCCCGAACTGCCCGCAGATTGCAAAACCCCAGCTTCCTCCTAAATCACGCCACGCCATATTCTGGTTACAGAACCGGCTTTTGCAGCCGCTCCAGACGCCGGGTGGTGAGAACTGCCGACACGCCGCTGCCTTCCGAGCGGTTTGCTTTATGGGCTGGTGGGGCTAGCCCCGAAATTCAGCTGCACCCCATCAGCCTGCGGAATGGGCACGGCACGGCATCACCCGCCCTCAGAGCAGCGATCAGTCCTTTTAAACAAACGTCTGCGAGCACATTTTTGAATTGCATCTGTGGTTTTAATGACCTGCCTCCTGGGAACACCAGGAGAGGACGGAGAGGCTTCCCCCCCCAGAGGCTTCTGGCTGCTCGCTCTGTGCTGCACGGTGACAGCGGGTGCTGCTGACGGTGCGTCGCGTGACCATCACCGTTGCACTTTGCACGGCCATCACCGTTGCACAGCATCTCGCGTGCTGGGGAAGGGGGACGGGCAGCCCAGGCAGGAACGGGCAGACCCTGCCTGCTCCTAACACCGCTGCGGGGGGCACCACCCAGGAATCACCCACGGACTGCAGACTGTTTTCTCGTCTGCACCCATCAGGCAGGATTTTCCCACTGGAAAGGGAGGAGTGGCACCAAAAAGCTCTGCGCTGCGATACCTCTGCCTTCCCGGCCAGGCTTCCTTCGGTATCAAAGTGCCTCAAGTGCTATTATGAAGGCAAACCATCCTGCAACTGCAACGTGTTTTGAACAAGCTATTTCAAAAGCTTACATACTTTGCTTAACTTCACTTTTTTTTTTTCAGATGAAAGTAATAGAGGTCTCCCTTTCAGCATGAAACAAAAAGATGCGACTTTCCACCTCCTGCTCATTTTATTCCACGCTGACATTGCTGAAAATTTTATTTTTAAATAGAATTTCTTTCCGATAATGTATATCAGCAATCAAATGTAGGCGCAGCACGGTTATCTGACAAGTTAAAAATTCTATGGTATTTTCCCCTAAATAGTTTCATGTACTGATTACTTAGAAGAGCGTATTCTCTGCAAAGCTGCAACCAGGCACTCAGTTTTTGCTCTTACTGATAAATGTAAGCGATAAAAATATGTTCTATTCTACAGCAGTGCCTATTAAAATGTAAACACAGCTAGAAGATTTTTGAGCAGGCTACAAAAATGCTTTATTCATCGTCAGAGCAAAAGGCTGGCTGAGGCTGCTTAAACCCGGCAGGGTATGTAAATACATCAGCTGGCGCGTTCCACTGGAGGTCAATATTACGGTTATACAGGCGTTAAACCAGGGGATCTGCTCCGAGGCTCTTCCTGCTCAGGTTCCCAAAATTTGGAATCGCTGCGGTGAGTGGGACGTAGGTTTGATGGGTGCAACGGGAACCTGGGTGCTGCTGGGCCGGGGCGGGAGCAAGTGCATCACCCAGGCTCCAGCGAAACCCTTCCGAGAGCTGTGGGGAAGCGTCCGGGTCCAATATCGTGGCGAATTTTCCTGTTTCTGAGGTCAGAAATACATTTACGGTCTGCGTTAAGCAAGATGCTGATGAATTAAAATTCAAAACGTCCCTCATGAATAATTCACTGAATGCGTGCAAGTAAATTATAGCGATGTAAATATATCTATGTACATAAATAGATACGTATATATGCAAATTAATACATTAAGGGCTCAAGTTATCCACGAGGAAAAATACCAGTCACGTAAGAGTGTTTGCTTAATACTGGATCAAACATGTCAAACTAAAACTAAAGAAACAGCCCGTAAATTTATCAAAACATGGTATGAAGTGCTCCTTGTACCATGTACACTTGAATCAGATGTTACAAATCCTCCTAATTTTTTTAATTTCCGCCCCCCCCCCTTCATGTTTTACTCTCACTAAATCCAACCTATTGCACTTCGGTCCGACCCGAAATGACGGAGCGCAGGTTGCTGTTCTGCAGTCACCCACCGCTCGCGTCACTACGCAGAGCTACCGAGCAATCACTTCAGCATCGCCTCAGCAATCTGTGCTCTGCAGCTAAATTACATGAATAACAATTACCGTGGTAAGCTAGCAAGTGTATTAAAATCCTTGAATTCTTATGAAAGAGAAAACAATATAAATGATAGACATAGGTGCAGAGTCCGTCGATCATCCCTTTCTCCCTCACAGCAAGGTGGGATCACATTAAAAATAGAACAGACACCTGCAAACAGACGAGTATTTATACGGAATATTGTGACAACTGTCATTTCGCATTAGTCAGAGAGATCCCACAGGACTTGGGCAAATATTAAATGTACCAGTTTTTGTTTACTGGCAAAATATAATAAAATCCACCCTCCCCGACGGATTCCTGGTGGGGATTGCTCCTCTCCCTAAAGTCATTCATAAAATAAGGATGTTCTTCCAAGATCCTGGGTAGGAAACACTTTATCAGGGCACCAGAGTATGGAGCAGGGGGGCTGTTGTGACTCCTCTCTTGGACTCCTCCAGGTTTTTCAGCACAACTTGATTACGCTGGGCTCCAAAAATGACTCTAAGTCACCTAAAGTCAACGCAGACCCATTGCACGACCCCGAAGGGGGTACCACGTGCTGCAGAGGGACACCAGCGCTGGCGTGGAGCCACCTTGCAGAGGGACGGCATCCCACCCACGGCCGGGTAACGCCGGTGCGTAGGAACACCCCTGCCTCTCTTGCAGGAGAGCAGCAAGTTACGTGAAAACGCGGAGAAAGCTGTTGCGCTTTCTGGTGGAGACTCCCTGCAATGAATCCGCGCAGAGCTGCAAGTGACACTACGTTCATGTTTTCCCTCAATGCTGATAAAAGAGCAACAGCAGTACTTTGTGAATGTTGTTAGAGGGACTTCCAAAATTTTCTCTTGACCTTATTAAGCTTAACCTTAACCATTCGGACACTTGTAACTTCCTCTAAGGCATTTCCCAGCGTTTCCCGAGAACGTCACCAGCTCCGAGAGTGGAGGCTCACTCCTGCCTACCCCGGGCGTGCGCTATTTCTGTTTTACTCGATTCCCTCATTTGCCAACCAGTGGACAGAAGCCATAAAAAGGAAACCAAACCAGATTACACTTGCCAGCCCGACCCGCGGGAGTGCATTTCAACTGAAGTTGCTGAAATGACAGAAACATGTTGTTCCCCACTTAGCCTAATTGACAGGCTGTAACTGTTGATTAATTACGTAGGGAAGGCACAAGGAAGCAACTAGGCGATACGCTTTTATTTCCCAGATCTTCCAGGTATGACCTCCAGGCCCGCCGGGCAGCATCTTGCTGGCTGCGCCGCGTCAGCAGGGGAAGCGCCGTCCCCTTTCGTTACCCCGTGTTCGGTTTACCCCTCGACTTGCATCTTCCCACCAGGTTGTCCAAGGGCTGCTTCCTTTTTTCCCCAGATTACATGGGGAACTGCCAAGAGCTGAGCTCACCTGCTGCTTCTCGCTGCTTCCCAGCTGTGCCCTTCCCTGCTCCCTTGAGTCCCGCGTGGAAAAGTTGTACATCTTGAAACTTGTTACATTATCAAAAGAGCAAACCGCTATTGAAACTCCTCCGTCACACAAAAGATGGTTATCTGATTAATAATTCAAATGGTGACCCCTAAAGAGTGAAGATCAGAAGAGGTCTGTAGGCATCTGAGATTGTGTTTCCTGAACACGTTCCTCAAGGGTCTCGGGGAGGAAAAACCCCAAATCCAGAGCTAGACCTACTTCTGTTTATGTACAATAATAAAAACCCCTGTACGGATGAAGCATTTCAAGGTCTTGTTACCCTGAGTCTTGCGCAATAAAAACAGGACTTTCGTGAAGGTCCTAGATGCTCCTTTTACTTGGTGAAAGACATTTACATCACTCGAAGCAAAATGTATCCTCAATGGCAATGTAATTCCTATCCAAAAACACACCATGCCCTACATTTTATCATCAGCGTGGTTAATCATTTATACAGCCCTGCAGATGTACGCAGTACTCTCTGGAAAAGATGAAGGCACATTGCGTGCCCCAAAGAACGCGCAGTGTAGTACAGGGAAGGCAAACAAGGGCAGAGGAAGACAAGACATTGGATGCAACCTTAGATGGACAGCATTGGAGGGGTAAGAGATAGAATCATAGAATCATTTTTGTTGGAAAAGACCTTTAAGATCATCAAGTCCAACCATTAACCTAGCACTGCCAAGTCCACCACTAACCCATGTCCCCAAGCACCACATCTACACGTCTTTTAAATACCTCCAGGGATGGGGACTCCACCACTTCCCTGGGCAGCCTGTTCCAGGGATTGACAACACTTTTGGTGACGAAATTGTATCCAATCTAAACCTTTCCTGGCACAACTTGAGGCCGTTTCCTCTTGTCCTATCATTTGTTACTTGGGAGAAGAGACCAACCCCCACCTGGCTACAACCTCCTTTCAGGTTGTAGAGAGCGATAAGGTCTCCCCTCAGCTGATGGACAAGGAGACAGAATCGGTAGGGGTGAAGGGAACTGCAGAGCCAAGTGGGAAATCAAGACAAGAACACGTCAACGGGGCAAAACTCTAAACACATTAAAGGTGAAGAAGTGGGCCTTGAAACAGATGCAGAAAGAGCCAAGGTGCCACCAACGGGTTCCAAAGAAAAGGTGACAGAACTGGGATGGGAGGCAAGGACAGTGTTAACCAGGTCTTAGTGTTTCGAGGGGAGCCACTGGAAGGACACGGAGGTTATTGGAGCGCATGGGAGGGCTTTTAGGGAATGGGGAAACATCAGTAGTCTTCTCGAAAGAGCAACAAAAGCGTTGTTCTAAAACAATTCACGCAAGAGAAGAGACAGGGCTGCTCAGATCAGAAATAAGACATAAAAAGTAACGTGGCACAGCGGAAAGTGGAGAACTGATCCACCTATCATGCGACGCCACCAGAAGCATTTTATAAACACACATTAAAATTCAGGTTCTGTTTCTGATCGCCTCTCCCGGGCCGGTTTTGTGCCTCTGGCCGAGGGGACTGGAGAGGGCATGGCCCTGACTCACGTCCTGGCCAGCACCGAGGTCCCCGGCTGTGCCGACTCGGATACACGCTCCTGACGAAGCCAATCTGTCAGCGGCCTTTGACACCCGAATTTTCCCTCTTGCGTTGTCCCAATGTCCAGGGCATCTGGGCTTGTTTGTACCAACCACGCTCGTGTCGAAGCACGGCCTGTCGAGCGACTCCCTGTCATCCGGGCTGGGAACTGGCTCAACGATTTGACCACATTCCCTCCCGCCTCGTTAGTGGTCGGGTGGGATGTACACTTGCCAATTTTCCATTGTGATATTTTTACAACATACTATAGTTAAGCTTTATTTGGTAGACCCTCTCTCTAGCGGTATCCTTGCCAGCAGTTGGGTTACTTCTCCACACTACGTAGGCCAAGTTTACGATGTCTTTTTCCCAAGTGCATCGCTGCGTCACCAAGAGCTCTGGCTGCACAGCGGTATCAGCGAAGAACCACACACTTCGCCTGAGTTTTCAGTAGGAAAAAAACCCAACAAAATTAGAATAAAGCTCTTGCAACCTAAAAATCCAACTTAAAAAGATGAATGTAAGAAAGAAAACCGTGGTTTTCTGAACAAGAGCAGAATTTGGGTTTTCTTTGAGAAAAATGTGTCCCTTTGAACACCACGCCTTGCAACGCAGCCAAAGACCCACGCAGTCTGGGAGCGAGGGAGACAGACCTTGGGAATAAGTGGGAGAAACTTCTTACGGAAGCCAGGAATCCCACAGAGAAGGGATGGGCGGTAGATAAGAAGCAGGAATTGGGCAGTACCTGCTGTGCACAGGGTAAGAAACTCTCACAAAATCCTGGGGTGTATAAACTCAGAAATATCAAGCAGATGGAAACTGGGAAAAGTGCAAGGCTTGCACGAGACTCACAAGAGCACACATGTAGTCTGTCTGCGAGGGGCTCATACGGGCGCTGGGCTGCCGCAAGCACAGCAGCCTCCTCCATCAGCACTTCACCTCCCCTAACCACGGCACCGACAGCCCTGCCAGGTGGAAGAGATCCAGCCGCAGGCTCCTAGAAGATAGGGGACAGAGCCAGCGCAGCGATAAAACGAAGCATTTGAACGGTACAAGCAATTAGCCCCTTGAAGCATCATTCCTAAGCGCGCAGCAGATTCTCCGTCTTTTCCTATCTTTAAATCACAGCCAACATCTTTTTGAAAGATAAAGGCTCAACGAGAAGTCACAGACGGAATTCAGGCATCAGTAGGTGGAATTTTCCAACGCGTGCTACACAGGTCGGATGATCACAGTCGTTCCTCTTCACCTTGCAATCTGTATTTTAATTAATGTACCCTCCTGGTTATAGGATATCAAGAAACATTGCAGCTAACAATCTTCTGCTTGGGGTTTTTCCTCCTAAAATGGACTTTCGACAATTGCTGCACGTTTTCCTTTGATTTTGATAATCTAACGTTAAAATCATGAACTACCCCCAATCCACTTCAGATTTTGTTTGTTTAATGAAGCATTGAGCAATTTCAAAGGTGTTTTCACAGTGCAAATACTGGGCAGTTACACGCTGAGAAGATCCTTTGATATCTGAACAGTCCTCCAATGACAATCTCGCAGTTTTAATCTTTCTGGTACTGGAGGCAATCTAGTTGATCTTACAGACATTTCTGATGGAATGAGCCTTCTTCTCCCCCCAGTTTTCACACAAATGTATCAAATATTTACAAATATGAAACAATGCGCTTTATGTTCTTCTTCTGCTTAGGGCAACACTTTGTGACACAGGTAGCTGATATTTATTAGTCATTAAAGAAAAAGAAATTAAACCCAAAATTTCTTAAAACTAATTATTTTAGTCAATACTCTATTGGGGTTTTCCTCTAACACCAGCCACTGCAGAGCTCTCATACATTTATATATAAAAAGAGTTATTTTTGTGGATAAAAGTCAACAACAAGTCAATATTTTTTGGCAGATAGCCTTCGCTGTTCTGCTAGCACAAGCGCATCCAACTGCTGATGAACTTTAATGTTTCCCTGATATTGTTTTCTGCTATAGAATGGAAGATCTAATCTACGCTGAAGGTCAGTCCACACCGAAGGCTGCAATCAGTGACAGCATTCATAAAGCCGACTGAAATTTGTAATATTGTGCAACATCCTCTGGACTGTCACAACAGTGGCTCTATTGATATGTCCTCTACCCAGGATGCTGCAGAGTTGGAAGTACCCCTACGTCCGCACCGTGAGAAATAATTGATCCACGGGGCAAAGCAGAGCACGTGGAAGCTGCTGGCGCAGCCGGTTTAACCCCGTGCACACTGTATAAAGAAGGATAAAGTCCTGACCGCTGTCACCAGCAGCCCACACCTCTGGCAGGGACACCTACCTTCATTTAAAGCAACAACTAGTGAAAATCCGTCTTTTTAAATAATCGCCTTGTCCAAGTCTAAAGGCACTGTATCTTGGGGGGAGGAGGGAGGGGGGGGAAGGCGTAATTAAAACCTGGGCTTCTCGCAATACCTCAGAGTCAGGCAATTATGAGGCACTTTTAATGAGTAATTTAGGTAATTAAAGAAGTCAAACATATAATACGCAAGAAGCGGTACCTGTGAGCTACTGCTCCGTGGCACTTTGCTCTCCAGCCCTGGCCGGTGCTCGCAGCAACACGAGTGCCGTCTCCTGCTGATGCATCGCCTGGGCTGGATAACAGCTAGAGAGGGTTTTCCGCATAAGCTTCAGCTGTGACTCATGTTTAAGCGTGTTTAATACCAACATGTATAAAGTATGTTGGGTAATTGCCGCTGGAATTCAATGTGTGCTGCATCTCATTGAGGATATGCAATTTACTGGCGATAGTCTAGTAAAATAACTTTATGGCTTTCTGTCATGATAAATAACAGTTTATAGCATAATGGAATTAATATTTACATTGAAAGCTACGTGGACTGTTCAAATAAAGTTGCTATATATAGAACCATCTCAACCGCAGCTGGTTTTTTAAATGCTGTGAATTGACAAGACGACTTGCCAGTATTAAATTCTCGTGCCCTCCAGCCATCAATAAACCTTCGGATTTTGGGTTTGTAATCGAAACCCTTCCACATGCTTGATACAATGACTGTAGTTCAAAAAGTGTTAATTCGGAAGGTGACAAGTGCGATGCTGAAAGGTCTCTGGGCTTCGGGAACTCTCCCTGCCCGCTCCGCCTGCCCTAAGGATGGGGACGGGGGTGGGTCGCCAATTTGGACCGCAAGGCTTGGAGCCAGGAGCAGAAACCTTAGCAAGTGTTCACAAGAAAGTTCGTGATTTAATGCAGAAAAATCGATCATGTTTTTGTAATTATAAGTGTATTTTTTAGTATTCCAGCAAGGAGGGATTAAAAAGACACTGAAGTCTCTATCTCTCAATATGAAAGTCAGAGGGACAAGAAACTGACCATTTTTAGATGGATGTTTCTCAGATATTTCAAGTTAATATACTATGGTCGATGCTGACGTATTTTTATCCACCCCGTATCCTACCACCAAACTTCTATCAAAATTGTGCGTAACAGCCGCGGCGTGCTGCTCGGCGCGGAGCATCGTCCCATGCCCGGTGTCACGGTGGAGGTAAATGCCACTTCCTGGACTGCAACCAGTTTGTAAAAGTTTTGCTACGTTTAATACCACTCATTTGTTTCCCAAAGAGTCTGCAGCTCTGTCTTCAGAGAGCTACGTACAGCCTTCAACAAGCTGAACAAAGGGAAACGCCCTCGTTAAAAATTAAGTCCAAGCACTAGACACAGCCTCCTCTCTTAAGAGAGGACAGGCGTGAAGGGAGGCAGGAAAGGAGAAGGAATTTAATCTTTTTAAGCTCAAAACCATGCTTCCGTTTAGCAGGAAAAAGCTAAAATAAATTGCTCTGGCCGTGGTGGGTAAGACATCACAGACTGAATGGAAACCTATCCCCACGGACGACAGTCGGCGTGGCCGACAAAAGGACAAGAAAGGGGCAAAGCTGTCGCTTACACCATGCTCAAAAGTACAAGCAGCAGGAGTATCAGCCAGTGCAGCAAACCCACAGGCATTTCTGTAACCAACTTCCACTGCTTAAGCATGAAAATGCTTCCTCATTCTTGTTTTAGTCAAAATTTGTTTATGGCAACAGGCGCATAAAAACTGCAGGCAAAGTGTAACCACCAACAGAAACACCCACGCAGGATTATAGAATATACTTGGGTCAGACAGAAGGCATCATCTTCAAAAACATATTTATCGTGCTCTAAAACACTGCGGTCCTCAGCAGCACAGGGCCTTGTAATGGAAAAATGCATCATCTTTGTTGCGGCAAGTGACAAGCAGCAGCCGGCGTGGAAAGGCCATCCCGAAGAGCTGCAGGGCGGGAAGGCGGCCGCAGGGACCGCGGCGCGTCGGTGACGGTCAGCTGGAGCCGCGGCGCGTCGGGACGGGCGCCCTGGCACAGCCCTGCCAACCACCGCCTCCACCGCGCGCAGCCCTGCGGGGGCAACCGCGGCACGCCGGGACGTGCCAGCGCCAGCCCTCGGACTTTGCATTTGGAGGTCTGAATCTTAACTTAATTTATTAATTAATTTGGAGATCTGAATCTTTAACTCTGTGAAACCCAGTTACCTTATAAAAGTTCAGGGCTATCTTACCTCATTTTGAGAACTCACCAAAATATTAAACCAAGCGTAGCTTTGCAAAGCTTTGCAATTACAGATGAACATCGAATCTTCCCTGGCTTTAATCTGCAGAACGTTTGTGTCATTACCAGGTTTTGGGTATTTATTTTTTGAAAATAATGTAAAAGCAGTACTCCAAATCCCTGGTGTGAACGCCTGAGAGGTGGGGAGCACTGGAAATCGCAGGGAAAAGCACTGCCTGGCAAATCCCAAACCCATCCAAAGGCAGGCTGTGACCGGGCTACTCGGTGGGCGACACCGCCGCTCCCGGGGAGAGGCTGCCAGAAGAGCTCAACGCTCCTTAGGACGACTCCGTCTCGAGGCACGCACACGAATTTATCGCATCCTGACGCCTTCTAATGCAACGCGTAGGACAGCAAAGCTGTCACCGGGAGGAGGGGGAAGCTGAGGCTGCACGAGGAGCACCGTCTGGCTCCCGCCTGCGGAGAACCGGAGCCGCTGCCGAGAGCCCGGCAACCCTGGCGGGTGGCAAAGCAAAACCGACCCCGGCCAGAGCAGCTGCACCAAGGGACGGAGAGAAGCTCCAGCTGGGAAGGGGCAGCTGGGGATGCCCGGCTGCGGAGAGCACCGCCGCAGCCCCGGCGAGGGGCAGGCACTGACAGCGGAGGGGACGGGGGGGTCTTTGGGGCGGTCAGGCTGTGGCTGCGCCCGCCAGCAGCCCCCCGGGACGGCGGCGGGGTCTCTCCCCGGGCGGGAGAGCGCTGCTCATCCCCAGCAGCCACGCGATGGCAGCAGAAATATGGAAACACCGGAACGGACGAATGCATTATCATACAATTATAACGAAAAGCTATTTTGCAAAGATGAGGCGACTGCTAAATGTAACCCACCATCCATGAGATTTTTAAGACAAGTAGGGAGTAGAAAAATAGTTTTTCCCTCTGAAATACAGCAATTTACATTTGCTGCATTAATTGCCGATAGGGTTAGCTGTACTTTCTGGTTGTAGCAGTGGTACAATACAGCCCTCTCTCCCTGCGATTTTTTATTGTGATTTGACCTAGAGCAGACACAGTAAGAACGGCTCCTCTTTCAAACTCCTTCCTTGAGGTTTGGGCAACTAACTTGTCTCAGCTCCGGCTACGGGTTTACCCCGCAGGGTGCAGTGTCTCCCCTGGAAAGTGCTGAACAACCCGAGTTCAGTGAGTCCCCATGAGAGCATCAGTTAATTTATTCTAAGAAATAGAGTATTTGCTTAGTTCAATGGCTGGCTGTGCCCTGGGTTCAAACCCGGCATATCCAGTGAATGGAAAACACCAACGATCTTGTTCCTGTCTGCTCGTCCCATCACCAGCCGTTATCTCAGGAGCCAACATCTCATTAGTGCCCTTTTGTTTAAGATGCTCACCTGCTTTGTGTCCCCCCCCCCTTTTTTTTTTGGCAGCACTTTTTTATTTTGCAAACGGTTGGCACCCAAAGTGAGACTATCTATAAAACCCTGACAAAGCTGAACCGGGAAGTACCGCTCTCCCCGCCGGCTGCTCACGGACGCACGGCAGCAAAGCGCAGTTGGAGCATCCCACCTGGATCCGGGAGGACTGCACTTCCCCAGACTTTGTTCATGCAGCCCTGTCATGAAGAGCACGTACACGCATTTCCCGGAGACGGGGGCCACGCCTGGGAACGTGTGAAAGGTTTGCACAAGCGAACGACCACGACCGTCGCTGCCAGCCTGCGCGCGCCGCGCCTGGCTCTGCAAAGGGAAGGACTTTACGTGCCGACAGCGCTCGCGGGCCACCGCAGCCCCGTTCCTCCGCAGCCCACCTCCCTTTTCCTTCTGACAACTGGGCATGACTACGCAATCGATGCTCTAGATTTCCAAAGAGTTGTACAAACACTGGCTAATTAATTCTTATCTCTTGCCTATAAAAAGGGCGAGTAAATAATATCCTGCAAAGTGGTGGCTGTTACAACACGCGCACGTGCAGGACAGGGCCGCACTCCGGAATCCCATTTGGCCAGCTTTTGTGTCTGTGCTGCGTTTTGGGGACAATACCAGATTTTGTCTGGGAACTCCAGCACCTTCAAACCCAAACACGACTGCGCTCTTACTGCTTCCCCTCCCTCCCCACATACGCTTTGGGAAGTGATATCCGTCTTTCCAACAGGAACTCAGGAAATTAAAATGTTTAATGCATCTCCGATGCATACAAAATTAGCAGCAATACAGCAAACGAGATTTGTTTTCCTTTCCAACACACCGCAAAATAAATAAATAAATAGAAACACATTAAAACGCAGAGACGCCGAGGCTCCTCGTTTCCAGTGGAAGCCCTTATCTCCGTCACAGCCCACAATGCAATTACAAGATTACAAGGCACACGCTGCTTCAGCATCTGGATCCTCCCTGCAATCGCAGGGATCCCTACAGAAAAAGGAAACCTTTTAATCTTGCGAGGAACGGCAATGATTTTACCTCGCCGCGCTGCACCCCACTTAAAACGCTCCAGGAGCTGCGCGATGAGCGACCTGCAGTGAGGACTTCAGTCTTTGGAGCTTGGCTTTCTCTACGCTTGCACAGAAGGGCAACTGCGTGGTCAAAAAAGTAAATGCTGACCACTGTCTCTGGTCCAAAAAGTATTTACGTTTATTTTGTTCTGCTGTAAGCTGTCTCATCTAAATTGCCAACACTGGGATAAAGTTCGGACCAATAAACTTCCGCTCCCACCTCCAGTCCCCAGCACATTAAACTGAGGCCACGGATCCAGCAATCCAATCTCCATATATTTTATTCTCAAAATATTTCATTTCTCGCCACCAATCTTTACATCTCCTATTGGATTTTGTTTTCATAAATGGATTTTCCCACAGAGCTGGCAGAAAATATATTTAATTTCGAATTTCTCTAAACCGAAATAGTCAATATAAATGTCAATGTGTATTTGCGCTGCACAGCCTTTGCAGGGACACAAACCTCACGTTTCAGAGCGGGGCCCAGGGGTGCCCCTTAGCTTGCTTTGTGTCCGCACACTTGTTCTAACCTTTTATTTAATAAGGATGGCTAAGTAATATAAAAGTCTATACGTTAATTTTTGGTTGGTTTGGTTTCGGGGGTGGGCAGAAAGAAGCATGATGTCTACCCCTGCTCTGCAGACAAAACAAGAGGAAGATGGAGAAATGGGGTAGCACCCATCCCGCGGCGGGGGCTGGTGTCTGTCACCCCATCCAGCACGTTCAGCCCCCCGATTCCTCCCCAACGGAGGGGTGTGCAAACTCACGTCCTCCCCTTTCCCCCGCAGTGCGTGGTGCAGTTGCGGCATCAATTACTCAAACAATTTCAATCTATCCAGACGCTAATGTCATTAGTCCACAGAGATCCTGTTGGAATAATTTACAGCAAAACCACCTTTACATGCTGAATGAAAAATGGTCTGACTTCAGTGAATGGGATTTGAATTAAATCCTACCACCTGTGGCTCAGCTTTATTCACGCTCTTTATTAAGGGGGGGGGGAGAGGTGATGCAGCCAATTACAAAGCAATTACCGGAACGGCTACCGCAGACCTGCTGCCTCGCGCTGAAGGGACGGTTGCCCTTGACTTGGGCAGAACTTGCCCACGGGCCACCTGCACTGGCGTTCTCAGCATTCAAACCGCAAGGATAATTAAGGCACACAAGGCAAGCCCCCCTACGGGAACGCGTTGCTGCTCTGACGCTCGCAGTCGCTGACCCACCACACCGTTTACCTGTCTTTCACCGAAATCCAACACGGACACGCTCACGCTGAGCCGCAACCCCGAGAGCTCTCGCTCTTAGCTTTGCTTCATACAGCTCGTGCAAAAACCTCAGTTGTTGCCATGAAGCAAGTTGTTTTCAGAGAAGAAAGTTTAATCTGTTAAGTGTTAAAAGTTGGCTTTTGTTAAAAGCAGATTAGGAAGGGTAAGGATCCCTTGCCCCGCTGAAATCACACAAAACTCATGGAGGAAGGAATCAAACGCAGGGGGGGAAAGCCTGAGAAAGCAATTTAATCCTTTCATTCCACCTTTTCTCCCTTAATCATACAAAAACAAAACCAAAAACGTTTTCCATTCTGGTTCGTGTCCAAAACAACGTGTGAACTAATGGAGTGTAAAAACAGTTGCTTGGCGTTACATCAGTTAATGCAAATGTAACATCGGCTCTTCCTATGCCTCCGCTCTCCTCTGTTCCCGATTTTGCTATAATTCAGTCTGTTCCCAATATGTCACTGGAAAGACTATTTGCAGGAGCAGGAATAAGAAACAGACTCTTTATTTCTTTGAGAATTTATTTTAATTTCTTTCAGTCTAAGGCTCCTCCCCTTTACCAAGTGTCTCCATCTGGAAGCCTCCCAGTAACCCAACTTTACAGACGAAGTGACGATCCGTAAGTGAAACACTTTCACCCGGTAGACGGTATTTAGTTATTCTGGCCCGATGCCGCCAGGCTGAGAGAGTGAAGAAAATGCAGCGTAAAAGCTGTATGACATTGTCTCAAGGTTTAGTAATTTCCCCACAAGCATCCACTCACCGGTTACGGCAAACGCCTTCTCCGGAGCTCGCTGCATGGTGCGCAGTACGGAGCGAGATGGGGATTCCCCAGCCGGGAGGCATCCAACCCAGCACTTAGCACGGGAGTCAAAGCAACCCGCGGCTGCACCGACAGCCATCTACCTCCCGCGAAATCGAGAACGCCCTTCAGACTTTTGACCAAGTAGCAATATCAGGGCACAGCACTTAAAATCAAGCACGGGCTCGAGGTGCTTTGCAAGAGCTGCGATTAGGACACTCTTGCGTGTGCCAGGGTAACGAGAAATAACGCGGACCTTCTTTCTTCCCCCCCAACCACATCAGCGTCGCCCAGGGGACCATGCCGAGCCAGTGGTCCCCTCACCTCCGCCAGGAAGAGCCATCCCCGTACCGTGAGCCCCCCCACAAGTAAGTTAATTCCATCGGACCAAAAGCATCCTGAGGACGGCTGCCTGAATCTGCTGACGTTTCATGTCACCCGTTACCTCTTTTCCCCTTGCACCGCGCTGCCCAGCAGCAGCAGCGCCGCTGACCTGCTTTGCGAGTGGTGAGTTTGGAGCATTTCAACTCTCCCAAAGATGAATTTTCCTGGAGCGTTGCACAGCAATGCACCGGTGGCTTGGCATGAGTTAGTCCATGCAGGAAATAAAGCCAAATATTTTATAGCATGTCTGAATAAACAACTCCTGCATGCACCTGCCTGCTAAAACACCAACCAGTGCGTCCGTTTTCCTGCCGAGGCTCCAGGCGGATGCGACTCCGGCTGCACCAGACCTGGGCAGAGCATCTCCAAACATCATACACCAGCCAGTGGCCCTGATCTCTGCTGAATACTCATTCTGAGACACCCAGATATTAAGAATGCTTTCATTGCTGAAGTTATGTACCGTAAAATAAGCTATGACAATTAAAGGATTAGGTACGTCACCAGTCTGTTGAAGAATAAAATCTTCTCGGCACGTACAGGGCGTTGGGAAAAGATGCCAAAATCCACGACCATTTGCTGTGAATTTATGCTACTGCAAGCGAATACATTAGGATCCTGATATAGAAAAGGAATTATTGATATGTATGTTCCCTTCAGAAGAGACTCTCGGGAGACCCATTCCAGATTTAATGATAATCCATATTCCTCTTCAGAAACGGTAAACCAGCTCTCTGATTTCCCCAGGACTGCCACAGACGCATGAATCATTAAGACGCCATCACAACCCTACGTCCTGGATGCCGTAAACGCCACCTAGAATGGGGAAGAGAAAAAAATCCAACCACGGCTCATGAGGAGCCAACACCTTCTGTGTTTCTGTACGAGCATCGGGCCATTGCGTCCGTTGTAGAGATGTGTACGCCACGGCAAAGATGATGTGCACGCTGTGGCAAAGATGGGGAGATGCTTCGGACTCTGAGCCCTCTAATGAGCTATGGGAGATTGAGGGACAGGCTGGTGAGAAATGGCAAAAGTCAAATATTAGGAGAGATGTAAGGAAAACACCGCTAGCGATGACGATAAAGAATAGATTTGTACAAAAACTGTTGCTGCTCCTCGAGCAGTTTTTCTCCTTTGCTTTCAGGGCTGCGCTTGTTTGCGTTAATGTATGCACACGTGTGTGTCACGTTTTCAGAAAGCCTTTCCCATTAAACTCTCATCGCTCCTCCAAAGCCATTCCGCAGGATTTCACTGGAATGCATTAAGCAGCCCGACTGAACAATGCAATCCTAATTAGTTTGCAAACTACACAACTCACCTCTGAGGGCGAGCAAAGCCTGTGTAAATTAAAGCGAATTGGATCCGACTGTCCGAGGAATAGTTCTCCGGATTAGTGCTGCGTGAGCGTGCCATCGCAGAGGTTGCTCTCGCCCACCAGTAATAACTTAGAAGTAAATTCCACCGGCAGTAGCAGGGAACTGAGAGATGCAGAAACATTTTGCAGTTTAATATTCCACGATGGGTTATTTTACATAATACAGAAAAGCCCATTTGGTCATTTACTAAAAGGAAAAGTCATCTCGCTCTTAGCACGTATTCCCAGCTCACAGGCTGTAAGAGTAAATGACGCTATTATCACCCAGGTTGTAGCAACACCGAGGTTAGGTACGCTGCTTTTTCAGACCCAAATGCTACAGAAGCCTTTTGCAAGTTTTGATGGCGATGTCCCAGGGTTTATGCAGTAATTGAATAATCTAAAATTTCCATTCCTGTCCTCGTGGACTAATCTGTAATAGTGTTAAGGGACTGTTATGATATTAATTAAATACAAGTCCTGCATACAAAATTGATACTCTGCATCTCCATCTCCACAAGGGAGTTTCTCTCTTAATAAGACTAAAATCAAGTTTTACCTTTTTCTTTTTTTTTTTTTTTAAGGAATTCATAAAGATCATCATATTGTTCTGAGATAACATACATCTATCTATGAGAGAACGAGATATTTCAAATATACGAGCTCCGGCACATTCATCTTCTCCTCCGGTCCCTCCGATGGGAAACGAGCGTGACCCCCCCGAGGAGCCGGGGCTGCTGGCGGTGACGGGCACCGTGCGGCTGACAGCACCGCTCCCTCTGCCATCCCAGCCCAGGAACCGGAGCATCCTCACCGACGGGCGCTACAGCCGTCAGGGTTTTGTAGAGCATCAGGATCCTGCCGGTCCTTCCGCGAAGTCACGTCACAGGCGGCGTTGCTCGCGCTCAGACAGGGACTCTGCCGGGCACGGCTTCGCCCGCGTTTGAGGGAACCCTTTAACTCCTCTGCAGGCGCCGGGGTCTGGCGAGACCAAAACATCCCCGACAGAGAATACAGAGCAACGGAATCGGCGCCAACCTTCCAAAACGCAGGGGACGAGAGGGAAATTCCCTATAAAAATACTACCTAGTTTTAATTCTAGCAGCAGTTTCCTATGAATTCACGTGAATGTGCTGCTTACAGGTGCCTGGAAAGGTTTGTGCACAAGGCAAATGCATCAGCTGAGCCAGCCGACTGTGAAGTCGGAGCAGCACCAGTCCGGAAAGATGTTAAAGCTATTTCAACACTCCCCTTACTCTTATTTATTAGTTAAAATTTTTAATTATGTGAATTGGTTAGGAACACATCACCAGGGATCCTAATTAATTAGAATTTTTAAAAGGATCACGGACTGGAGATTTTTAATGGATTCCACACAGAATTGCACAAAGAGGTATATTAAGGGAAAGGCCAAATTAACTTCTCCTTTCTGGTTTATCCAGCATTTTCTAACAGGATTGTGCATCAGATTAACCAAGTGAGAGCCAAAACCCTCATGCACAGTGATCGTAACCAAGACAATAGCTCGAGGATTTCAGGCCGGTATCATTTAGCATCCGCTCAGTTAATTAGTTTATTCCTCTTATTCCTCATTTATTTAAATTAGTGCACTCCTATTTAAATTAGCTTATTCCTTATTTATTTCCTAAACTTCCTTTAGCTGCATTGTCCTTGCTCACCAAATCCTTCTTTATGGTACTGACAGACACCAACATCCCCAAGTATCTGGTGTAAACTTCCTGTTTCAAAATGCTTTCTTCTCCTTACCCAAAACTTGGAAAGATGCAGGAGCCACCACGTTGATGACACTCAGGAATTAACTATTTATTAAACCTACTAATCCGAATCCCTTTCCAGAATCGGCTGGTCAGTGGTTTCGGGGGCCAACGTGTTTCTCCTTCTTGCCCATCAGCTGCAGTTCCCAAAGCTCTGCTTGGATGCTATCGATGCTTTTGGCCGTCGGCTCTGCAAGTATTTTTCCATCAGTGCGACGATGATACCTATTTATCTTCTGGCTGTGAGAATTGCTGAGATGATCTGGCAGTGCCACAAGGCAGACAGTTATTTCATGCCCTGTTAAACCCTAATGTGCTTAACTACAGTATCACTCCAACTTTGAAAAAAGCCTTTTTTATTATTTTAAATCTGTTGCCTATGCGTCCAAGTAAAGAACGTCGCTTCCCATTAGGATGGTGTCAGAAACATAACCCTGTAACGCTACCCGTGAAGTAGCACGCTGTACTGATCAAGTAATTAATTGAGAAGGTTAAAAATACATAATTCTGCCCAAGCAACGCTTGGAGGTCAAGAAAAGGAACTTTCTCTGCATTGTTCGGCACGGAGACGGGGAGCAATGCCTTAGGTGCCACGCGGTCGGCGAGATGGGACAGCAAAGGGGCAACAGGGCCGGTCAGCGAGGGGACGGCGCAGCAGAGCTCGCTGCGGCTCTTCCTCCAGCCGTCGGAAACCACAGCACACGCCGTACAAGAGGTGTTTCGACCCAACTCCTCCAGACCCAGATTTATGCAGGAGTTCATTTTCAGACTCAAATCTCTATTTGCCTGTTCCAGCTGGTTTCTTTCCTTCTGTCTTTCTATACATAAATTACTATGACTTGAATCCTTGTGTGCTCTGATACCCAGGGGAAAAAAAAAAAAAATTAATTTCTTTTC
The DNA here is from genome assembly GCF_028858705.1 of Grus americana. NCBI lineage: Eukaryota > Metazoa > Chordata > Aves > Gruiformes > Gruidae > Grus > Grus americana. Next base: position 9,137,591 of record NC_072872.1, on the reverse strand, counting down.
AGCACTTAGCTGATCAGTCTGGATTTTGATACACCCTTAGCGCTACTTAACGCATAGATTTATGTAAAGTTGCGTTCCTCCAGTTTTGAGCCCCAGTCAAACTTGCCATGAATTATTCACAGTGTTGCTCAGGGACCAGGTCTGTGCTCGGTTACCGCTTTATCTGCTGCACAGACCCACGAGCTGTAAAACCGGCCGCATCCCGCGGCTGCCCAAGCCAGGAGGCTCAGAGCTGGCTCTGTTGGGCTCCCAGCGAGCAGACTGAGGGACTTGAAGAGAGGGCAAATTACCTTCTTGGAGATAAAATACCAGGTACTAAAGGGCTCTCAAGCTGGAGAAAGACATAGGAATGAATGGCCAAAGCCCGGCACATCCAAATCACAAAGCAAGTACTTTGACGCATTTTCTTAAGTGGCGAATGTGATCAGCCACAGGAAGAAACCCTGAAAGCTGTGCATCCTCCAGCTCCGATACATCCAATTTCTGATCTGTTCCTTTCCAGAAGGCACACTTCAATAAAATAGAAATTATTGGGTTCAGTGCAGGGCTATTTGGGTTAAATGTGATCGCCAGGCGCATCCATGCAGTCAGGCGCTCTAGTGCTTGATTGCTCTATCTTTGAAAAAATACGTCAGAAAGTATTTCTTTAATCATGTGTATGTGTGGTAGCCAATGGTCATCACCACTCCCCCCCACCCCGAGAAGTTCTGCAGTGCAGGTTTTGGTATTCTGCAGTGTTAAGGTTCACAGAAGTTAATTAAATCACGCTCTGCAAACGCGAAACAAAAACAACGCACAATTTCTATTATGTGGACTTTTTTGGGGGCTTGTCATAATAAAACATTGTTATTGGATGTAAAAATTATGGAACAAAGTTATGCCCCTCTGGTGTAATATAATGCAATCCATTTCATACTATTTAAAAACCCAAAACCTCATTAAAACAGACAGAACGTAAGAATGACAAATCGCCCAGAAGGAGGCTGGAGCACGAGATGCATTCCATGCGCCCGGCCGCGCCGCGTCCCCTGCGCTGGTGTCAATTCCACGCAAAACATCTGCCGAGACGGGCCTGGTGGGGGAGAGGCTGGAAAGCTTGGCTTAGCCCAAAACCCAGCCTGAAAGCTGGCCAGGCACAGGGTTAAGCTTTGCCTGTCATCGAACACCAGCGGTTATTCCAAACGCTGCGACCTGCGCTGTGTTCTGCCCACGTCCCTGTCTGTCCGCAGCGATGCACGCAGTCTGTTAGCTGCAGCAACCAATGCAGCTTATACAAACACATACCATTACGGCTTCGCTATTCATTTCCCGAAATAAGAGTATTTCTCGATGACACAGCTAAATGCTACAATTAGGCATTTTAACTCCCGTTTACCATTTTGGCCCCAAGCTCAGTATCAAATGCAGGGAATACAGCCCCGTTATCTTAGGAACTAAGCTAGACGAAGCTCTGTAGTTGGACTTCTACTATCAGAAAATGTAATTCCCATTTTTTAAAATATAAAAGTTACATAAATGTACTTCTTATCCACATCTGTGCAGACCTTTAACATCGGAAGTGATCAGTGTGGTCAAACAGCTCTTTCCTCACACAGATGGAGTTTAAGAAAGACTTGTAGTGTCAAACAACGACCTATTTTAGAACAAACAGGCTTATTCCAGAAATTCTGTGTCAGGTGAAATCATCTACCTGAATTTCTTTGAATGGCTGAATACCATCAGCAGAGCAACGGTCTCCTTCAAAACACGCCTCAAGGCAGAGTGCAATTCTGGTCTGAATTAAACAGAAATTCTACTTCTGCCTTCTGTAAGACCAAGGCTTAATGAGCATAAGGAAAATGATGGTAACTGCTACCAAACACTTGCTGGTATTTTGTGAGAATCGAATCACATACATACAAAGCGTACACGGTAAAAAAAACACTCAGCGACCCACCCCGAGACGTTGGGTCGCCCTTGTGAAGGACCTGTTGCAAAAAACATGTATTCTACCAGAAGACGCTTGGTGTGAAGACACTTTGGCGTCCATCCTCAACACCGCAGCTGTACGACCTCACGGCACCCAGAGAGCAGGAACACCATCCGACCATGAAGCTATATTCAAATTCTCCTCAATTTAGCAATAAAGAACACATGCACATTTTGGGGGGCCGGGGGGGAAAAAGCTGGAATTCAGCAAATATAAATATTTTTCTGAGCGTGTGGACAACTTCACATGGAACGTGTTTTGGGGAGCCGCTGTTTCCCAGCCCAGCTACCACCCAAAGCCGCCCCCCCGTGCTCCTACCTCCACTCCTTGGACTTTCAGTTTCATGTGATCCTCTCGGGTGGTTTTCCCATCTTTCCTTTTCTTCCAGCAATATCCATCCTTCCTGTATTTCACCTTCTTCCTATTGTACAGGATCATAGAACCATTCTGCGGTCTGAAAACAAGAAATAGGTTTGGATGACATAAAGAAAAAAACCACCCGAAGAGAGTTCAAGAAGCAATGTACTACAGACCAGCGGAAGTCTCTACAGAAAAGCAATATTCTCTATTTGGCATTATATAAATGTTCACCTTTTGTTGCTGTTAACCGGATTAGCTGATGTTTTGCAATCTGCAAAATGTTACTCGAGAATCTCGTACCTAACGAAGTAAGTGTGCCAGTGAGAGGTATTAAAAAAAAAGGAAAGCTTATCATAAAATAGCCAGCATTTTCACAGGACATATTATGCTTGGGCTCAGCTACATGCTGAAAATTAAGAAGGAAAGAAAGCTTAAGGGAAAAAAAGGATGGTTATTATTTTATTACAGACAATCTCTCTCTCTTTAACGCATCAGCAGGATTAGATAACAACCACCTCTAACGCAGCACCAGAATATGGATGTTGGCTTAAAAAGGCAACAAACAGGCAAAAAAGAACGGAAGGGAAAAAGCGTGAGCTTATACACTGGGTTTGCTGCTCCTGCTTCGACCAGCGTTAGACACAGAGCAGCTTTCTCTCCTTTGAGCACCTCCTTGACTTCAAAGACGCGTGAAAACATTTTCTGCTTAGAATCCACGTCGGCGCGTTAGAATATCAATAAAGGCACAGTGACGTTTGCCCAACAGACAAGAGTCAACATCTTTTTTCTGCACCACGTTTCACGGCAACGTTTTGCCATCTGCTAAGCCGATACACAACAGGGGCATTTCTGCTGTGATACAAAAACAAACAAACAAAAAAACGAAAAAAAGAAAAACCCCAACACTGCAAAGACAGCATGCATCCATGCATCCCACGCAGGCAGCGGTGCTGTCGATGCTGCAGGCGTTTGCAGCGCTGCATTAGTCACAGCGATTTGGCTTTAGGTCGCAACGACATTAGCGGCAGCAGCAATAAACAACTTTCACTGGAAAGCTTTGGCTAGAGCCTTTTGACAAAGTAAAGCACTTCACTGGTATAAACAAACCAAATTAACAGAAAGCAGCCTTTCAAGGGAGAGGCCCCGCCAGCCCCATCCAGCCCAGACTCCACATCGCTCCTCGCACCTCGCGACGTCCTGGACGTCAGCAGCCAGGCGGTTTCGGACAGAGCAGAGCGTTACCTGGAACGGCTACAAAACCCACCGAGTATTTGCAAGGCCAGCCGACACAAGGAAGGTCTTTACATAAATAAGCCAAATGAAGCGGTTTGTGGTCACACAATATGGGCTGGTGACTTCAGAGCCAGGCCAAAGAGCAGAAATCAGTGCCTGGCCCAGGTGGAAAAGCATCCTTCTTCCCTCCCGCTTCTACGTTTCAAACAGCACGACGCCATGACAGCGGCACAAGAACAAGCTTCTGCAGGTGCCCTCTTCTCATCCTTCTCTAACAAAATACTCCATTTGAAGACAGTCGCCGTCACCCATGTTTATCACATAATAACAGGGCAGTAACGTTGATGTAAAAGCTGTTAATGACAGAGTAACTCATCCCAATGCTCCATTAAGTGCATCAAGGCACCTTACCACTGAGGAAAACAAGCTCTTGATGGTTTTTTAGCGCCATCGGCCAGCTGAAATTACCTAGATCAACCAATGCAACACCCTTCCTCCGTCAAGACAAACACCATCAGCAATCATCGCGGGATCTGCTACCAAAAACCATCCTTTTCCCTTGTCTCTGCGCATAAGTACGCATCTTCGGGTACGTGCAAAAGGATGCCCTGCTGGATTCACGCTCAGCATTTGCCCTCTCGAACGCGCATGACAAATTTAATGAATGTGGACGGGAAACCGCACAAAGTCTCTTTTGAAAACAGACTTTCTACTTCCACATACATTTGCAAGACCAAAATGATCTTTGATCTAAGTGATTACTAGCACTATTTTTACTAAAACAGAAATTATAGTGGGGGTTTTTTCCCCACATACACACAAATATTTATTGCCTGTGACCAGAAACCCGAGCTTGTTCCCCCAAAGTACGCTGCCACTGCCGCCTCCTCCTCCTGCTGCCACCACCTGTGTCGGAGCAGCCCAGACCCAAGGGCTCGGTGAGGCTGCTCTTCCTCTCTCCTCCTCTGCATCGCCCTGAAAACAAACACTCGGGTGTCAGCGCAGCCACGGCGTCTATTCGACAGCGTCGTAGATAGTGCGGGATTAATTCAGTGGAGATATTACATATCTTGTTTCGGTGTTTATTCCATAAACCTCCAGTCGCTGCACATGTCAGCTCAAACCCTTCTCAGAGCATCAAAGATTTCCCCCCGTCGCTGTCGCGGAGACGTGCCCTATGGCTGACAGCGAGTTACCGGCATGTTTAGGGTGAGTAATGAAAAGACGGCGCGGGAACTTATCTCCTGCCGAGTGTCTCAGCGCTCGCCCGTGTGGCTTTTTGGAAAACATACGCTCGAAGGACCCGAAAGATTTCTGATGCAAATAAAATACTGCTTTTCCAGCGTTCAGTGCCAGGAGGGAGCGCGCGGGTGAAGGGACCGCAGAGCTGAGCTCTGCAACCTCGCTGCCATTCTGCAATCGGTTTTTTGGTGGTGTATTTCTGCGACGAAAAAAGAACACGGTAAAAGGTCACTGGAAAACAGTTAACAAGATTTATACGACATAAAATAAAGCACAATGGAATAAAATCTCCTCAGGATCTCTGAAGCAGTTGTCGATTTTGATAAGAGTATATCGAGTTGCTTTCCGGCTCATAGAAAGCGACTGGTCTTTAAAGATATCTTCATGAAATGAGAGGCAATTTTAACCCCATATACATTGCTTTCTCTTGCTATAATTTCTCTTGCTATAAGAAAGAACAGAGAGGGAAGATCTCCCGTGCTTATCTCTCCGGCACAGAAACACAGCCAAGAGCAGCAAATTGATGGTTGCGGGAAGCCTCGGCAGATGGGGTCCGACAGGGTTCCCAGGACACAACCCAGACCTCCTCTGGGGATTTTGCTGCTCAGCCTGAATTTGGGGATTTCGTTTGTCCCTTTGCAGAAGAGGGGGACGAAACCGCACGCCCGAGCACGAGCTACCCTGGGTTTGCAATTCCCTACCAGCTCCTGCCGGCGCACGTTTTGGAAGCCTGCAAGAAGGCAAAGTCGGCTTGCCTGCGCGTCATCGGACACGGAAAGCAATCCTCTTCCTCTGTATTAAACTCCACCTGGAACCGCAGCAATAATGACAAGTACTGGAACATTAATGGCAATTTACTTGATTTGATTAGCTACTACTTTGCAGCTGCACAGCACTCTTTTCATTAATGCAGGACTAAATGGAAAATAATAAAATAGTATTTTAATATTACGGTACAGCTGAAAGCAAACAAGCCAGAGTGCTCTAAACCCACCGAGAAGCCTGTTGGCGTTTGCAGCAGGAGGTGTTGGGGCTGCCGGAGGGGGCAGCAGACCCTCGCAGAGCCTGGCCACCACGTGCCCCCCCACATCCCTTCCCGGTGGGGATGGCCACAGCCCAGTTTTGCAAGTTTTGCACCGCGGACGACAAAAAGCAGACCCGTGGCCATGAAACAGCAGCACGATCTCACAGCAGGTCACCTCACCTGTATTTGCTCTACACCAAAGACCGGGCTACTCCGTGCACTCACTCCAGGTGATTCCCCAGGAAAGGTCAACAGCATTGCCCCCTCCACCCAGAATAAATTTGTTTGCGATGAGACAAGAAAGGGTTTGTTGCTCTTACAAAAAAGGGCAGCAAACAAAAGGAAAGGGACTGGGATGAGCAGAGCAGAGCAATCCTAAAACACGGGTTCCCCCAGCAGCGGAGGAGACGAGCGCTTTGCCTGCCTTGCTCGTGTACAGTAAATCACTGCATTTAATTCAGGCTGGGAACACCAACGAGCAAACCTTCGTGACCACCACCACCGCTGCTGCTCCATGAGCAGAGACGCACACCCCATCCTCCAATTCACAAAAAAAACCCCGAAATCCCCATGAGCCCAGGCGTGATGGCGGGGACCTGCCCTCAGCACCAGCAGCTGGGCACGTCGCTCGTCCGTCTCCCCAAAAGCTGCGCAGGAGTGAACGCCTGAGCCCCGAAGCAAGGGCAGCCGGGCTCTTTGCAGAGATGGTGCAATTATTTCTGGTCCCACTGTGTGGAGCTTGCAGGATGGTCTACTTGCCTGCAGACCCAAACAGCCCACAGCAAAGTTACAACTCTGAATTTCCTCCCTTTTATGAGCCTGTGGCATTTAAAAGCCGCCTGATCTCTATTTAGGTTTCTTGCTTGCGGCCTGGGAGAAGGAGGGGAAAGGACAGGAAGAGTAATTGCACAGCAGAAAGCCTTTTGTCTTAGGTATTGATGAGACCTGAGATGCTTCCCTCCCTCTCCCCCTGTTATTTACCACCACGGCTCTCACATAAATTGCCACAACAGCATAAGAGCTACTTTTGCCCAAATTGTTCCTGCTACAGCCGGGAAGGAGATGCTAAATTCCAATTTCGGACTTACTTTTAAAATGAACAATCGTACCCTGCAGCTGATGGGTCTCGGGACCTGCTGGGTCACCTGGGGCCACCCGGGGCTCCTGAGGATGCTCACCTCCAGCCCAGGACCCGGCCACTGGACAAACCGGAGTTTCTCTCAGTAAGACGGGGACAGGCGGTAACGCAGAGCTTGTCCCAGTGGGAAACAGAGGGGATTTCCAGGGAAGATTTTCCAGAAATATAATTTTGGATTTGGCACCCGATTCAGATGTGCATACCTACCTCTAGCTCCGAGTCCTCTTCTGAGGGGGGTTTGTTTCTTTTATATAAAAGCCCTTGCTTGGATAATAAGAATCTAAACCTACTTATCATCAACACAAACTAGATACAAGGAGGGTGTAGACAGACAAGTTAAGATTAGGATATTTTCGTCAACTGATGCTTCGTGCTCATAAATTAAAATAAAGACTGAGATGTTCCCCTAATCATGTTCCTGCAATATTAATAGGGCTGTTCAATGCAACTAGTTCCCTCTAAATTGTCACATCAAGATTTGGTAAATGTCAGATGTACCATTTAATGACAACTACATTTTATGGCCTCAGGAGCTCGGGTTGCCAGCAGGGAATTGTAAATATTGCAAAGCCAGAAGTGACTCTTTTCCCAGGACAACAGAATAAGATCAGCCAGAGCCCTTCCTCGAGAAGATCCACGGCTCTAAAATTGATTTTTTATTTTATCATCTTGTATTTATTTCAGTTCCCTGCCGAGGCAGATATTTAAAGCAGCTCAATTCTTTAAAAAAAAAAAAAAAAACAAAACTAGGTGTGATGCTGCCAACGGAGCATCAGCAGCCCCAGAGCTTCCTACCAGCCCAGAAAGTGCCTGTCACCAGCGCCGTGGCAGTGAGATGAGCACCGTTCCACCCAGCTGCGGGCCGCAGAAGTTGGGGAAAAGGCTGCCAGGGCAAAGCCAGTGAAATCCTCTCCCGGCTGACCCCAACACTGACGCCTCTCACTCCGTGCTGCTGCATACGCCGTCCCTGGAGCTGGAGGGCAGCAACAGCTAAAGCGATAAAGCGGAAGGGTAACACACACCTGACACTTTCTGTACCATACCTGTCCGTAGGCAGCAGCCACCCCGACACATGGGTGATGAAGCCCCCCTTCCTTCCTCCCTCCCTCCCTCCCCTGCCACACTCTGCACTGAGAAATGGCTGCTGCTAACAGTCTGGATTATGCTATTTTTTATCCTGTGCAACTGTTAGCTCTATTTTCTCTGGCTATGAAGTTATCAGGGAGTCAAGGGACAGCAAAAGGGGACTATCTTCCATCTTCTGAATCTATGCACGGCGATAATGAGAAATTAACTTCCGCTCTCCCAAAGGAGCAACCTACTGATGCAGAAACTGGCTGGGAAAAGCCGGAGTCTTGGAGGAAGCCCTAGAAAGAGAGACAGAGCCTTGCAATAAATCATTGCACTGAATCATTGTTTCCCAAGGAACACAGAGGACAAAGTCCTTGAATTTGCCTTCCTCCCGAGAACCCTAACTCCTCCCAGGGGTGTGAAACAAGCCAGCAACAAGCACGAGGACGCCATTCTCTGAGGGGCTGCCTCGCTGGAAACCAAAGCCAGCGCTTGCAGAGCGCACAGTGTTTGCGTCCCAGAGTACAGCAGGACCGACTGATGGCGTCGTGGTCCAACACGCTGACATCGCTCACCCCAGCGTCCCAGCTAAGCCAAGCAGGCGCTAAAGCAGGAGTCCTGGTTAACCACGCTTGCTTTCTTCAACGGTTTTGTGTTAGCTCCTAAAAGAGGACTGCGATCGTTCTCCTGCTGAGCATCTCTGGAGAAGCCTCCCAGATCTGGGGTAAAACAACGTACAAGTCACGAGACATCACGCAACGCGACACGACACTACTACGTCACGACACGTCATGCACCACACCATACTACGTCAGGAGCCACTGCTATTACACCTACAAGGTATTTCTACTTTTTAGCCTCCGAACTCGCAAAACACAGGTCTACGTCTTGCGAGGTGTCTCGTATCACTGACAAGGAAGCAAAATCATCTCAAGATGATTATAACGAAGAATCCCGTTCTACAGAGGAGTCGAGGCAGCCCTCTCTTATCAGACGCCTCAGCGGAGAAGCAGCGATGCTCATGAAGCAGAGAGACGGCCCAGAGCCCGCTGGTGGCTCCACCGACCACGATGCCGGTGGTCACAGCTCTGCCGAGAAGACGGCGGCAATACAAGCACAGGGCAAGGTGGAAGGGGAAGGTGGCTTCAGAAAGGGTTTAAGAAATACTCTGCAAATCTTGGGAAAAAATCATGCCTCAAAATATTCTTGTCGATAGTTAATTAAACTGGAGAGAGGACTGAGAATACAATACTCAAGGGAAATCATGTACCTCTTCGAACACACCAAGAAAAACTGTGTGTGGCCAACGTGGGGCACTTTAAAGTAACACAGAGCGCACACAGTAACACCTGAAAAAACTGACGCAGGCCCGTAATTCCCTCATCTGATACTCGGACAACTTGCTTGAAAGCGTTGTCTATGCAGTTTATGTCACCAACTCGCTTTGCTTCGCTGGAAATTGCGTTCAGTCGGTTCCCGGCCATACCCGACAGCATCGGGCCCTTCTGGATCTCATCCGGCAGCAGAGACCCACCCACGCCGGCATCCCCCCTGCCCGTCTGCCCCGAGGGGGACGGAGCACGCGGTGTCAGGAGCGAAAACCCACACCGAAGCGCTGCCTGGATTTGGGAAGGGGAGAAGCGGCCGGAGCAAGCGCTCCCTGGCAGCTCCCACCCAAGCTAACGCCTCGCCGCGCAGCAGCCCCGGGCAGGCACGGTTTTAGCCGCGGACGGAGCAGAGCTCTGCAGGGTATCAGACATGCCAGGGGATGGATTTCAAGCAACCATCTACCAATTTCTCCTTTTATTTCTGCACTGTGTGCAGCTGGAAAGCCCTCGCATGGCAGCTCTCACTCGCAGGGCAAGGAGGGGTGCACAGGGACTCTCCGTCGGGATTGCTCCTGGCTGACATCAAGATTTCAGAAATACCTCATCTCTTACTTCTTGTTTTTACAGAAAAAAAAAAAATAAAAATCTGATGACAGAAGTTATTTCTCCCCCGAGAAATGCTGCTCTCAAAGTCTTCATTTACCCTGACGTTTGCCCCCCGCTGTACCCACGGCTTATCAGAAGATCAAAGTGCAGATGGAAAACCAGGAGAGGCCACGGACCGGGACGCCTCACCCCCGCGTTCCAGCACGAGCCCGTCCGGGGCCAAGCAGACGCCCAGGCGCTCGGTGTCGGTTTAGGAGGTGACGAGGATTCCCTCGTCAGCACGGGGAAGGGGTCGCCCAACAGCGAGGCACAGCCGTAACGCCCCCGTGAGAGGGCAGCGCGTCCCCGGTAACAGGACGCTCTAACGGGTACCTACAGCTCTCTTCCGTACAGAGAGATGTAAAAGAACATTTACACGGACAAATGTTTTCAGACTTCCAGGAACTTGGTCCGTCACAGCTGTATCACTGGCAGATCAACAGGAACCGGTTTTATAAACCCTTTTTCCCCTCCCCAAAAAGCCTGGCTTTTTCCCTCAGGCAATGGCGCGCACTCGCCCCGGAAGAACAGAAATCCCGGCATACGTTCAGCCTTCCTCCGTGGGACCCAAACCACAGAAAAGCCCCTCACCAGAGCTTCATGCGGATGCTCAGATTTTGCCGTGCCTGCTGCGGACCCGAGAACGCGTCACCCTGCGGGCAGAGGCCGCTGCCCTTAACGTCCCCGTTGTCCTCGCCTGAAGTTGAGATTATTAGTGCGGCAACCGAAGGAACTCCAGATCGCGGTCGTGAAATCTAATACCTGATCTGTGACCTCTGCAGAGATGAAATAAAGACTTCAGAAGTTGAGTTCTTATCCATGAGAGATAAATCACAAGAAAACGTAAATACACTGGATTTTTTTTGTCTCTAGAATGAAAGGCCATTTGCATTTAAGATGAAAGTCAAATTATTTTGTATCTACAATATTTAAGACGTTGAAGTCTAAAATAACAGACTTAGGGATTTTATGCAGAGTTGCAGTTAACGCGATGGCTAATCCCATCAAGGGGACATTAATTGGTGTCTAGATGCTCCTCTTCATAGCAGCAGTAGGCCATAAAACTTAATCCTTACCTTCTCTTTCCAGCACGTAGCCTCCGTGCTCGTCAATAAAAGAAATACTATTCATTAAGTATGGGAGTAATTACCTACGGCTCCAACAAACAGGACTGAACAAGTGTGCGCCAGGACAAAGTTGGCTTTTGTACCGTATCACAGGACTGTTCGCAGGCTGCCAGATAAAGCATTTGTATAAAATCAGGATAAATTCTGAAGACTGAAATAGAAGCTACAAAGCACTATAAAAGCACTGGGTGGTTTTTTGGTGTGTGCCAGGACACCCGTTGACAAATCTTACCCTGAAACCAGTTCCTCGGGGATATTTAAGGAGCGATCGGGACACCAGTGCCGCGAAAATGCATCTTCCAGATACTTCTGTTTGCACGGTACGTCGCTAGAGGTTAAACCAAGTAACGTCCGGGGCTCTGCTGACTTCAGCGGGACCGAAGTCTGCCCTAAACCGTCCTCCCAACAGCGATGTCTCTGCGGCAGAATGCGACCAGCGGCACAGCCAAGTACAGCAGCTTCGGCTGCGGGGCAGCAGCCCCCTGCCCGTGCCCCCCCGAAGTCCTCAGCAGGCTGCGGAGATGGAGAGCGACGGGGCAGCTACGGGGCACGTATCCCCGTTTAACAACAACGCCGACCGGGACCGCTTTTCCTGTGCTAAGATTTTTATGAATGCCCTGGAAAAGCCTGTACGTTTTTGCTCTCCGTACTTGTTCTTGACACAACCAGAAAATAGGGAACAGTGATAACAGCACTAATAATAGTAATACAACTAATAATAGGATTTGACTTCTCAGTAAACATTTACTCTGCTGCCATTTACGCTCAATAGTATCGCGTTTTGTTGCCAAAGAGTGAACTCCACAAAAGATCATCCAGCATCTTTGTGTATCGCGGTTACTCAGCCTGATTAATTCAGCCATTAACAACTCCTTTATTTTTAGGGCCAACCAAAAAAATCAGAGGGGGAAAAAAAAAGTCTGCATCGTCAGTGCTTTTGACACAAGAGATGACCGTCTTCCTCCCACCCCTGCTGCGGTTTCTGCTGCGTCTCCCTCCACAGCATCGTCTGGATGTCATCCTTCCCCGACTTACACCTTACGGCGCATCGCAGTCAGGAACTGCAGTCCTGTCAAAGTACCAACAGCCAAACTCTGAGTCAGAGTGGGGGGGTTTTTTGCAGGAAATCATTTCTGTGCACCATTGTGATTTTGAGCGACCCAAAATATTGACTATTAAAAACCTCCCAAAGGAGGGCAATGGAAAAGTCAGGCAGCTCCACTGCCAGACCTCGCATTGGCAAAGCCACAAAGCATCACGGATCACCCTGACTTGTTCCTACGCCTCCGTTTATCTGATCTGCTTCTTGACTCCAGTATCTGCATCTCGAGACCATAAACTCACGTACAAAAAGAAAATCACATCTGCTGGAGAGATGCTCCATTACCAAGGTCGGAGGAATTTCCAGGGCGTTTATAGGTTATGCGTTATTTTAAATCACTTTTGCATACCACACGAGCTCTTCAGCAGGGCGACCTCATTCAAACCCCTGACGTCAGGGAAGAACTTCCCCGAGCTTCGGCGGGTCTGCAGTGCAAGCAGAGCCCTTGGCCCCGAGCGCTGGCCGGATAAATTCGGGTGCTGTTAGGGGCCGCTCCCCCCCCGTCCCTCTGTTCTTGGGGTAACGGGCGAGCTCTTCTCCTTCCAGCAGTGCCTAAGTCAGACCTTGGTTTAGCACCTCGCCCGGAGGCTCACCAAGCAGGAACATCCTTCTGGAAACTGCCCTGTCCCTAAGCTGTAAGCAGCCAACAACAGCATTCCCAAAAATTTTACTGAATAACGTGATAATTCATGTGTTGATGGTTCTGAACTCTATACCAGATTTGAAAAAGAAATCCAAAACAATCGTTATGAACTCCTCAGAACGCCGAGCAATTGAAACCTCCTCATAACGATATAGGACCCAAGTAAGAATATTAAAATTGTCATTAAGTGGAACGCGCACGAAATGCTAAAAAGTCTTTTGGCAAATTATTTCTTGATATAATGACATACTATAGACCTAAATCTTATACAAGGCATGAAAAAAGACAGTTAAATCAACTTTGTTCATTTAAATATAATTTTAAAAGAACTGGCGTTCGTCTCTCTATTGCTCGAGGATCTTTATCAATTTCTTTAGCCCTCATTTATTCCTCTTCCTTACTCCCATGGGGATGCCATTTGATTTATTGGGAACTAGTTCTTACACCTTGTGAATGCTTTAAACCATTTTCAGATTAATCATCCCGATATCTGTTAGAGCCCCCCTTCGATCTCTGTGCTCACACGGACCCAAAGGGCTCCCCACCCGCTGTGTTTGCGTTATCGATTGCCCTCTCCATGGAAACGGGTCGTTATGGCAAGGACCCGGCGCTCCAATTAACTTCTAAAAAAACTTCTTTTGAGATGGCCTTCTGCAGTTCTCAGCTCTAAAGCGAGGTCGCTTCCCCGTGCAGCGGTGGCACCCACAAAGGGGGGGGGAGAAAATGGAAGGAAAATTCTATTTATTTAGTGAACTTACTTCCAGTTCACCTTCCCTGCTCGTTACAACCATCGGCTCAAGGCTAACAAGGGTGTCCGCAACCAAGCGGGGCCGTACCTCAGCTTTGTCCGAAATACCGTATTCTTGGCGGAGTTGCCAGGACGCCATCGATGCCCGTTTCCTCGGGCTCCGGCAGGCGCCGCCTCCCCCGGCACCACGGCTGTCCGGAGCTGCGGGGGGTGTGCCGGGGTCGGAAACTGGGAGGGACAGGAGGAGAGCGCAGCTCTGTGCCGAGAGGGAGGAAAAAGGTTTCTGGCTCTCCCTCCACCAGCAGCGCGGAGCTTGGCTCAGGACTTGAGACAGTATAAAAATCTGTAAATATTTGAAAATTGAATGATAACTCGTTAATTATAAATTTTAATTGAGAACGGCTTCAAAACGGAATTGCAGTACGACAGTCGATGAACTCCCAACACTGCAGCCAGGAAAACGGCTGGCAGAACAGCGATGGCAGACCTCGGTGTCCTCTGGGCACCGGGTGAGACCTCAGCTGTGCGGCAGCACCAGGACTAACCGAGGAGCCGGGGGGAGCCGGGGGCTGGCGAGGCTCCGGCAGGAAGAGCCAGCGATGCTCTGATGGGAGGGGGTCAACTCCCAAACTTTGCTCCGGCACAGGGCGAGGACTGACTATAGACAAGGTACAGGGGAGGGCAGCGGGGACTCCAGGAAAGACACGGAGCGTGTGAAGCACGTGAGCACGTAAGGAACCATTCGCTGGCTCTGCCCCATGGTTTGAAGCCTTACGAATTGTCACCTGCCAGCCTTCAGAGCCAACGCAACCCCCAAAAATGAACCTGAAGAAGCAGCGCAAACCCTGGGCACCGCCGGGTATCGAACATCCCCCAGCAATGGCAACACCACGGAGGAACGCCGCGTCCTGCACGTGCAGCCCACAAAACGGCGCCGCGGCGGCAGCTGCCAAAAAAAGGCACGAAGACGTTTGGTGCTGGAGAGGGAGGAGGAAGAAGCCACCGAGGTGTCCTCTCCCCGGCGGTGACGACGCAGCTCCTCTGTTCCACCAAGCCGACGAGGCAGCTCCTTCCCGGCGCCTGGGGGAAGCGGGGGGTTATTTTCTTCTTCTTGACATGCTCGCGAGGGATGCGCGAGGGAGCGGGAGGAAGCTTCCTGCACAGCGCCGGGGAATGCTCTTCCAGAGCAGGGGTTTGCACAGCACCAAAGCTCCAGGCTGGGAGCGGTGTCAGGATGCAGATGCAGAAATCCGTCCCCTCGGCAGAGCAAGGCACGTCGGAAGATGCGCAGAGCGCTACGGGAAGGGCCGGTAGAGGAGACACCGTGCTCAACCACCACCGGCTCTCTCTTTCCAGGCAAAAGTATTTTAAGCGATATTGCAATCTAATTAAAAAAAATGTCAATTTACCCACGGATTCAGTCGATTGCTGATTAATAGTAACTATCTACATAAATCTGGATTAACCTGGGGCTGTCCTCAGCCAGGAGCATCGGCCGTTTGCTGGGCTGAAGCTTAGGACTGAGCCGAGCCAACAGATTTAGACGATGGGGCAGCGCGAGCTGCCCTGGCCTTGGCCGGGAGAAGCGAGCGCTCCCTCTCCTCCCCAGGAGGGCCGAGCTCAGCTCCATCCATCTTCCAACGAGCGGCGACACCGACTGAGCGCGCGTGACCTTCGCCGCACGAGCTCTCATCAGCGGTCACTAATTGCACGCTGCGTTCGAGGCACGTGCTGAAACGCCCCGCAGCAACCTGTTTTAAGCCCCTCCTCTCTTTCGAATTAACCTCGGGAATATAATCTATTTATTTATATCAGTTTAGTCCCATCAATTAATGATGACAAGGCAATTAACTAGAATGCCAGACAGTAAAAAATAACCACATAATGCCTTCTTTAGAGGAAATCTATTATGTAATCCCAATCAGTCTTCATTAACACAAAGTATTCCAGTTAAAGGTAGTAATCTAGTTATGGTTTGTGAAATATGAAAATCCACAAAGTAATTTTTCAGAATTAAGGGTAAAGTACTTTTAGCAAGCAGAAAGGAAACATTTTTGCATTTTTTCCTGCAAAAAGCGAGAGCGTGCCATAACGTAACGTGCCGGCACCGCACAGATCACGCGGTATCACAGAAGAGGCACCAAATCAGCCGTTATCGCTACGAGGAGACGCGAGGCGGCTTCCGAACCATCCCCCTTCCCCCGCGGGTGGGTTTCTGGATCAAGCCAAGAGCAAGACAGCGTCGATTTTCTCCATCCCTCGGCCGGCACTGGCTGCGCAAAGATGCGGATGCCAGCACCAGGAAAATGAATCTCAACCTGCTAACCGTAGCGCTCCTCACACACCCCGACAGCCGTCTTTTGGGCTGAAAGCGTTCAAATCAGCGTTCCACAGTTGCGTGCAAATGATGACTCAGTAGAGCGCGCATCCTCGTCACGCCCCGGAAGGATGCCACGATGCGACACCATCCCGACCCCTTTCCTACGCTGCTGCCTTCAGGAACTGAGCAAACGACTTTGGCACAGAAAAAAGACTAATTGTCCACTCCGACATTTAACGTGACACACTTCAGAATTAATACGTCGAGTATTTTAAAGATACTAACCTAATTTATCCATTTTCTATAGTAAAGATCCAATTATTAAAAAATTAGATGAAAAGCTTACACCGGTTTCACGTGGAAACACACATTTTCCAATTTTAAGCGTTCAAACTTATTAATGAACTAGTAGACGATAAGAGAGAATTAAACCCAAATATAGAAAATCCTGCAAACAAAGAACACAAACAAACAAAGGTAGTCAGCCACTTCTCCAAAATACGCCAAAGCCGTTAAGAACCCTCGACTTAAAATTTATAATGAAACAGCTTAAAAAATCCTGAATTCCGATAGGAATGTGTTTACAATGCAAACTCAATTATTGTCTTATTCCGATGCTTATCTTTTCTTATACCCTCTCAGCTCATCCTACTTTTGAATTTAATTACATTACAGTATTTTTAGTCGAGATGAAATAGCACGTTTTCAGATTAATTTAGCCTGAACTAACTTTTGATAACAGAAAATACTTTTTCTATCATGCCCTAATTGGAGACCATCTACGTTAGCACGAATCGCTCTTTTAAACCTCGTGTCGCACCCCCAGTAAAGCCGTGCTCACCGTCTCCACCCGGCATCGAAGGGTAAATGTTTGCCCAGTTTCCTTTGATGAAAACCCTCCCGTTTTGCTCTTTCCTCTGTTATTTTCCAAGCTCAGGTCGACAGAGAAGAGTCAAGCGGTGACTGGTCCTATGCACTGGCACCAGAAATGCTGATAAGAAAAGCATGACCTTTTCTGTTTGCTTAAAAAAAGCACTAAAAAAATAAAATAAAATAGAGCCTTGTATATGTTTACATACACAAGATTTCTGGAAATAATTTAAAAAAAATTACAATTTCATTCTGGCTATTTACGTGGGAAAAACCCAACCAATCCTCTCATGAATACTTTCTTAAACTGAATTTATATAATGCAGAACATTTTCACTTAAAAAGCATGCACTCTACCGCTTGATCGGGGTTCTTTGCTGTCTTTGCAGCCGAGGTGTTTTACTATCATTTTAGCTTAGCAGCGATGAGTCCACGTGCCCGTTATTTTCATAGCCTCTGTAACTGCCTGCCAGAAGACGGAGATGGACAATCCAGGTACACTCTGAAAGGAAAATACGGGTTTACGGGGATCTGTCATCCCTAGCGACTTACAGAGCGATTCACGCGTTTCACACCTCCCTAAGGTCACCAACAACCGCCGGGCTTACACGGGAAATGGGATTTATTTTGGCGAATCGAAGGGTGACGTTCCTGTAACTGTACGTCAGGAATGCAATCAAAGGGCAAGTGCGAGACGAGAACAGAGGCTTAAAACACGCCCCACACCCAGCTCCCCTCCAAACCCGCCGCTCGAAGCCCCTCTCCGCCCAGCGGGACCCCACCGGGACGCGGAGCTTTCCCTGCCGGACGCCTCGCCATTCCCGCGGGATCGCCGACGCAGCGCCGGCCACCCGTGCAAGGAAACCCAGCCTCTCCCAGGGCTCCCGGGGTGGCTTTAATCCAACCACGGACACCACGGTTTTCCTCTCCCCTGCCGCCCGCAAGCTGTTATCTGACACAGCCGTCAAATCCTAAGCGTATTTAAATCTGCTTTCTTAATGTGCCAAGCTTCGAGACTCAATCTAATTTTTGTAACTGAGTTATAAGCTGTAATTGTGCTAGCGCTGTGCAAGATTTTCACTTTCTAAACCTTGACCAAACCATGATTAATATCAGTGAGAAACTGAGGTTAAATGTTAGCTTCCATATGAGTTATATAATCTGAAGGAAAAAACCCCCACCTACTTATTTTATCTTTTGCATACATTACCAAGAGTGCACTAACGTCCTTTGAAAGGGCAGAACCCCCTTTCTATCAGATGCTCGCTACTGCAGCACGTTCACGTTACAACTGCGAGACCGTGCCTGCTATCAGCTGGCTTGGCTGGTTTTTAATTGCCGAGATGAGCACTATGAAATGCTTGAAGAATCTCCAAGTTTAAGGGCACAATTGTCCCCGTGATTCCCCCGTTCACACCCTTGGGACGTTGCCACCCGATCCTTTTTAATTCAGGTGGATATGCACGCACCAGGCCAGCCGCAGCAAAATCCTCACGGTTTTTTCACCAGCAGCCCGGGCGCCCCGACGCCGATGCCCGACGCTCGCAGGGAGAGATGTCCAGATGCGGCACGGTACCCAACACGGTGCGGGCTTTGCGCCCGCCATTCCGTGGTCTCTTACCTATCCCGCTAATTGCCCACTCTAATTTCCACCACCACCACCACCTTCTGATGGAATGGAATTAAGATCTAATACATTTATTACCAGGACTCTCAGCCAGAGAGCCTTAAAACTTGTGATAGCGACTCTGCAAATTAGCCAGTCACCTGCTAACGAAGCAGGACTTTCACCGGGGCTGAGAAAGAATTCCCGTAGTGTGGGAGGGCAAACTGCCATGCCAGGAGAGATTGGTCCGGAGCAGAAACACCCCACAGCACGAGGAACGATAATTCACGCGGAATGAGGCAACGGCGATGTGACAGGAGACAGATGGAACTCTGACGAAGCACGGCTTCGGAAAGAACTAACTCAATAATTGATAATAATAATAATAATAATAATAATAATGGAAAAGTAACAATACTTTGTACATCATAGTTTTACTTTTATCTGAGCAGGTGGAGAGACTGAACTGCTTCAAGTAAACTTGTAATAGTTCAGAAAGTCCTGAGAACAAGTGCACAGGGGTTATGTTTTTATTTTTATTTTTACTTCAGATGAGACTTCTTTTGAAGTTGTCAAAAGATTGCATTGCCATTAGTGGCTCCTAAACAGCAGGAAGCAGAATTAATCATTAAAAGTAGATTAAAAACCCCTAAAATGCACCGTTTGCTTGTTAGTTTGAATGTCACGAGGCCATTCAGCAGAACCGTACCAGGGCAGCAGCACCGAGCGCAGCACAACACAAGCAATAACCACTTCTCTAACCCGATGGAGCTCTCACGGGAACAACCACC
The DNA here is from genome assembly GCF_028858705.1 of Grus americana. Taxonomy (NCBI): domain Eukaryota; kingdom Metazoa; phylum Chordata; class Aves; order Gruiformes; family Gruidae; genus Grus; species Grus americana. Next base: position 9,118,374 of record NC_072872.1, on the reverse strand, counting down.
ATCAAAAAAATGAAACAAAAATGAGGTGGTCAGGCCTTGATCTCTTTCAGAGTGCTTCTCTTTGCAAAAATCTTGCAAGAGGCAAACATGAGGATTCAAGAAAAAATATTAAAAATATAAAATAAAATCAGGGAGGGGCAGGGCACTGCGGAGCCCGGAGCCCAGCAAAGCCAGTTGTGCCCCGGCTCGCTGGGACCCGGCCGGCTGCGGCCACGGGACCACTTGGCACCGTAAACATGTGGAGGATCTCTGCCCAACGGCATCAAAATAAATGTAAAAAGTAATTAAAAAAGAATTCAATGAGTGTGAGGGAAGGAAAGCGTGACCAACAAAATGCTGCTGTGGGCACATCTCCGCGTCCATCGCCTGCGTCTCCCGGGCGCCGGGACAAACGGCCGACAGCTCTCGTACCCGATTCCCACAGCGCTGCAAAGTGCTGCTGGAGAAATTGGGCTCTCTGCGTTTTAAAGAATACATACATTTTTCCTGCGTGCCTGATCACACGCAAAGCTCAAGGAAACGACAGGCAGGTCAAATAGTGTGTTTCATTCCTGGCTTTTAGAGGAGGCTTCCCCGAACTGCAGGCTCAGAGGAGCAGGCAGAGGTCGCAACGCCGTTTCTTTTAAGTTACGCAATACAGAATACAGCAAGAATATGTGCACTGGGATTTTCTTCCAATTCCAGCAATTCTTCCAGTGCTTAGAAGAGTTTCTGGCTTAGCTGGCGAGGAGCACGTCCCCCAGCACCGGCACAACCCCCAGCCCTCGGCAGGACCCCGCAGCATCCCCCGGGGCTCACGCTTGCATCTCCCCATCGCTCCCGTCCGCAATCGCAGCCCGACTGCGCTCACGCCAGCCCGCAGAGGTGAGCAATCTTCCCAAGCCTCTGGCTATGAAATCTCATCCAATACCGGGGATTTTGGTCGAGGCGGGTGGACAGAACAAAGTCAGTCGTATCAGACATAGCAGTCCCTTCAGACCTGGGATCTGTGCAGCAGCACTGCAGACTTTAGAAGTGACTTTTTTTTTTAAATTTCGGGTGTCAAGGAGATGAGAGGGAGGATTTAAGAGAAGGAGAAAACGAACAGAGCAGCATTTAGAAAAGCCTGGGAGTAAAACCGGGGGGAGAGAAGGAGGCAGGACAAGCAAGTGGAGCGGAGATTATAAAATCCTCCAAATCTTCAATATCCTAAATTTAAAGCAGAGCACAAAACAAGGAACCGCTCTTCACTGGCACTGTTATCAAAGGGCATGATTTATCCAAAAATTGTTTGCCGAGCAATTTAGAGCTGGTTAGACCTTCTGACGCGGTCTGGGACATAAACGCCCTTGAGCAGGGAGACGCAGCCCCGCAGCACGCACGGCCGGCGCCCGGTATCTGTATTTCTTGTTTCTACGCCCGTCCCTCCCCAGGAATACGAGCAAGGTCGGGGCAATGAGGGGGAAGCAACGCAAAACAAACGGAAAAGGCTGCGCCTGGCTGTTTGTGCGGCACCACCATGAACGCCGGAGAGCTCAGGACAAGTAAGAAATAAGAAATACACCGTTTTCTCAAAAACACCCTAACAAAAGCCGTGAGGCCAGGAATGGTAGGCTCCTCTCCTCTATGGGTGCCCTTGATGTTTGAGGATGCTGTGCTGGGTGCTGTCCTCCTGAGGATTGTTCCCAATCAGACCCCTGAAAAGTTCCTAGAATACTCAAAATTGGAACCTTTAGGATGGCAACTTTTGTTCTGAACACAGCTCTTCCGTGTTTCTGAACACCGAGCAGATGATGACCGGAACAAACCAATCCAAATGCCGGAGCAAAGGTCTTGCTGGGTTCCTGGGAAGAAGCGACGTCTCGGTGGTGGCTGCTCAGGAGCTGTTGCATCGGCCCTGCGCTTGTCAAGCGCCCGACGAACACTTTCTAGCCCTGGCACCAGTACGGCACGGGAACAAATGCACCAGTAAACCAGAAATTATGGCAGCTCACCGCCCAGGCAATTCCCCTCTCCTCCACGACGTCAGCATCGCTGGCTTTAGAAGTTTCCCTCTGAAGATTGCAAAGTAGAAATAAGAAGCAGGATGGTGAGACAACCCGACTCGGGGACGCGTTTCACCTTAGCACTGGCGGCTGGGACAGCGCGTTATTCAGTGAACCAAATCCTCCCTTACACACAAAATATTTTCTTGGTAACTGGTCCAACAGTTTCAACCTTTCTTAGCTGCTCACAAATCCTGTTACACAGCAAAGATTTGTACCAGGGCTTTAATTTACTTACTGTAAATAAACCCGGTAACTTGGCCGGATCGTTTGGTGACTCACCGGTACACCCGAGGGCCTGGAGATTTGTAATCCTCGTTCCAGCAGCACGCGGTGCAGCTCCGTGTCACAGCCCCGGGTAATGCTCTGCTCACAACATCCTGCCATTTCAGAAGATCCAGAAAAAGCCTCTAAAACACATTTGGCGTTCACGTCACCTTGGAGCGCGGCGGGGACGGCCACCCCCGTCCCGGGAGCAGCAGTTAAGTACAACAGAGGGAACATCCACATACACCAAAGTCAATTAATTCATTTGTTACAGAGCAAGAGTCCTGCATGACTTGTCCTTTGAGTAGCTTATTTTAGCTAATTGCTTATCCAGCGAGTAGATCTCCCCTGCGTGACCCATTTGCTGCGCAAGAGGCTCAGCTGATGGGAGACGAACGGCCACCTTCCAGAGGGCACCGACGCGATGGCGCAGGGATGCTCCGTACATCGCTTTGGTCCTCGGCCCCACGAACAAACCACGCAGACTACGGAGGGAGAGGAAAGCGCCGATAACCTGCCGGGGCCCCGCGGGCAGGGCGAACGCCGGCTCCCTGTTTCTCCAGGGGAAGCCGTGGGTGGCCACAGCTCCCCTTTCCGGGGAGAAGGAAGATGGGGAAGGGAAGGTTGCAGATAAGATGTCACACGTAAGGCTTTACTCCCACCTCTGCTCCCCCCCATCGCTGCAATTCAACGTGACGCACTCGCCCATCGCTTGCATTTAACAACAGCACTTAAAACAATGCAATTTCAGTTGTAAAGATGGTGTTCTTCTGCCATCTGCATCGCTCCCTCAACTTCTCCACTGGTGTAAGATGAAGCACAGACAAAACCAAATGGCTTAATACCACGTTTGTAAAATCTTCTGGTTTTAAACGTTACTGGAAGACAAGCTGAGCAGAGAGCCGTCAGAGCCACTAACCGTCTTCCAGCCAGCCGAAAGATGGAACAAGTGCAGATGTTATTAGTCTCATTTAGATTTTGTAAATTAAACAGCGAGAGGAAACAGCCTTATTTATCTTCATTTAGTTCATCATTGACATTTATAAAATAAATACAGAAATAATACTATGGGCACAATTCACTCCCACCGGCAGCAGCGGGAGTCACACGCCCGAGTACAGGCAGGGATGCTGCTGCCTGCCGGGACAGGAGCCGGGAGGTGCCAGCCGATCCCCGAGGGACCCACTGGTACCCCTCCCCTAAACACGTCCCTGCTGCCTGAAGCCCGGCGGCGGGCATGCCTCGACGTGCAGGGTCCTCTACGGAGATGGAAGTTAACAGCCTGCAGCACTCCAAGGTTCGGGAGCGACGGTCCAGTGGTCGCTGGCTCCATCAGAGGAGGAGTATGGGATTCACCACGTCCACCAAGTCTGCATTTTTGATGACAAGAAGCCACAGACACTCTGCAGCCGTACGGGGTCCGTTCAGCGCAGGCACCGGCACGCAGCTGTTACCCGGGAGGAGTTGGTTCTATCGCTATCTCGACCAGTGCTTGAGAAATTATCATTAAAAATACAGCCACGCTGTTCAGCAACTTCACACTGCACGTGGCACTGTTAAATCAGGCTGGAAAAAACCACTCAAACGGTACACACTGGCACGTTTCGGCTCTACAGCGAGAAGGCACGACGGCTTTGCCAGAGTCGATAGATTTTACTGCTCAGTTTGTAAAAGTGCCAGGCGTCTGAGCAGCGAGCAAACAAGACTCCCTGGGACAACGGCACACTGGAGAAGACGGAAAAAAACCCAGTTCTTTCCAGGTACGTGGAGTCGTTCTTAAGTGAAACTCTGTTTCCCAGAATTAAAAAGAATTCCTGAGCTGGGGGGGGGTGGGGATCACCTCTGGCAGCTACACGGCGGGGAGGGCCCCAGGAAAGAAACATCTTCAGCATCACCGGCCCCGAATCCAGTGCCTAAAAGCCACCCACGGCAGCACCGGGCACAGCGTCGCTGGACCGAGCCGGGCGATGCTCGAGAGAGGAGGAGGAGGAGGAGTGCGAGGCGACGCTCGCTTTGAGACCCGTTGGGTCGGCGGCGTAAGAGTCACTGCGCAGGAGACAACAGGATTTCTGGCAGGAAAGCTTCCAGTCCTCACGTTCCACCGGGAAGCTCGCGATGGGCTTTTACTGCTGCTTTATTTCCCTCAGAATCAATAGGAAACAATAATCCTACGGCCAAGCACAAATCACGTCGCGAGCACCCGGCCGGACGGAAGGAAAGGCAGCACCGGATCAGCTAAGGAAAACACCAAAGTGTTGATCCTGATTAACAAACTTCCCCCCGCCCCATAAACCATACCAAAAACTGGCAGAAGGATCTTGTGTGTTTACACTCTGTCAGTAAATTACAGGAAACAAAAAGGCATGGTGGAAATTATCCGAGGGTGTGAGATTTAAGGTACATTTTTAATTAAAACAAAAAGACCAAAGCCGCGATGCAGCGTCATAAAGCAGATAATTTTACAGCTGGATGGTCTCCCTCTGATGTACTTGAAAACCACTTTTAAGTGACATAAAGTTTAACATACCGGTACGTCTGCCTACCTACCGGATTCTATATGGAATTTAAAATTTAATTATATTAAAGTATCGTTACAGCGCACGTAACAAGAATGCTAACCAAGTGTAACCCCAGGAGAATCTTTCCCAGATTTCTGTAAATCTGTGTTTCTCAGGACGAGGAAGAAAAAAAAAGAAGAAAAAAAATATTAGCCCCCGTATCTGTGTCCTCAGCCTCCGCGTTTACTGCTCACCCACCAGCTCCTCTACATTTGGCCTGAGCAGGTTCACGCACTTCCCCAGCATTTCTGCTGCGTGACGTACAAGGAGCCTCCCGCAAGATATTCCTCTTAAACGCAAGCACGAGGATGCGCAGGTCCTGGAAAACCAACCACATACCTACAGAAAATGCGTAAAGGCACATGGAAACAGAACGCTGCAGGCATAGCAGTCTGTGGGTGAAGCCCAGAAAAGCAGCAGCGAAATGGAAAAATACGTCGCTCCGTCCTGACGGTGACGGTACGAGCAGGACAGTCGTCATTACCGTTGTTATACGGCTGATGTTGCAGAACCCCAGCAAGGACTGGGGCGCTGTGAGATCAACGCCTTAGGGAAGGGGAGGGCAAACTGCAGGAAAGCGAACCTGCATCATCAGCCCGGGGAACCTACAGCAGCTTGGGGAGCAGCGAGCAAGGGGCCGGGAACACGAACTGGAGAAAGAGCCGCAAGTTTTGAGCTGAAAGGAGAGCAGGCAGCCGCGAGCAGCACCCTCGCACCAGCACCCCTCCCGCAGCACCGAGGTGCGCCCAGCAGCGCCCCGGGCTCCTCACGCATCGCCCGGCAGTCGAATAATTACACCCTGCCGCGCCGCCTGCACCTCTGGCGACAAACGTCCCTCAGCTGCGCCAGTTCACATCGGCTGCAAAAGGACGCCGCTCAAAAAGCTGGGAGGGAAGGGGAAAAAAAAGAAAAGCCCAGCGGGAGGCTGAAGTCGGCACCTGGCAGCGGGAGAAGAGAAGCCTTTGCTGTTTAGGCACACTAGAATCGAAAGCAGAAACTCTCCTAGTGCAAAGGACAGGACCTTTTGGGAGGGGGAAAAAAAGGAGTAATTTCACAGTTCTGTAAATATCCAGGAAGACCACAACCCTTTTAGAGAAATCAAAGGACACCAGAAGCCCAGCAGCGTGCGCACGAACAGCACGTGCGCCTGCCAAGCGCGCCAGCTAGCAGGTTAGCAAATTATTCCTCGTGCCACAGCAAGATAAAAGCCTGCTCATTACCTACAAACACTGTTATTCAGCACCAAAAAAAAAAAAAAATCCCACAATAATCAGCCTCTGTAGCCAGCTCCTCATCTTCTGACAAACGCGGTTTGTTATACAAATCAATTTGTATTCTTCCAATCTGAACAGCAGGTCCGCCGTGATGCACGGCTCCCGGCTGCTCTTCGCACACACGGGGCGCAAAAATCCTCCTCCCAGTTCCAGATTTCTATCACACGCCTGCTAACGCACCGATCCGCAATTTAAATCATGCTGTATTTGCCATAAATATTACACCGTATCCACCCTCCAGACACGACGCGCCCCTTTCCACCGGACCTTGGGCGTCAAGGACGGGAGAGCGGGGAGAGCCACGACGCCTGGCTCCAGCCCAGCGCTCCGACTTCAGGGCCAGACTTCCTGGAGGGAAAAAACTTTGTCAAGAGATAATCCCAGGAAAGAGTTTCTTCTTCATCAGCTGGTATTTGCAGGCCATTAAGATGCAACAAGCAGTCTCAGGCACTCTTCTGCACGTTGTTGTTGATGCGGAGAATGTATTGGGAAAAAATGAGAGAATATCATTAAAGGTTAATTATGAGCAACTTAAAGGTTATTTTTGCATATCTCACCTCCTGGACAAAAGATGCTTCTTCATTACCATACCAGAATATAAATTAAGTTGCAAAGCCTTTAAAATGCGACAAAGACTTAATTTTGTTGCTGTTTAAAATGGTATGAACAAATACCAGTTTTCCTAGCCCTTCTGCAGCCTTTACACGTTACATAGAAAAGGGCATCTCCTGAGCCGCCCGCAACAGCAATTAAACCCTCCATCCTTCTCGGGACCCTTCTTCTGACAGCATAAGATGCATGAAAGTATTGGATGGTCTGGCAGGTCTGGTTCCAGCCATCAGAGCCCCCACCCAAAATCTCTCCTTGCACATTTTTACCTTTCATCTGCTCTAACCAGGACGAAGGCAGCTCCTCTCTTATTTGGCTCACAGCCCGTTAAACTCCGTCCGCACGGTCGACACGGGGGGACTCGCTCGTACCGAGGTGCCTCCGAAACCCTGAGCATCCTCCCGTCCCACAACGTTTGATCTAGAAATGGTCAGAGCCTGCCCAAATTTTGACTGTCACTTTATCCGAAAATGAACGCCATGTGTTTTCCTTGGCCGTATCTGTCAAGTCGGAGCCCGGTGACCATGCGTGGTGGCTGTGGAGAGATCAGCAGGCTGGAGGAGCCAACCGGCAGCGTCCGTGCCAGGCGAATCCCGTCCGTGATGGAAACACGGACACCTCGCCTTGGTTGTCCGAGTTGGCCGGTCGGCGCTGCGTTCCACAGTGACGCAGCTCTCCTGGGCTGGTTGAACACAAAGGGAAAGCAGCTCTCCCGGCGCACCAGCTTCTGCCTGCTGCCCAGGCTGGGGGGCGTGTGGGAAGGGTTTGCAGGAAATACTTGGAGACCGTCAACTGCTCTGGGCCAGGGCGTCCCGATGGCTCCCAGATTCCACTGCTCGGTCACGTTAAAACAAACGGGGTGAGCTGTTTAAAGGAATTCATTACTGGCGTCGCAACACCCCTGGACCAGAGGGGCTAAAAATCTGTATGAATCAATGCCTCTTAAACCATCTCTGCACTGTTTATCCTCTTCAGGGAAAGAAAAAAAATAAAAAGAGTAGGAAATACTGAGAGCAGCGAGAAGAAAGCGTTGAGAGTCATGAAATCTTTACAGTGTAAAGAGAGATGTGCCACATTTAGCAGGGATTATGTCGAGCAGCATCCCAAGCCAGAAGGAGCTGACAGCACACACATTGCCTTTGATGAAGGAAAAATAGGTCAGACGCGACCCCACGCGTGTAAACAGAGTTTCCAGCAGCACGAGCAGAAACCCCAAAATTTCAGCCCTGCGCTTGGTGAGGTTGACGGTCCTGGATACCGCAGAGGGTACGAGCTATGCGAGAAAGCGAGGACCTTTAAAACGTGCCTTGAAAGTCTGAACGAGGTCCCGAGAGTATTTTGCTTTGCGACAAGCAGAAGGGGAGAGGGACAGAATTTTTGCCATCGATCGCAAGTTCGGGGTGGTCGCCATCTCACGACCTCCAGCTCGCACGAGCTTCTCCTCAACACGGAGCCTCCGGCTCGGTTCACGAGCGCAGGACGTCCTGGCAGCAGCACCTACCCGACACAGCTCCCGCACAGAGCGCATCGCGGCGCCGCCTCGCCAGGTAATAATGCCCTAACGCAGTAAATTAATTCCAAAGCATGATTGTTTTCAATCTTCATTGAAACCCAACCTTAGCTAATCTCACTTTAATGACACAGGAAATGGAAATTCCCTTAATAAATTAAGTTATGAATATTTATTACCCTGTTTTTTTACCTGAAAATTGAATAATTCAATTAATTTTACTATTAATTATTTAATACAAAAATTAATACACTGCAAGATCCTAACTTATCTTCAAGAAGCCCCCGATAAAGATATCCAAGCTAAAACACGTTCCTCAAGCTTGACCGATGGACAGGTAAGGAACGGGGCGTGCTCCTTGGGCGGCGGGACGGCGCGTCGCTGGGGCAGGACTCATCCTGCCTCCCTCCGCGGAGCAGGGTCGATCCTCCCCAGCAATGCCCCCGCCTCAGGGGGGCTGGTGGATGCTGACCCCATCCCTGCCCAGCCCCTCTCGTGCCCCCCGGCACGGAGCAGGGCTCACCGCACACGGCGATGCTCTCCGGGGGAGACAGGCGCGTTTCTTCTCGCTTTTGCATCCCCCCAGGCGGTTTCGCCGAAGCAGCCATTGTATTAGGTTTTCCCACCGTGCTCCCTCGAAATCTCATTGCGGACTCGTACCCTCCGCTCCAGCCTAGGCACCAGCCCACATTTAACATAACGAATTGAATTTCTCAGGAAATTTCAAAACTCTGGGGCCAGCAAAAAATCGCTAAAAAAGTAACAGAGGAAAACAACAATTGTTGAGAGTGCATTTTCAATTGGGAAGTGATTTCTAACCAGCCTAATGTCGTCTGCATCCCCTGTTTCAGCCACCAGCATCAGCAGAAGTTGAGGAGAACAAACGGTAGAATAGTCCTTTCCAAGACGTGATGTCTATGATGAAAGAAAGTCGGGTTACTTATTTTTCTGCTTTTCGTTACCTTGGCACGTCCTTAGGACTTGAGCCGGGTCCAACCGCCCCAAAGTCTGGGCTCACCCTGCGAAGCCCGCGCCGGCCACCGAGCGAAGGAAGAGCTCTGACGGGTGGGACGAGCCCTTCCCATTCCCCGCAGACCCGCAAACGGAGCTCAGCCGTCTTTGCTTGCTGTTGCTGCAAGAACCGAGTCCCAACAACCCTGTGATTTATTAGGTCGGGATTTATCAGTGGGAAACGCTGCCCAGCCTACTGTCCCTGCCTGTTAGACCAAAGTGATGCTTGTTTTCTTGAAGGCAGGAGAGGGGAATTAAAATGCTAAATATAACTCAGTAGGTAGCAGAAGTAAAACTGAATTATCCAAATGGATACTGACGGCGTATGTAAATCGCTATTGATTTGTAGGAGCAGGCTGCCGCCCAACTTCTTTCAGTTGCAGAAATATTAATCGCTGCCAAGTCCCACTGCCTAAAACGAGCATTTGGGCTCTTTCCGGGCTGAAAAACCCACATCTGGGAATTTCCCCAGCCACTTTGCATTCTAGTACAAGCAACAGCTTATCACAGCGTCAGGTTCCTGAAACACTTCCCGAGAAACGTTTATCTTCTGGGCTTTGTGAGGAATAAACCAAGAGCTTGGTACTTGCTGCACGCCTGCCCCAAACGCCCGCATGTTTTGCTGTACGTGCGGCAGCAATGTAAACGCAGCGCAGTGAGGGGCAGGGAGCCGTTGACGCCGGGTATCGGGGAGACAACGACCATCCGCTGAAAGGAGAAATACGGCTTTGTCCTCGATAACCAATAACTGAACGCCCGGTCCTGCATTAAACTGTTTTTTCAGGGCACGAGATCTCCCCACGTTTGGGCGTTGTGCATCAACACATCTGAATCGCGTTCCCAGCTGGAAAACCGACCTTGCAGCTTCTGGGCACGGCCAAATCTTTTCGGCTGCCTGAGCCTAACTTGTGAAACAGGTGAAGCTACGTTGCGCCGCTCGAGCATATTTTCAATACACTCTAAAAATGATAATTACAGAAGGCACTTGGAAACAGATAAGCAAAGTATCTCCATCCAGCAGAACGATTTTGGACGAAGAAAGTCGGCTTTGTCATTGAGGTTCCAATGTAAATAACAATTAAGTTCTACTTGATATACAAATGTCAAGTAATTTATTTTTTTTTTGTCAGCACGATTTGCATTTAAACTTGGAAATGTCAGAGGCTTCAGCCTTGCTGCGTTAGCAGAAAGCTTCCCCAGTTCACCCTGCTGACTGGAACACCCATTGCGGATTATCTGGCACATTATCAACTAACCAAACACCATCTCAAGGAAACGTCAAGGTCGACGCCTTGCGAGGTGTACTCGTTAATTTATGTTGATAAACTGGAGAGCTCAAAAGACTGTTGTAATAATATTCCTGTGTCTTTATATCAGCATATTTTATCAACTAGAGTCACTCAACAAGAAGTTTCATTAAAAAAAGACGATCGTAGAGACCTTGAAAAGATTTCTCACAGCTCCTCTAATGCCACCACAACAGTATCATAAGAGGGTTCCTCCTCCATCCGCGACCAAAGCAGCATTGTAAACACGGGAACTTCTCCATGAGGAAAAGACGAAGGCGTCCAGAAGCGGCAGGCATGGCTGGAAAGGAACCCTTCCTCTTTTGCCACCTTCTGCGTTAGCTCAGTAACTAATTGGTTCTCAAGCCCGCCACCGGGCAGGTCACACCACGTCGAGTTGGCTCAGCGGCGGCTCCTCGCAGGAAGCTGGACTGGACGGCGGCGAAACCCCACCGCCGATACCCACCGTCGGCCAACGGCTCCGACAGCCGCCAGCTCCTGACCTGCATCGTCCGACCGCTCTCAGAGTCCACGGCAGCGACCTGCCCAGCAGCCGTTCCTCAAATCACACTATACATCACCTGATTAAGAAACTCCATAAGTGTCAGTGGTGCAATTCGTTTTTATTCATTTTCTGAGATTAAATTAGTGGCACCCACAGCAGCAAACAAAGAACAGGGAGTGTTCCGGTTCAGCGCTGGATCGATGTCATTAATTCTGTAATACCGAGAGCCCTGATTGTATGAACTCAGCATTTAACTCTTCCAATTAATTTTTATATTAAAAAAAAAAGGAAAACTAACTCAACTGAACTCAACAATTTCAGAAGGTCCTTGAACAGCCATCACAACTTTCCTTCTCCTGGCACGTTATTTCTTCCAAGCGTAAACGTGCAGGAGGAAGGTACTCTAATATTCATCAGAAAATTATTGTCATGCATCGCCTTTAGCAAACCAAACTCTTCAAATCATAAGACACCGCTACAAAGACATTTATAATCTCATGTCTGTAATAACACCACATATACCCAGACTAGTTCATGTTTTCCGACCACTTCATAGGCTTATCTGGCAAAGGTTCGGCAAGAAATTAGTTTGCATTCATTTCGAAACTGGGATGACCAGGTCAGAAAAAAACCTTCTCTAATATTATTGTATTACCTGCTGTCCTGCAGCCAGGAAGGGGAGTGACACAAAGCATTTGCACGCTCACCGAGGTGAGCCCCTTGGCTGCCATCGGCAGGAAAGGTCCCTCCAAGGGCCCCTCAATAGGAAACCACGGATTAGAAAGAAAGAAAGAAAGAAAGAAAGAAAGAAAGAAAGAAAGAAAGAAAGAAAGCCCACAACAGTAGAAAGCAAGAGTCAGTTTTCGTGTCAGGGAGACATAGGGAAACTGCGAGCCTGAACACAACTGAAACGGCAGGAAAACATCCGCAGCCCAAACTTGACATGTCGGTTCTCAGGGGAGCGGAGGAGTTAAACATTTATGGCACTGCGAGGAAGACATGCCATTTACTGAATAATAAACTGCAAACATGCCTGTTAATGCGGCTTTTTGGGATCTCCTCGCCATCGAACACTTAACCCCGGCAAGAAAAACACCAAAACGCAAACAATCCCTGCGCCTGCATGTTAATGGGGCAGAGCACCGGGGAGGGCTTGGCACGCTTTTATTTATTTTGAATTGGAGGCTGCGGGGAGCGGCGTCAAGATAGAGAGCCCGGAACCTCGCTCAAAGGCTTTCAAATCTATTCACATGAAGGGATACAATCAAATCCTGAACAATCGGGTTAAAACTTTAACCTGTCAAGATTGCAGCTGTTCCATTTTTAATCAATCTGATTTCATTCAATAAAACGCTCATTAAGTCAATTAATGAGAGTTTGGTGTCACAAGCCATCAAGCATGACTGGGAGTTTTCACTCGGTGGCCAAGGCATCGATGAGCGAGTCAAGTCATCAGCGAGAACGAGTCAACGTGCGTTTTCACAGGCTGAAGCACGAGCAACGTTACCTTGTTTTAGGGGAAGTTGTTAGCCATTCTTCATGCTTTTCAAACGTTATTAAATAAGCTGCAATTTCCTGAAAGAGAAACGCAGAAAGAAAAAAAAGTTATTTGCATGGCTGTGTTGGAAGGTTTTACAACAGAGAAGATTCATAACAGAGACAAGGAGCCGCCAGCCCCGGGTTAGGTCTGCAGCTTAAATCAGGCCTTGCCTGAAATAGCGTGCTCGCTCAACGGTCGTGTTCACACCACCAAAGCCAGACTTAAATAACGTAACGAAGAGATGCAAATGAGGAACGGCATTAACATTTTCCAGCACAGACAATTTGCTGGTAACTTCAGTGACCGCAGCATTGCCAAGAGCCTGGCGTTACGTCAGGAGGCAAAGGGGAGGGCAGCGACAACACGGACGTGGGAAGCTCAATTAAATATTTATAAATAGAACAGCATCACTGCAGAGAGAATTACTGAATTATTAATCGTTGCCATAAAAAGCCAGCGGGTGACATTAACATAAGTCATCGTTCCCACTTGCAGGAATGATACGGGCGATTACTTCCAGATCAGAACCGATTTGTTCGCAGGAAATTATCGGCGCCAGCAAGATAATTCACGACGGTGCTCGTACATACGCCTGACGAACATGGGATGGCCGCCCATCAATTCCCTTGGTACAGACACGGAGCGGCTACGGGGCGGCCACGCCGCAGACAGGCTGAGCATCCTCGGCAGCCCCGGGAGGGACCGGGCCGATCCGCACCGGAGGAGATGCGGGACCGGTGACCGTCCCCAACCACGACGGCTGCTGTCACCACACCAGCAACGTCCCGACGCCTAGAGATGGCCAAGGACCCCTGCGGCTGCAGTCTGCAGGCTGCTGGAAACAAACCTTTTTCCCCACCCACGAAGAAATACTCAGAAATATGTAGGTTTTGGATGGTTCTCTTCCAAAAACTGCCTCGCAGCCGGGTCCAGAGTCTCCCTTCCGAGAGAGACCTGCAACAGCAAAAGCTGAGCAGAAAGGTCAGTGGAGCTGCCTTGACTGCTCGGTCGCCTCAAACCAGAGCGGAGCTGCTGCAGCGTCTGCAGGCTGCGCCACCACCAAGGTCCCGCACACACCAGAAACGGGTCTTTCGACCAGGGGATCGTTTTTTCTCTTTTCTTTTTTTCAAAAGATAGTTCTATATAAGGGTTGTATCTGTATAGTACCAAAGCTAAAAAAATCCACAATGCTCTCCCACCAGCTGGCCCAAGCATCTGCTAGAGCCACAAAATGCAATTATATTACTCCCAAACGAGACATAAAAATATCTTGTTTCCAATACTCTTAGTTTTAAGACTCATACTTAATGTCCTCCGGGTATTGCAGCGGTGCCAGATCTCCGTGTTATGTACTTTATTAGAGTTGTGTGAATGTCATATTAATGACTCCTAACCAACATGTTTACACTGCAAATAAATTCTCCCAGAATCCACCGCTGCACCCCTCGTTTCCCAAGCCCAACGCCGCATCTTTAAACGATTACCGTAGCGGCAGACGAGGGGAGCAGTGCTGCTTCTACGTGAGCAGGAGGAGCGGCAGCGACACGGGGCTCCGAAAACACCTCTTTTTCATTTCTGGCTAATTGCCGCATAAAATTCAACATCAAAACAGCCCTGCGCCAGGCGCTGGCACAGCATCTACGCTCTTGACCTTCCCAGAGAACATGCCAAACCTTGCACTTTTTCACGAGCCGCAGTTGAATTGGAGGCAAGTGCTAAAATTCAGACACGGCACGGCCAAAAAGGTCTGGCCCCAGGAGTCCGTCGGGCTCCAAAGAGCCATCGCCCATCGCTCCCCGCAAGAGCCACCGATGCGGCATTAACTCACAGCTTTGACACAGGGTGCGAGTTGTAGGAGCCAATCGCTGATTTCATGTGTGTAAGTATATATATATAAAAAAACCATAAAATACTCTGCAACTAAAATTCTTCCAAAAATACAAAATGAGATCTCTGCTTTTTTTTTTTTTTTTTTAAAGCCAGTGCAGTATTTCCACCAAATGTGCTGTAGTCTGCAGAACTTTATTCCCGACCCGTCCCACGTTACATCCTCGGCTTGCTACGTTACAAATCTGCGTCACCTCGCACCTTACAGCCACATGAGCTTTGGGCGCAGGCAGGAACGAGCACCAGCGGATGCCGAGGCGGGAGCTCTCTGCACATCCAAATGCCCTGCACGCTCGTGGCGGATGGTCTGCACGAGCAGGTACTTACAGAAGCAAATCCCTTCAACACAGAGATGGATCCAGCTGATTCACCCTCAAAATCCTGCAAAAACAGGCAGGTTTGGGGGGGTTCAGATTAGCACAGGATTTTGCCTATTCCTACTCAAAATCAATTTGCCGTAAGGAGAACAAAGCAATGTATGAGTTTCGTGGCTGAATAAAACACCCTGCTGCAGCGCAGAAAACCAAAGTATTTCAGGTAAATGAACGTCACTCTTGCCCCAGGCTCATTTACTTTATTCCTTCCAGCCGGCCCATACCCCGCACGCTCAAAACCTTCACCCCATCACTGCCGCTGGTGGGAGGAGCTGCGGCAACGGGACGCTCCCGTTTGGAGGCAGAACGCTGGTTTCCACGCCACCGGCCCACGCCAGCTCAGCAAATTTGGGCAAACCAAAGAATAAGCTGCAGATCGCTGCTGCGGGCACGTCGGTGACCCAACAAAACACACACGCGTGTTACCGAGATGTCCGGGGAGCTCCTACCCCTGCTGCTGTAGTAAGGAAAGCCACAGCTCCAACCAGAGTCCAAGCTGGATCTTCAGAGAACTCAAAACGTGTAATTCAATTCTTCTAACAGGATAAAAGAAGGATCCACATCAACCAGGATAGGAGCTCCCCCAGGCTTTCTGCTTAATGATATATTACAGCCTGATTTCCCTCCTCCAGAGGAAATATCTTGGATAACAAGGAAAATGCAGTGCTATAAATTAACATGTACAGCAAAGAGACAGTGAATCCTCCACGCTGCCTTCCATGTCCTGAGTATTCAGAATTACAGGGACTGGCGTGCAAATGGGGCAAAAAAACCCCAACCCAAAACCCCCCAAAACCTTGTGCATCATCTGCTAGCCCTGCCCATGCCTGCCCGTAACCCCAGAGCACCACATCCTCCACCGGGACGTCTCGCCATCACCAGCGAGGAGGGGCCGGCGTGCTCAGCATCGCGACCTACCGCACCACCAGCTCCTCGATCCGATTCGCACGGCTGCTGGCGCAGGGGGAGCCGAAACCGGGCACGCAGAGCCCGAACAATGTCCGGCGTCAGGAGAGCTGAACGCCATCCCGGCACGCAACCCCGCGCCGCGCAGGGGAGAAGCGAGCAGAAATCCCTACTCATGGTTTGACACCTCTGTGCTGACTTTTGTCACTACAGAAGCACCAAGACTCTGGGAGAATAATCTCTCGTCTGCCACCTCAAACCGGAGCGGAGCTGCGAGAAACAGACGGCTCAGGGACGCTGGCGGCAAACGCTCGCACGCGCACGCACACAAAGCCAGGCAAAAAGGTGAGTTTCCAGGGAAAGGCACACCCTGGGCACTGGGGCAAACCCTAAGCTGGCGCTCCACAGCGAAACGCCGGGTTTCTAAGGGAAACGGATCGGAGAGCTGCGTGCACCAGGCATGAGAAGCAGAGGAGCTCAGCAGAGAGACGCCTCGGGTCAGCGCCCGCAGCCTGGATGGAGAAACCTGTCCAGGGGTGGGATGCACGGGACCGGGCTGGGGAAGGCTTCTCTGCTGTCAGCGGCAAACCCCCTTTAAATCCCATCCTTCACATTTTCTGCTCTCTGTAACTGCACGACTTTGGGTCCATCGCCCAGGAAAGTCCCGGGAAACCGCAGAACCTGGGGCTGGCACCGCACTCCGAAGTCAGAGGCGGCAGGAGCGAAAGGAGATGCTTTTCGTGGAAGAGATGACGCAGGCAGCATGCACACACGCGCAAATCCACAGCGAGCAGCTCCTCCAAGCACAGCCCAAAGCAAGCTGAAGGGCAAGCCCAAGCAGCTCAAGTCATAAAAAAAGCTATTTTTTTCAAATCCGTCAGTGTGATGAGGAAAGCACCACCTGTGAGACAGAAAATACAAGGGTGGGGATTCTGAGAAGTCTTGCAGCCGCAGGCAGCACAGACGGAGCCGCAGCTGGGAGCGGTCAGCACCCCGACAACCCACTGTCAAAACCCACCCCGAGCAGCCCAAGTTTGGAGATTTTCCTCCCAAACACCATGTCCCACACAGCCTCTTGCAATAAATTAATCCCTACAGAGTTTTTGCTATACACGGACCGGAAAAAAAATAAATCTGCAAGGCCCAGAAAGTGGTCAGACGAACGCTGATGATTTATCAACAGTTCGAAGAGATGCTTTTTGAAAGCGTGCACCTATCTGCGCTGTGGGCACGGGCAGGGCTGCTAACAAAGAGCCGGTCAGTACTCATCACCACTCGGGGCGTGTGCCCCTCCGTCACACCAACACCACTCTTCCTTTAAAAAAAAGGGGGGAAGAAATAGATTTATCACTAGAAGACACAAAGTCATTAAATAATTAAAAACAAAACTACAGGCACAATAAAAGCCCTCTGATAAAAAAAAAAAACCCTGCATTTTAATGTGCGTTAATTCCCCTAATGATTCACTCTGTGTGTCTTCCAGGGTCAAATCAATGTCTTCACCAAAAAAATTCAATTACATCCCATTCATCGTATCTTTGGAGCGAGGCTATTGTTTGCTTTTGTCTCCTATCAAACCCTTTCTGGGCTGTTTCTTGCCCGAGATTACAAACAAAAGGCAGCGTGGCACCAGCAAGGTCAGACGAGACAGAGCCAGGCTTTGAAACCCCAGTTCTCTGTCCTCGGCTTTGCTGCTTAATTACAATCCGAGCAAAGGCAATAAAAGGACGCGTGCCACGAACGCCCAGCTCATCGCCGCTGGCGAGTCCCTCGGAGGCACCGGTCAGGATGAACGGCACCAGGTGGACCCCAAGGCCACCCAAGAGCATCTCTGCGGGCGAGGGTCCCGCGCACCGAGGCCAGCAGCCCCTCGGCCGGGACATCCCGCCCGGCCGCGCATCCCTTCTAAGCCCAGCTTTGGAAACGACGCCAGCAAGCGAGCCGAGCGAGCGCTGCTGAGAAAGGTCGAAACTCTGAGAGTTGCGCAGACCCTGTGCCTGACCGTGCCTGCCGACTTCACAGCAACGCTCAGAGCACGGCTTTCCCACCCAAGCGAGAGCCCGCAGGACTGAGCCCTACGTTCGTCGCTTATAAGACACTGCTGAGGAAACCAGGCTTAATTTGATCAGCTAATGGAAGCATCGTGTAAAGCAATTAGATGATTTAACATTAAAATCACACAAGTTATGTGTTATCCTAAACTGGTCATATAATTCAGTGGTTTAATTTATACTTTGTTGTTCGGGCTGAAAGCATTTTTATATAAATGAGCATTTATTTTTATTTTGCATTCCCCCGTTTGTTAAGATTATTAGTTCAAATGCACCCAAGAGCCGACAGCTGTAAAGCCAAGTTAACAGCGTTAGACGGACGCGCGCGGCCTGCAGCGTCCCCAGAGCCTGCCGCCGCGGCCTGTCCCATCGCTCTCCCCCAGCTTCGCCCCAACAGCCCTGGGCTGCAGTTGCACGGCTAAGCCTCGCGTGAGCCGAGCAGAGGAACGGAGTCGCAGGCGTGATCAGCGCCGGGTGCTGCGCCGGCGGCCCCGGCCGAGGAGCGACGGACAGGAGAGCCAGCACCGCGCTTCCCACCCATGGCTACGTGACTGCAGCTTCCCGACCGCTTCAATATTTAACGACGGCACATAACCACCCGGAGCTGCAGCAGCGCGGGCAACCTGACGTCACCCCCCCGCGTCCAGCTGCCGTGGAGAGGGGACGAGCCGCAGCCTGGCAGCGCGGGACAAGGAGCGGCCAGGAGCAGCTCCTCGTTGCGTGCCACACAGCAGCTTCTGTAAAGCGTGCTCGTCTTTCTGTACAGGGCTGAGGAGGACATCGTCACCGAGCAGGAATGGACCGACGGGCAGGGATCCAACACACACATTACTTGGAAGGAACAGAAAAGGTTACAAACAGCTCTGAAATTCGCAAGGAATACCCCTGCCCGGCAGAAGGCAGTGTCTGGATCTGAACGAAGCCCGGAGGAGATGCTGGGAAAGGCTGCCGCACGGGACGTACGTGTTTAGGATGCAGCTGTAGCTGCACGTCCCGACGATGCCGTTGGACGGAGCATCCCGTCCCAGAGCAGAGGCGTGGGGAGAAGGGGCAGCAGACCTATTATGTCCCAAAGTAATAAATCATTAGGGTTTGGGTTTTTTTAAAAAAAAAAGTCTGAATTTAAAGTTATTACTCTGTACGAATTATATGCATCCAAATTAATAAGCTTGAAATATATGCATGTTTTAAGAGAAAGCAGGAGAGGTTGTACACATCTCTGGATTTATACCACAGAGCTAATAAAGTTGCAATCTCTTAAGCAAGCACATTTATTCTCTTAGGAAATCTCCACGTCCTTGCCGCTATAAAGACAAATTCCAGCCCATCGCTTCCTTATCGTCCTTCCACTCTGAAATGAAAATACAAATTCCTGTTGATTATGTAGCATCTTCTCAGCTGGGATCAAGCCGTTTTCATTTTCTAGCTGTGCCCGCTCTCAAAGCCATTAATATTCTGAATGCCACAAATACAAACTGATCTGAAAGCCACACAGAGCAAGGTCTCACTACCTCGTTTAGCATCACTGGAACAAGAACTGCGAGACCATTTCACTCGTCCAGCTGTTTGGCCTAAAATAGCACTACAGCACCAAAAGGGACGTGGCTCGATGAGCTGGGGAGAAGTCAGGAGGAAGAGAAAAGCAAACAAAGGTTTTGAGTAACCAGCAGAGAAACACAAGTCAGGCTGCTGTTGGGTTGACAAACACCTGCCAACAACAAAAAAACCCCCTTTAAACCGAAGTGGTTTCTTTCCTTTTGCAGGTAGTGGTTTTTTCTTGGTCTCAAAGTGTTACCCATCTGCAGCTTTCTACAGCCAAAATGCTGGTGTGCACGCGCTGAAGCTGAGAAGGGGAATAAACCCAAACATTACCACGGTTTTACTGACAGCCGGTGTTACCGGTACCGGCTGGAGCGTGGCGGGATGGAGGTTTCCTAGTGTTGCATTTTGCCAAGGCAAGCCAGAGTCGGTTGTCAGGCTGGACTTGCGTGGCTTTGGCTTTCCAATGCATGCCATGAATCTTCTTCCCAAAACCCTTAGAGCAGCAGCCACACTTTGGCGGGACTCGCTTGAATTGCCCCCAAAATGCAGCGGAGAGAAGCGGGGCGGCGCGTCGTTACCTCGTTTGGTGCCTGATGCAAGGTACCTAAAAGCAAGCTTTCCAGTTACTGCATCGCCTCTTCCATCGCGATGGAATTAAAGACAAAAATCAATTTAAACTTCATTTTAAATGTATTTTTCTAATTGAGTAAGGGTACACCAACTAACGTTCCATCTAATTAGATGGAAGCCAGGTTTTATTATCAATATCTGCAGCTAACTAATTGAATCATTTACAGTCACCGCTGTGCCGAGGGGCTCCCTGCCCTGGGAGGGGGAGGCGATACGGGGGGGCTGCCGTGCACAAAACCTCCGCTACGCCTCTGTCCCCTGCGTGGAAAACCCGCGTCGGTCCCCGTTTCCTCAGCACCCTCGGCAGGGGAAGAGATCCGCTTTGTAACGAGGTCCTTGCCTCATCGGGACCCAAACTTCAGCTCCTCAGAGCCGATGCAAATTCCTCCTCCACAAAGACAACGGTGCTGTTGGGAAACGTGGATCCCTGCATCCCTGGCGCTCCTCCCTCCGAGCATCCTCCATCCCCGAGCGATGCTCTCGCCCTGGGTGCCCTTCTCCATCAGCCGCCTGATGGCACCTACACAAGGGTGCTCTGCTTCGCCCTGTGCCCCACCACCACAGCTCCCCCACCAAAGGCTGGGGTTTAAATGCCCATTTTCTGGCAGACAGAAAAATCACAAGTCGCCAGAATGCAGCAGCTTCCCGAGCTGTCACCGCTGGGGGTCCCAGCTAGTCGCCTGGGGAAGAAAAGGCTTTTCTTTATTCCTGGAGCAATAAGCCAAACCCTGCTCTGGAAGGGTCTTAAAGGAGATTTATTTTGCAGAAGCCGTTTTAGAGCCTCTGCGTAGGAGAGAGTGATAAATATTCCGGCTTTCCCCAGTCTCCGCTGCTGCTGCTTGTCCCCCTGGGAAGCGGCACAGCAACAGGAGAGGGGAGAGGGAGAGAGGAAGCGTAAAGGGGGGAACAGAAGATTCATTACCGAAACCTGGGACCAGCGAACGCAGCCCGTGACGTTCACCCGCGAGGATGGAGGGGCAGAGCTCACCCCTATTAACACAGTGCGTGCTCGCACGCAGCGGAGGCACCTTGTTTAAGGAAGATATCATGCAATAGCTTATGCCAGACCACTTGGTCTAGTACCCTAATGGATGAAAAAAAGCCACAACTTGGGGGGCACAAAGTGTTTCTTGCTTTTCCTTACTTCGCCAGAGCGCGGAAGACAACCCGCAGCCCTGGCTGCTGCCAGCTCCTTCGCCCAGCCTCGCCCGGCAGAAAACACCTCTGCAGAGTTTAAATCTTGCAGAAGAGGCACGATGGCAGCCCTGGGACCGCTAATTGGCACCGCAGGAGAATAAAGCCACGGAGTGGAAAGTGCGTTTGGTTGGGGAGATGTACATCTCGTTTCTCTGCGTTGTGCAACGGCAACAAGCGGCTGGATTGCAGGCGGGGGGATGTTTTCATTAATAACCGCGTCTCGCTAACCATCTGCTAAAGGTCCACGCTATTAATTTAACGGAAAAAAATGGAATAGATTACTCTTACAGTTTTCAATTAAAGTACATGATGTCTTCAAACTGCAGCCTTAATTAGACATTACAGGATGACATTTAGGGATCCTGAGCTCCGATAGCTGATCAAGTCATCTGACGGTGATGGCGTTCCACAAGAACGCCAGGGCAGCAGCACCCGGGGCGCTGCCCAAAGGGTGTCCCTCGAGTTTTAACTCGGGAGCGGCCGGTTTAACTCCTCCATGAAAGAAGGGCGAAACCAATGGCAGCCTCAGCACAACAAAAAAAAAAAACAGCTTCAAACAGGCCTGGACACGTTTCTGCAGAAAACTTAGAGAGAGAGACAGGGGTGCACCAGGAAAAAAAACAGGGTCAGACGTACGGCCAACGTCGCCCAAACCCAAGGCACAACAGATCTTACGCCTGCGCCTAAACGCTGCCAGGGAAGCCTCACGGAAATGGAGAACTGGATCTCTGCAGAGAAAGGTGCCCCATAGCATCCTCGCTTAACAACCGCTTTCCTGCATCCCAGCAAATTCAGACGCTCTCTGCTGATAATTAATAATTAATGATTGTTTTACACAATGCCATTTAGACCGCATTCATAGATCTTTTTCCAGCACACATAAGACTTCAGCCCACTCTGCTATACTTTTCATTAAAATTTTAATTTGAGAAGTTGCTGGAGATTGTTTATTACTAGAAGGAACACGCCAGTTGAGCTGTACGGATTTGTAAGGCCCAGCTCAGTTAAACCAAGGCATTTCTTCCAGGTCAGCATGACCAGAGCTCAAAGCGGCTAGCCCTTCTCACTCTTAAACGTCTATAAAGCAGCAAGTGGACAACTTAGGTGCTTTATTTTCAAGGCTAAACCTGGCGTGAAGAAAATGGATTAAGACAAGAAATTATTTTCTCTGAAACACATAGAAAGGAAAAGAACAAAACCCAATCAAGCGAATAAGCGGCGGTTAATAGGCACCAGAGTTAAACGAGATCTGCTCCGCAATTTCACCTGCCAGATTCACATGGAAAATGGCAAATTTGAATAAGTAATGGGTCTTTCTAACAGTGAGACCCTCATCCTGCACAAACGCACTCAGCAATGGTCGTCCTGAACCACCTGGCTCAGAAGTACCGTTAGTCGCAAGGATTAGCAAAGTGAGACCTTGAATCAGCCAGTGCCTAATGGGATTAGGATAGATTTTATCTTCCATTTAAGTCCCAAACTGAAGGATCGTCAGTAAAAGACAGTGATATTAAATAATGCCCAATCTGTAGTTACTGGAAAATACCCACAGGTCATTACATGATTATTTTATTATTGTTATTCTTTCTTTTAAATGACCTTGGACTAAACTCTGATTTAAAGAAACACGTGAACTGCCGCCTTGCTGTCGCTGTTAGTTTTAGGACCGCAAACGGGACTTCCCTTCAATAGCCTGAGAGAGTCAAATATGCAGTGAGATAAAGAAAATTCAGTAAGATACCTACGTACCTACGATGCATTAATTACAGCATAGCAGTAAAAACCTCAATTATTTTACAGAAGTTGAAGAGCGATGCGGTTTGAGGATGCCGAAGAGCGTCCCCGTGCTGCAGAGCAGGCACGCACCCTGGGGAGATGCTGCCACCCTGCTCTCGACTCCCGCAGAAGCAAAGAGGAACATTTAATTTTCTGCAGCTCTCCTCCATCGCCCGGGAAGCTCCAGCTGGGCTTCGGTGCATCACGGTGGGACAGACCAGATCATCTTCTGCTGACCCGCCTTTGTGGGCAACACAAGATTTTCAGCCCTGCTGAATGCGATATCAAAGGGCACACTTCACCTAAAAACTTTAGCGAAAGACAGATTTGGGAGAGAAAAGGCCCCAAATGATTCTGCCATCGAATCACTTTGTGCTTATGCTGGCGGTCTCCTGCCGAGCCCGGCCAAAGCATCGCACACGAGGGAGCAACACCAGGGAGCTCTGTATAAACCACACCACCGTACTGGTGTAGGTAGGGGGTTTTTATCCCTTCACCTCTCTAATTCTTCCCCAGCTAAGGCATGTGGGCTGTATTATTAAACATCTTCCAGACAGTACTTCCTATTTTTATTGTCTTCTGCAGTTGAGGAAGACAAATTGAGAATATTTAGCTCTTTTGGCTTTTCTCAATAAAACAGCAAAGTTAATTTCAGTTGGAAGAACAGTGGTTGAACTAGTACTTCAGGCAGTCTCTGTGTTATTAACCTTTTTTTCCTGCTTTACTGAGGTTTAAGTAGCACATCATCAGCAAATGCACTAAGTTTTTTTATTTTCTAAGCAAATCAGAAGAGTTCAAACCCACTGCATTTCCATTTTTTTAAGGGAAAGCAGCAGCTTGTCGCAGGTGAGGAAGCACCTGAAGCCGAGAACCCCCATCGAGGGAGCAACCCCACGGCCGACACCGGAGGAGATCCACAGAGAGGAAAACCCGGAGCTGTTCCCGTCGCCTCCTGCCAACGGGGTACGCTCTCCTGGGAAAGGCAATTCCGTATCTCCAGTCAAGACTGGCCGAGTCCAACATCTCCAGCTCTGGTGAACAAGGGGGCTGAAGGATGCTGGTGGATTTTAAGCTGTAAGAATCTGGACTGGTGGTGTCAGGAGTACATTTTGGAGGAAAACGTGGGGGTTTGTTTATCTGCAACCTGCTGCTACGATCGTTTGGCCGGGAGCCTACAGAGATGTCCTCCTTTCAGGTCTCAAAGAGTAAACCACGGACATGAAATGAATAGCACTAGTCGGAGCAGGACACTGTGCTTGGTACTTGCCATTATTCTTTCCCAACTTGCCAAACACATAGTCTTACATCGCAGGCAGTGGCGCCTGGCTATGAGGATGCTGCGAGGATGCTGTGCATGCAGATCCCACTCGTAGCCCGCCCGGGCAGCAGATCTCCGGCCGGCCCCAGCTCTCATTCCGCGTTGAGAGCAGAAACCCACCGCACGTCCCCGAGGATTAGGAACACGTCGGCCTCGCTGCAGTCTGCTCCCTCCAAGGCGCCCTTTGCTTCCAGCCCCCCCACTCTGGCCACGGGCATCACCCTCCAGTCCGGCTCGTCCTCCCTCCCACTACGCGGCTGAGACACAAAGTCCTGCTCTTCGCAAGGGGGCAGCCACGCCGAAATGCCGGGTGAGATGAAAATATCGGCGCTTTCTCAATTTGCCTTTTCCCGCAAGGAGACCGACTGCAGCAAACCCTTCCGCCAAAGAATCATGCGAGGTTCATTAAAAGGAAAATAGCCACGGTAATTGTCCCTTTCTGCGTATTCCTCACTCCAATATTCTCTAACATAATAATGTTCCGCATTCCTGCAGAACTGTCTTTTCAGCATGTTTTTGCATTATGCCTAATTTTGTAAGAGTTTTTCAGTCCCACATAACGACACAGTTCAATGCAGAATCAGATATAAATCTAGCTTAAGAGACTCTCAACGGGAATTCATTTAAAACTGTAAATGTTAACAGATTCTGTCTCTGATTTACGGCGTTTTCTTATTTCAAACATGGAATTAAAATCCATCTTAAGAGATACATATTAAATCATGATAAAAGCTGTGTTCGAATGACGATGCTGGTCAGACCAGGAGCCACGAGCACGGAAACAGCAGCAACTGGTACTTTTACTGTCTTGGCCAAAGCGGCGCTGGTCTGCGATGAACTCGGTCCCCCACATCCTAATCAGCAGAAAAGGGCGTCCTGGGTGCTGCTGCCGCTGCTTTCGTGCTTCATCCGTCCCCTCCGGCCCTCCAAGTGCACGGATCTCTGTTCCCCTGAATACCTAGCTAAATAAAGGAGTTGTTTTACCTTAAATGATTATTTAACGGTTTTATTCCTGTTGGATTGTTTACATGGAAGACTCTACCAGCTCTCCAAGGTGCCCTGTAAACATCGCACAAGTGCCCCTGTGTCATTGCGCAAGAACGTTTAATCTTAAAAACATTACCAAGGCTGCTCGCTGCTGTCATTCCTATAATACTTTTTACTCTTTCGCGTTTGTGAACGGATAGAACCGATCCCGCCTTGAGCATCACAGCATTCGCAGCCCTGTAGCCGAGGCAGATGAAAGTTTACGAAAAGAGTTTGAAATGAAGCCGTGCAGTGCACCGATACAACTCCCCAGTGTTTTACTAAGTATTCAAGATCCCAAAAGAACAGGGGCCAAGAGACTAATGGCTTTTGGCAGTCCTTCCTCGAGGCGCATCCACTGCATCGCCAGATGCCAATCTCTTGCAAGAGTCCATCACAATCTTGTATGGCTCCATTAAAAAAAAAAAAATCTAAATGGAAGAAGGACCAATGTCAAATATAGGAGTAAACACGTAGAGGTGGCCAGAAAACACATTATTCAAATATTAGTATAAATTAATTACTCATTACTCGCAGGCCACAGAGCGATTAGCAGAAAGTGAGAGCTCCTCACCGCGCAGCCTTCAGAGATGCAAAACGCGGCGCCCGTTCGTCCATCAAAGCCTCTTTGGGTCACCCCGATGCTCAGACCCGAAAACCCTGCGGTTAACTGCAGTGAAGAGGCTCAGAAATTCTATTTCTAGGACCCAACTATCCCTCACAAATCTTCCCAGGGACAATATAATAGAGTTTAAGGTCTTCTGCTGCCATTTCTCTTCATGACACAGCTGTGCGAGCAAAATCAAATATCAGCAGGTATTTGTTCTCTTCCCCAAACATCCGCCCAATTAATCCAAATAAACCTCAAACAAAACCTTGGGTGTCAACGGGATAAAAAAAAGACCTTTCAAAATTGTTGGTATTAAAACATTATGAAAGGATCCCATTACACAACCAATTAAGAAATACGTCTTCCTTCCAGCGGGCAGGACGGAGCTGCTATGGACGTCTGCAGGGGTCTGCGGGGTCCCCCAGCCCTCCCCGCCGCAAAGCCACTGCAACACCAGAAGAAAAAAGAAACACCAAAACGCCTTAGAAAGCCGAGGTTTGGTCCCAGGCTAAGTTAAGATCTGAGCCATTTGCGTTGTAGATCTAAGGGCTAGGCTCTCTCCTCATTTTAAGCGTTCACGGCTCATTAAGTTCTTCCTCCTCCTTTTAACTGTTATTTGAGGTTTAGAAAGAAAAAGAAAAAAACAAAACCCCACATGAAAAATGAGTATTGGAACCCGGCTGCAATTTCCCATTCCCAGCCGGTGCTGCTGGGGTGGTTGGTTTGGGGGTGTTTTTTCCCAGATGTCCCCCCCCCAGTGAATTGGTGGATTCTTTGCAGAAATGGGAACGATAGGTGAAGTTTCTGGAAGCAGCTCACGAACGCTGATTAACGGATGGGATCGGCTCCTGCGCAACGCGTTACGCTCACGGCTGCAATCGAACCGTCCTCCCTCCTGTGTGGGGCACGCAAGTGGAAATATTTCTGCTCTAGGTAGGCAGCCAGCCGTGACCGTTAACCCAGGGCCATCAGTCTGGGGCGTCCTGGCGATCTGACCCCCGAGAAGGACCTGCTGTTCCCAGCTGCTTTTCATCCGCTGGAAACTCCCCCTCCAACCCAGAATTCTTTGATGTGTTGGAACAGAAAGTAAACAACCGAAAACCAGAGCGGCATCAGGGAACCATAAATTCTTGGCAAGTTATTCTCAGGCTTCTGAGATTTTACTCATTCCTCACTTTTGAGAAAACATTTAAGAAAAAAAAAAAAAGACAAGAGGAAAAAAAAAAAACAAGACGAGAAGGACATTATTTGTGTGATCAAAGCTGTTTGCAATTCCGAGCAGCACCAGGGCAGCAAATTGCCCAGGATTTCTTACATTTCTCCTCGGAAGGGAGTCGACCAGGAGGTTGGTGTCAAACCAGGGATGATGCCCGTGTGACCCAGGGCAGAGCACGAGGGACGCGTGCCCCCGGAGCGGTCCGGCCGCCTGCGCAATCCCGGATCACCGTCTGGCTGCCAGCAGCGGCTGGGAAATCACTGCAGGCTGTGCCGGGGCTGCCTCCTCTTTTATTGAATAGAGAGGAGACGGCTGAGAGCACTAATAATGTTTTCCAAAGGTTAAGCATCACAGGTGGTTTCATGGTCTTTACATTTTTAAGTGGTTGATTTCTGCCTTTTTTTCTTTTTTTTTTTTTTTTAAATAAAAATAATCATATATGCAAACATCTGCTCCCGGGGCGGGAGCCCTTCGGGTCCCTGAGCAGCCAGGGAAGGGAAAGAGGCTGCTGAGGCTGGTGCTGGTGTTATTTTTAGCGCAACAGCTATTTACTAGCTCCATTCCCAGAAGGAATTCAGGGAGGAAAAGGGATGCTGATGCATTTCTTACTAAATCTAGAAAAAGAGCAAGCGACCGCAGACAGCATGACTGCAGGCACCAGCTCCCGCCGGGGATGCAGCCCCAGCGAGGGGGATGCCGGCCCCGGTGGTACCCGACGCCGCAGCGGGGCCGCCCGGCAGAGACTCCCCACGAGCCGGGCTGGATGCTCAGTTCACTGCGTTTTAACCTTCGGGCTCTCGGCGTTTGGAAAAAGCTTTTTAAAAGCAACTCTTAGACCTAATTGGCTCCAATTCGAAGCCTTGATCCCGTAATGAATGGCTCCAGAAATCAAACAAAGCATTTTCAACACAAACAAAATTGCCCGTTATGAAAGCAGAACGTTTTTAGGATAATATTGACTTTAACGCGCTGTCAAGGCAAATCGACAGCAGGGATGAAAACAAGCCTCCCTCTTTTAAGGTAGTCCAAATCCAGCTGCCGAGAGGGGACCTCGGACGCTCATCCAAGTCTGCGTTTTGTGCCCACAGCGGGGAGCTCATAAGTTATTTAAAAATATATACCTTTTTTTAAAAAAGGTCTTGTTTAACAAAGGGATGTGCTTCAGAATTACTCTCTTCTGCTCTATCTTTAAGCATTTAAAGTTCTTAAGAGCCAGTCTTGTCATCAAGGAGCTCTGCGTTCCCGGCCAGATGGGGATTCCCTGCCTAACTCCTTTTATATTTAGACTTCAGCCTACATCCTTTATTGCTGAATATTTACCAGCGACCTGGAAGGCGAGCGGTGGGAAGGTAGCATGTGAATATGACAAAAGGCATTTAGAAACCAGGATCAGACAGGTTGGAAAGCAGCCGAGAGAACTAAAGAAACTAGGCGAATGATCAACACGATAGAAGCAGCATTGGGGGGAAAAAAAATTAAAACAAACAAACAAACAAAAGGCAAAATAACGGGGATTGGAGGTGAAAATGCATTATTCCTACCACCCACGAGGGTCTGGGTTAATGGCAGCACCCCCAGGAGATCTGAGCGCTCTGGGGCACGCAGCACGGCAGACACCTCAGCTCAGCGTGCCGGGGGGGAGGGAGGGAAGAGCCAGGCTGCAAAAGGATTGGGATAAAGAAATAAAAGATTACAGAGCCTTCGGATGAGTCAAGTCTGCTGCCGAACCCGGGTCACCGTGTGCCATGCCGCTCATCCTCCCACCCAGAACACCCTCGAAACGAGAGGGCAGAAGCAGCCATCGCGATGCTCCAGGACTGAAAAGCCCACCAGAAAGAGGGGTCTGACCCGCCGCACACTGAGGAGGTCCGTCCCGCGCTCCCCAGGGCGGCCACCCGCTCCCCACCCCTGAGATGCAGATATACACACTTATTTCACCGTGTCGTTTCCAGAAGGGTGGCTGCTTAGAGAATAAGAAAGAGGACGTAATGAATTAAAGAGCCCTTGAGTCAGGGAAAACTAAACAAAAGCCCCATATTAATTGGGCATAATTGAGAATCCAACCCTGCCACTTGCAGTTACGAACCGCAATTTCTGGGCAGATGTAAATTAGCAACTACCTCCTCCTGAGGCGACCTGATGAGAACAAATTGCTTGGTCACCTAATGCCTGTTAAAGCTCCCTCTGTGTTTATGGGGGAAGGCGTCAAGGTTTACCTTATTCTCCTTTCCTGGGGTTCTTGCCACCTCAACCGGCCCCAGTTTCCCTCGCCAGCACAGGGACGCCCGCTCTCGGGGACTTTGTCCGCTCACAGCCTTGTCTTCAGACGACGCTGTTTCCATCCGCTTGGTTCATTCATGTGGGACGGCCCAAGATGGGGAGGAAAAGGTGCCCCAGCCCCCCCCCCCATGGAGACGAGCGCGGCGAGGAGAGGCGATGAGGACAGGCCACGCTACTTGCGGATATACGAGAAGTACGGGGAGGAAGAAGAAGGCCACCCAGAGGGGCCAAATGCACGGCGGCACCGCGTCCTGCTCGCCCACCCAGGAGGGGCTTGGTGCTGGGAGGGCTGACGAGAGCCGGGGACGAGACCGGCCGCACAGACAGCCCACCCTCCGCCTTGCAGGATGCCCAGCGCCGCGGCCCCCAGGTTCAGCTCCCGGCCCGGCGCTGCTCTGCCGAGGGAACCTGTCTGGGTTCACACCCGGGAATTCCTGTTCTCCTCCCCGACTCACAGCTCCGTTTGTTGGACTCTGTATCCCATCACTAAACGTATGCAAATTATGTTAAATATTTCATTCATTAAATGGCCCAGGTTATTACTGAATTGTACCTTAAGCTGTTCAGAAAGTTAATTCTTCTTGCACTTGCTCGCTGACGTGAAATAACCGACTTAAATGAATATTTTACAGTTTGTGCTGGACAGAACATTTATTAAAAATTCTATCCCTTTTAGAGTTATTCTTTTAAGCAGGCTTCAGTGCACTATGTGACTTCAATTTTCGAGAGGGATTTTTTTTTTTTTTTTTTTTTTTTTTAGGTTTGTGTCACTCCCAGTACAGAAGGGCCCAACAACCTGCTGAGGACCCAAACATAAATCTGCTGGGTGAGAATAGCAGTTAGAAAGCTATTTTCTAAAAAGCTAAGTGATGGGAGGAAAGCAGCAGAATTTGAGAGCTTTTTTGTACTCCTGTAACTCGCAGATAGCTTTGCTGTTTGAAATGAAATAGCTCCCGCAATAGCCCATAACGTGCCACGAGTCCTTCGGGAGTTTAATAAGAGTAATTGGAAGTGACAGGGCTCCAACGCCCGCGCATCGCGCCGCCGCATCCGTACGTAAGCAAGGCGGAAGGGGGGGAAAAAGGTGCAATTACAGGGGCGGCTCCAGCTATTTCCAGCCTCACGGAAAGGCCAGGCAGCAGCGTCCTCGCCAGCGATGACAAGGTCACGACTATTTCTAATTAAGGGAACGGGTCCTGGCTCACACACCAGCACAGTCTGGCAGCTCCCCGCCCTATGGACCATCACCTACATCGCCTTCCCCGGGGGTTAAGGCAGGATAAAACACACTCCAACCTATGTGCAGAGGATGGCGTTGCACAAGCAGCGGCCCCAGAGGCATCCTCCACGCCGGCGCCTCCTCCCACCGCATCTCCGGACGACGTTTTCCCGTTCGCACGCCACGGGCAGCTCCCAGGGAAAACCTGCCAGGCTTCAACCCATCTTTTAACCACCGCGTGGCAGCCACTTCTGTATGAACTTCCAGGCTTAGAGGAGATACAGGCGGTTAAAAATAATTATCGCTTGAACAGTGGTGCTGGCATCTAAATAAGTCCCCGGCCAGCAACCCGGGGAAAGGCAGCTCCCTCCGGCACGACGCGTCCCCCGGGATGGAGGTTTACAGCCTCGGCCGTCAGCAACGGCGGAGCAGACGCCCTGTAACCGCGTCTCATCAATCTTGGCTGGGAAAAACCTTTCCATTTCCAATGCAAATATGCAAACCAGGCTCCGCACTGTAAATCTTCCTTTCCAGCACTAAGGAGATAAGTAGGACCTATTAACCTCCCATGTTATTTCCAACTTCATTATTGGAGCTGACACGACGAGAGCTCACGGTGACGGCTCTTTTTGGCAGAGTGCATGTAAATCGCTTTCTCAAAGGAAATTACTTCTCTGGGCTGAATGTTATTAATCTAAATTCTCCCTTAGTCAAATTGTTGCCCATAATAAATATGGAACAGGTTGCGATGCTCATCTCTGAGGGCATCCCAATCCAGCTGCAAGTTTTTCCCATCTGAAACCTCTTGAGGAGCTGCTCTACAAGAGCATCCTTTGCCCAAGAATACAGACCGTCCACCCTGACATCGCCCTGTGCTCAAGAGCCCCACGATTTAATCATGAAAACATCTTTTCACGCTGCCAGAGTAGAGTG
Organism: Grus americana; assembly: GCF_028858705.1. NCBI lineage: Eukaryota > Metazoa > Chordata > Aves > Gruiformes > Gruidae > Grus > Grus americana. The sequence continues at coordinate 9,086,825 of NC_072872.1, read as the reverse complement.
CTCCAGCAACAAAACTGTGAGCAGGAGCAAGCTGGGGCACAGCGAAGCTGGGGAAGAGACACGAGGCATGTCCTCCACCTGCAGTGTGATGCGGTGGCCTTCCATGGCCAACGTCTTCCGTGGCCAACGCCTTCCACATGTGGTGCATCATTTGAGTCAGCTTTGGCACCGTTAAAGCAGCAAAACTTCCAAGGTTTTAGAGTTTATGCTTTTTCCCAGTGGATATGCACTGGCATCCTCCTCATGCAACCGAAAAACCCCGGAGTTTAAGCAGCAGCAGATCAAAAAACCCTAAAACCAGATCAAAGTCCAATCTGAACTTTGCCAAAGATGCAGCTAGAAACTAGAAATTTCACATCTTCAGTTCTTTGAGGAATGATAAATTAAGGGGAATTTTATTTGCAAGGTATTTCTTCGTTTTATTGAAACCAGCTTATTGCCAATAAAGATTTTCCCTAAAAATACTCACAGAACACCTGTTATTCCCCCCCCCCCCCTAAAATGCACACAATCCCTTCTGCACACCACAGGGTGAGGGCGCAGACCTCTGGCACACGCCGAGGTATGGATTGTATTCGGAGCATTATAACTCCAGCAGCACAGAAAGCCCTTCTCCTCATTTGTTAGCCAGCCGAGTGTGAAAACGTTAATGAAGGCAGCTATAATAATCTACAGGAATTTCACGATTAAGAGTTCGTTCACGTCCGATGGCCCCAGCTCACGTGCAGCCCGTTGTGCATCAACCCTTCCACCGTGTTGCTAATAGCGGCCGTAACTGCCGTGCTCTGGCCAGCCACCCTCACCTGGCAGCGCTCGGAGCTGCCGGAGCCCCGATGGGGGAAATCGCTGTCATTCTATTAACTCAAACTTTTATTACATGTATTCCTAAGAAAATAAACGCAGAGAGATTTTAAGTGTGAATCTACTCCCCTACACAAGTATTTTTTAAATATAGCACAGTGACAAAGAGCACTGAAGTCAGGCGATACGATGGCACCGTCTTTTGTGGGGAAAAAAAAAAAAATCTAAATTTTTACAGGTGGCTCATGACAGGGCTGACTCCTGGGAAGCTGGTGTCTCCCCGTGTTCAGCAAGGTGAGCCCTTAAAGCTTGTCCGGGCGTTGAGAGCGCCGGGCGCCCTAAGGGGCACAACGAGGAGCAGCGTGCCACGAAGTCCAGCCGTACAGGTCAACTCTCAAACTGGGAAAGCAGCGGCTTTTCTTAAGTCTTCAGCTCGTCACCAAGATGCCCTTCTATCCCCCAAACGTCCCAGGCCAGCGTTGGTCACCTGGAAGTGGCTGGCGTACTTCTTAAGGCTCATTGCGGCACGGCGGCATTTTTACAAGGATGTGAGCACAGGCGCATTCCCTCCGGCTCCACGCACAGAAATTTGTTCTTGGGGATTCGCTTCCGAGTCGGGAGAGATCGATCCGGTTCTCCCCCAACACGTCCCATGCTCACATGTCGCAGGGCTGCCCACAGCGACTTCCAGCTCTCCTCCTCCTGTTAGCGCCGTCAACTCATCGTTGCGTGTACGGCATCATTAGGGCTGTCCTTCCCTCGCGCGTACTTTAAATTTAGTGTAAACAAACACATTTTCTAGAGGCAAAGCTCCCTTCCCTGGCAAAGGCACCCTGGGACCGATCAGCACGGAGACTGCCGCAGCACGAGGACGCTGCCCCAGCGCAACGCGCAGCCGAAGCAGAAGCGGCTCACGGCAGCGGATGGGAGAGGACCGGCAGCAGCAGCATCTGTCAGCGGCAGCCCCCGACAGAAGACGCGTGTCTCTCTTTTGGCAGAGAGGCGAGGGAAAGAGAATGTACGATAAAACGACGGCATGCTCGCAAAAAAATTACTTCCCTACCACAGCCGTGTGATTTTTAATTTTCCTCTAATTTCAGGACTGCAGCACTGATATAAAAATCCCTATAAGTGTTTTAGGGAGATGGTAATGGTCCTATACTAAAATAATTCAACCAACACTATAATTTTAGTACCACTATCAAAATGAAATAATGGCTGTTTACTATGTTACACCTTTCAAATGACCTTCATTTGAATACAAATTGTGGCTCGAAACTCTAAAAGCTGCTCCATTTCAGGAGGCAGCAAATTGAGGATGTTTACCCAGGGTTTACTCCGCCAGCAGATTCCTCAGTGCAACCACAAAGACTAAATGGTTTTCTTGGGGAGGGTTTCTTTTCCTCTGAAGCTGCCGGAGACGTGCTCAAAGGACCCGCATGGACCCGGCCGGGAGCCCAGGCGAGGCGGAGCGGCAATCATGGACGGCGAGACCCGTTCACTCGCATCTCCCTCGCCTGGACGACGGATGAGGATTATTCTAATAACCAAACACCCAGCCCGAGCGATCTCAACCTGTGCCTCTGAAAACACCTTATTTTATTTTTCTAAGGCTCAGCTCATGCCTGCCCATGACGGGCTCTCGTACGGGTTTTGGGGACCCTTCCCAGAGGAGCCGGCCGGTGCCGGGAGACCCTCGGTGCCATAGCGGACGCAGGGGTGCTGCGCAGGGAACGTGCTTCCAAACACCTGGGTTTGTGCGGGTCTCGCAGCTCAGCCCACACAGCACGAGCGGGGTCTGCCACTAGTGAGGTTTTGCAGAAGACATTTCACTGCAGAAATTCCCCAATACTCCCCAAATTCCCATTTGGTGCCAGGAATATAAAAGAAAACATTGATGTGACCAGCAATAAGCAAAACCAAGCAGCGTGCCCAGCCGCAGAGCGGCACGAGCTGCTAGCACCCAATTCCTAGCCACCCTTCAAAGCTCATTCCGAAGTGAGGGAAAAAAGTATTATTTAAAAAAATGAAGTTTGTCTATAAGGCGCAAGAAGTCGCACTACAAACTCCCCTCCCGCAGACACACCAATGGGCTGTGATCCTGCAAGGATGCTCGTTCCTCAGAAGCTCGGGGACACTTGCCTGTCGCTCCTCTCCCCCAGCTCCCAAACAAGAAAACACACACACAAACAGAAACCCAGCCTAAAAAGATGATTCAGGCTGAGCTGACGCGGTGTCTTCGGTGCCGTTCACAACACGAGTGCCGCAAAGGGAAAATCCCCACGCTCCGAAAATACCAACTATCTGTAAACGCTCCCGCTCCAAGACACCTACGTGTTATTACTCACAATGAGGAGGAGGAAGAAGAAAAACCCACTTTTTGGTTTTAATTCTCTTCTCCGTGCATAAAAGCTATCAGAAGAGAAGCCGGAGGCGAAGGGCAGCGCGTGGCAGCAGCAGCAGCAGCGGGGAGGGAGGGAGCCCGAGCAAGGGGAACGGTCTGCTTGGCAGCAGCCCCATTTTGGGGTGGAAAAAGGGGAAATCCCTTCTGGAAAGGGTGACCTCTGCCTTTCCCCAGAGCCCCCCTTCCTCGGCGGGGGCAGCCCTTTTTGGGGAGCAGCCCTGCCCAGGCGAGAGCAAAGCCAGCGACGGATGCTCTTGCTGGAGATCCGGAACCAACACCGGTCTCTTCTCTGGTGACATTGTGGGGAAACAAACGGGGTTTAAACAATAGGTGTTGTATAAAACATCTGAAAATGAGATTAATTAGTCATTAAAAATTAATTTTGGAAAATTACAGTCTTGTTAATAGATGCTGTTATGACTTCGCACATTCCTTTTCAGGCAGGAGGGGAGAAGGGGATTTAAAAGACATTTTGTTGTATTTCATCAAAAACTGAAGAGATAGAGACAAATGTCTTCAGAAGCCCGTGTTTCTGCATTGCACAAATTCACAACCTGCCTATATTTGCATTTGCAATTTGCGCTCCCAAGGAGGAAAAGCCTCGAGCCTTGTATCGAGCAATTCTCCCATCTTCTCACAAGCTGCCTCCCCAGCCTGCAAACCGCCGGGCTGGGTCCGTCCCCCCGCGCCACGTCCAGGTGCCGGGCACACGGCCCCGTTCGGCGAGAGCAGCGAAAACGAGCCGGCGCCAAACGACGCGGCCGGGGGAAGGCGAGCGCCTGCAACCTTGTGCCGAGAACCCCCACCACAAACCACCCGCAGGATGCTCCGACGTTATTTTCATGCTCTCAACAGCAACGACTATGCCAAAATACTCAAGGTCAAGAGACCAGCATGGTTTGAGGCAATCTGTGCCTCTTAAAACAGTGACAAATATGTTATTTAATTTTAATGAGCTTTTTTGCATCTCCAATCTAATTACGGCATTATCAAGTACTGCTCCGAACTGCAGGTGGCTTCTCATTACTTGGGGTAAGGTTGTCACAAGCATTTTTCATGAATACTAAAAACCGCTTCAGTTCACCACTTGCTCTGAAACTTCCCCAGCCCGGCTCGCAGGAAAGCAATGCCCCGCACCCAGCCCCGGCCCCCCAGACTCCGAAGAAGCGAGGACATTAACGCCACAAGCTTTGAAGACTTCTTAAAAGCCCCCGGTTTTCAGCCGATTGCTCCACTGTAGAATTTGGGGTTTACTGTGGTTAAGGGAGAGCAGCACCCACTCAGCACAGCCACGCGTGCCTGCCCGGCTCCTCCGGCCGAAACCCCGGGGGGAAACCTCCGCATCCACCAAAAAAGTATGAGTTTTGGTGTGCGAGATGCTCCTGCCAGGCAAAATGCCCCCCAAAAGCCAACATCTCCCTGTTCCGCACACAAAAGCGAGGGCACCTTGTGAAAGGACATTTAAGAAAACCTCTCTCTTCCAGATGGTTTCTGGTTTTTGCTTCCAACTTAGCATTTCCTAAAATCACTACTGAAAGCAAGGAAAGTGCTCCAATATCAAAAGCATTTCGGCAAGATCAAAATACTTCTGTTTTCTCTCTTAAGCTTTGTGAAAGATCAGATTTTTCCGATGGTTTCTGGCCGACTCCTTTGACCACCCCTACTCGTGGGTTGTTGTTTCCTCCACGTGGTACAAAGCTGCTGGAGTTCTCGTCCGGAAAGCTCCAGCCTTGGCTGTTATTCGGAAGCCATCAAGAATCAGATGTTTTAATTCTCCCAAAACACCTTTTTCCCCCGAGCGGTTTGGTGAACACAGGCAAGTGATAAGGAAGCCCTGACAGCAACTTTTCCTCTTACAAAGCATGAGGGCGTGCAGGACTCCACTGCTCAGGGACGCCGAGTCCTCAGCCCCGGGGAGCCGGAGCAGCCCCTGCCCCTGCCGAGCCGCAGGGATGCGAAGACAAGGAGAAATCAGAGGGTGGAGGGTCCCTCCCCGTCAGCTCCCTTTAAACACACGCCCCGATTAAAACCTGGCTTTGGCGGTGGTTTGTTTTGAAGGGCTTTGTGGAACTGCAGACGCTGGCAGGGAATTACGCACCCACCCACATACCCGACGTGTTCCTGGTAACACAAAACATTTTCTACCCTGGCAATTTCCACAGATGCGGTAACCGCTGGAGTTACGGAGCACGGCATCCATCGCCGCATGCTGGCACCCCCGACACAGGCATCCTACGGCAGAGCCCACAGCCCCGACGCCAGCCAACACACAGCCCAGCTCTCCCTCTGAATTGCCTTTTTTTGCCCCAAAACAGCCACAAGCAGAGGCAGCGTGCAGGCTTGCCTGAGCAGGAGCACTCACCAGCATCCACGGAGCCGCAAGGGTGACGTGGGGGGGCGAGGGATGCACAGGACCACCGGGCTCTGCACCGCAGGGACGCTCCAGCACAGTGAGCTCAGCCCAGCAGCTGCTGGGCTTGTCCCAGTTCCCCCAGCAGCCCTGTCAGCTCCCAGTGACCGCAGCTGGGGCCGGCCGGGCATCCCAGGGACGGGGATCAGCTGGGCAGCAGCACCTGGGCCCCCTCCCACCACACGGCCAAATGTATACCTATCTGCATATCTGTCTAACTTTGCACACGCGCTCCGTACTAACACTCCCCAGTGCCACGCGCAGCTTTGTATTGCAACGGGAAGTTAACATCGGAGGAACCGTCGTTTGGAACTGAGACCGATCGGCACCTCTGCTGCAGTAACGGCGCAGCTTGTCTCCCCTGACCTTGCTGCAAACCGCGGTCGCCTTTGAGACGTGTCTCCCCCCCACCAACAACTGCAGCCAATTACTGCCGCATGCTTGTTTAATTATGTTTGCCTGCGCACTGCAACGCTCGCTGCTATCCGTGCCCCGCCGTCGCAGGGCGATGGTGAGGCAGAGGTGGGCACGTCCAGCCGGGTGCGGTGCGGGCGGCCGGTCCGGCACGGAGCCTGCCCAACGCCTCCGGGGAATTATTAATTTGGGCTCGGAGAGGGCGCGTTTCCGTACAGAGCGGGAAGTTGCCGGGAAGTCCAGCAACGGGACGAGGCAGCGAACGCAAGCGAGCGTAACACAAATCTGCATTTGCTCAGCTGCGCCTCGGAGGAGCTCGCCGGTTCCCCACTCCCCCCAGCCAATTTACTCGGGGAGAGCGGGCTCTTCTCCAGATAAGCACATTGACTTTAAAATAAAGTGTGTGCCAACAGCTGCAGCACCGAGACCAGAGCAGACAGAGGTGTGGCATTGAATGATAATTAAAGACATTTCCATCATCTGTCATTTTTTACTGCAGGTGCCGGTGTAATAAATCCGAGCTTGACTCTTTTGTCAGCTGGCAGCGAACACGTTTCAACGCCGAATCCCGGGGGATGAATTCAGAGTCGCTTGGCCTTGCACACGGGAGGAGCTGCCTCCAACACGCCAAGCGGGTAACTTACACCTGATTGCTTTCATAATACTTTTATTATTTTGGTGATACACATGCCTGATGCAGCATTTCAATCCACTGCTTCGGGAAATGCAAACACCTTCACCGGCGTTCCCAACCGCACCGCAACCCTCCCGGCACCGCGCCGCTCTCCTCGACTCCCCAGCACCTCACTGCGCCCACGACCCGTTAGGGAGAGTGGGATTTTGGTCAAAGAAGAATCAAAGCCAAGGGAAAAAGGCAAACAGGCAGAATTTGCAAATTCATTTAATTAGAATGACTGCTACTCGGGAAATAAAACATTTAAGTTAATATGCTGTAAATCCAACTTGTAAATCCAGGGCACAGAGAAGGAGCAGCTCTGTTTCCTGCGGATGGATGCAAAGTGCTCACAACTCATCTTGTGGAAAACAGCAAGTTCTTCGCCAGAGACGCCGCTGGGATGCCCCATGACATCACTTTCCATCAGCACCTGCCTGCGATGCAACGCCAGCCCGTAAAGCGTATTGATGCTGCAGACCTCAGTCCAAAATTCCCGCTGGAAATGAGATACGGCATGTCCAGCCCTGCCACGGCCAGGGAGGAGCAAGCGGATTTCTGCCCATTACCTCGGCAGTAACAAAAAGCCGGCAAAAAAAGACATCTCCAAACTTTTCCCCCAATTCCCTTTAAGGAAGAAAACAAAATCAGCAAGGATAACAAACGTAGGTATTTGTGTCTATGCGGACTGATGCGGGGAATGAAACCAGCCCAGAAGCTCCAGCTCCTCACATGCCAAGTCACCCCAATGGGCTATTTGCCATTTCGGGGTGGGTTTTCTGGCAGAGCACTGAGGCTTCAGCTGCAACCAGTCGCAGCCTCGGTGACCCGCCGAGGCATCCCAGCTCCGAAGACACGGGGATTCTCTTTCTTCCATTGTTGGCAAAACCAGCACAGACAAATTGTTAGGTGAAATCTACTGGGACAAAATGGTTTTGCTCTTCCCCCCGCCACGTTTCCCAGACTTTGCTAGGACTTAGGATACTAAGAAAACGCAGCTCACGAGCATCACCGCGGGCAGCACAGGGACCCCGGCCGGGCAGAGGCAGGTACCCCCAGGAGAGCAGCTTCTGCGCAGAGTCCATCCACAGGAAAGATGATGTTAATGCTGAAACATGGCTGCTGCAAAGGCAATGGCTCCATGCAAGGCCCGCAAGAGGCGGAAAGCAGCTCCCTTTTCCCCTAGGGAGAAGAGTGCGGTAACAAGTACCTCTGAAATAAAGTCAAATCTGGCAATCTCTTGTGCAGGAGCTCATTAAGAAAGTTGAAATACTGAGCTTACATTTTTGCAAACGAAGCACTTAATCCCAATATTCACTCTTGTTCTGAAGTAGATGTATCATTTTACGGAAAGTCATCTTCTCCTTGGCTTCCACAGGCAGCCCAGCCGACACAGAAATCGGGTACAACTTTGGGTGCCACGGGATGCTCCTGCATCCGAGCTCGCCCCCGTCCCCAGGAAGGATCGCCAGCCCGGGCTCCACAGGGACGGGGACCAGCCACGGCAAGCTGGGGCTGGCAGGAACACGGAGCGCGAGGGGAGAAGCCAAAACACCGGCGGAGAACCGTCCTCCCAGTTTTGACTACCGAGCGCAGGGTAACTCGGCGTGCCCACGACTGGGGCTTGCCAGATGCACCCGGCTATTTATAAAGCCAGCACTTACATAATTAGAGCTCATCAACTTGCACTGCGAGCCTGAAAATTAGAGCACTTTATTTATCCAGAAAAACCTATATTAATGCAATTATTTTTAAAATGGTAGAAATGGTGCGTATGGAGCATTTGCAGGTGCTGCCCTGAACGGTGTCTCCCTCCAGACGGCACTGCCTCATCGGAAACGTGCAGGTAAAAGCTTCAGCAGCGCTCTCGGTCTTCCAGGACTTTTTGTGCTTTCAGCCTGAAAAAATCCCGATTTTTATTCGAGGCAGATAATGCATCCGAAAAGATAAGTAGCTGCTGCTCCTGCCCTCACCACCAAAGCAGGCACAAGCAGCTGCTTTTGCACCTGAGACAGTTTCCATCCATATTGACTCTGCTTCCCCCCTTGATAAATTTTGTTAATTTGCCAGCAGTGTTTGTGTCCTGGAGCCATAAATGCCCTTTAAAGAAATAAAATTAAATTTAAGCATAAATAAATAAACCAAGTGCAAACCCCATTTTGTGTAACAGGGACCAAATCCGATGCTAGCCCACTTTTCACAGGTTCCCTGGCGAGCACAGTGCTTCAGCTCCCGCTTACTAGAGCAGCAACAGCCCTGACACCATCGGAACACGTCTGTGATCTCCAAACATGCACTGCCACGACAAGCTGCAACTAAACTTGCAGTACTCTTAAGCGCTTCGCTTACAGCACATTTACAGACCTTTCCCCGTTCCCCAGAGTCGGAAACAGGGTTCTCGCCACCCTCCCCATCACACTCCTACAAACCCGTCGCCCATCAATCAGCTCGCGGAAGATTATTTTGGTTTCCCAGCACCGGCATCTCGGCAGCAGCTCTAGTGCAGGGGGCACCGGGCGTTTGTGGCAACCTCTGCCACCGCTGGAAAGGACAGACACGCACGACTCCCACCCACAAAGTGCCGCTACTCAAAACGTCTCTCGGCTGGCTGATAACGCCCGGTTTAAACAAAAGCACGTTTCGTTTCATTACGAACGTTCCCGTGGATTAAAGATTCGGATGCCACAGCAAAGCAAGTTAAACATTTACTTTCTATTAAAACATCTAAATGAGAAGATTAAAAGCTGTTTTACATTTAACAGAAAGGCAAAGTCAAAGCAGCACAGGAGCAGCTTAGCGGGTACTTAAAGCCCAGGCTTGGGATGCCGAGAGGTAATCAATTTAAGGAGGGAGGGATTTCTTAAAACTACTCAGAAAGAGGGAAAAAAATAATACAGATACATTTGAAAAAAATCTTTCAATTATCTCTCCCAAAGAACGCCTCCAAAAGCCTTTCTGCTGCCAAGGCTAATAGGCTTGCTTCAGCACACAGCTCCTGCCCCAGATTTCCCCGTAAAGTATTTTCACAGCTTATTAGTCTATTTAGCATGTTGCGTGCTTTAGCTCTTTTGTTTATTTTTCATTTGAGATGGCAGGAGGAAAAGATCCTATAGAATACGTAAGGGTGTTAACTGTGTTTGAAGTAACAGCAGTTAGAGGTCACGGCGGTGACGCACGTGACGCAGCTGATCGGTGCAAGAATTCATGCTCTAACTTTCCAACGGCCAAATAGACTCTGCTTGGTAACCAAAACCTACCAAAACTACAGCTGGTTAGCACTAAGCCAAAATCCCTCCAGGAAGCAGAAAGCCTCGCGTGACAAAGCCAAAATCCAAGTTTATTCGCAATAACCTGCAGCCAGTTTAACGCGCGAGCAGATAGAACGGCTCGGTTTCATCATGCCGGTAACGAGGCGAAGCTCCAACGTTGCTGCCGGGCACCATCCTTCCACCGTGCTTACTGGGTACATGTTGTGATCATCCGTCCCGTCAAAAGATTTAGGTGATGCAATTTAAGAGGAAGCCAAAAAGCAGGATAGCAGAAAGCACCCTCTGTGCCCCACGCCCAAACAGCTGACAGCCGAACTCTGGTACAGAAGGGCACCAGCAGTGACCCCCCCCCCAGGACCCACACACGGACCCCGGTCGCCAAGTGCAAGAGCGACGTACTCCTATTTAATGGCTCGTAGACTTTAACCCCCATCACACAGCTCCATCAGTTTCCCTCGCTGCCTTTCAAAGAACCAGAGCGCCCACATCCTCTATCACAGAATTAATTTCATCCCCGATGTGTTCTAGAGGTCGTCCCAAAGAGAGATCTCTATTTCAGCTATAATCCCTGGTTTTAAAAGTTTATTAAAAAAAGTGAAAAGCACGAGAAGAAAGCAGGGTGCGTGAGGGGAAGGAGAGCAGCCCGAGCCCCCCCCGGGGTGGGGGTTTCTGCCTGCTTTTAAGTGATCGTACTTAATTTCTGTTTGAAGCAGCACCCCAGCTGAAGAGAGCAGCATGTGGGAAATGCTATTTAACCGGCCTTGTCACAGGAAAGTATTTTGGCACAAGTATGTGCTATACAAAAGGAATAACCTATTTTACTTAAAAGATTTGAAAGGAAAGTTTTACAGCTAAGGAAAGCTTTCTCTCTGACTTTTCATTAGCCTTTCTGCTCACGCTGAATGAAACGCTCTAATTTACACAGTATTTCAGGACAGAAGGCAGAGGTTCTGCTTGCAGCCGAACGGGTTCTGCAGCTTCTGCGGATTAAACATTCTCTATAGAGAGGGGAAGTCGACGCGTGGCTCCAAGGCTCGCTGGTGAGAAGCCACGTGGCCCGCTGGCCAGGGACGATGCTCATCGTGAAGGGTCCCAGCACCCGCCGAGAGCGGGAGGAGCGGCAACAGCCCCGGGATGCTTTGCCGGTTCCTGCTCACTCGACCCTGCGGCGCCCACCCGCGTTGCCGGCTCTCTCGCCGCCGTCAGCCGCGGCCCCGACACCTTCACGCAGGCAGCAAGGATGCTGCGAGCGGGCGCCAAGGCCGGAGCTGTCCCGGCATCCCTCCCTGGGGACAATTCTCCCGCTGCCCTTGCCAGAACGACACGGCTCTGGCTTCCCTCGAATCGCTGTTTCCTCAAAACTCTGATCTTCCCTGCAAAATCCGCACATTAAATGCCTTCACAGCACCCTCCTGTGGGGATTCCGCGTCCATACAGAGACGGGGGCAGCTAGAAATGGGGCGAGCGAAGGAAACCCTCCTCCTCCTCCTCCTCCACAGGCTGCCTTTGCCGGGCTGCCCTGCCAGCACGCGCCACGTCCCGGTTGCTGAGCGGGGCCGGGGTTACGAGGCGACGCCAAACACGCCACGGCCACCGGCACAGCCGGGACGGGGCCGACACGGGGCTGCGGCCAGCTCCCGGCACCGCTGCGGCTCCTCCGCTCTGCGTGCAGGGTACGAAACCGTCCAACGTGTTTGCGTGCGAGTTACCAATTCAGAGAGCCAAGTAATGACAGGTAATTGAAAAAAAAAAAAAAGATAAAAAAATGGTGAAAGCAGATTTTCCTGTAGTAATCCCTGACAAACAAAAATGCCACCTCAGCTGTTTCCCTGGGGTTTGCAATTGCTGCCCAAGGGGGTACGTTGGTGTTCAAAAACCTGCTCTCAAAACTGGAGATGTCTCTGTTTAGCAGCACGTTGTTTTAGAATCACTTACGCTTTAATACTTTTGTTTTCGTGGTGATGCCACATTTTAATTCAGATACTTGAAAGTATTTTTATCGTAAGCTACAGTGGTTTTCTGCAACACTTTGCCACCGCAACGAAAACTAGACAGTTCACTAATTTCTAAGAGGAGGAAGACTTGAGAGTGTTTATAATTATTATGTTACTAAAGATTTACATTTAAAAAAAAGTTTGTATGTTACTTACAGTGTCAATTTACAGCAGAGTGATACTGAGAAACAGAAATCCCACAGATATCATACACCTTCCCGCTTTTTGCGAGAACACTGTAAAATTAAGAGCTGACTAAATTCTCAGATCTGAATTCCTGATTATCGCTTCGGTTACGTAGCAATTCAACGTGCCTCATCACCAGCCAAGACTTGCAGAGTGCACAGAGATCAATTCACTTGTGCCCCATTTATATGCCATTATTCACCTTTGAAGTATCTCACACCATATTAATTAATCTTAATAAATAGATTATGCTTCTGTAGGAATGAACCACGTTTTTTGCTTCCGAAGTCAATAGGATTTTTAAAAACATAAAATCTAACACGAATATTGGGTGGAGTGCAGACACACACACACACAACTGTCTGATATTTTAGATGCTTACAGCGAGGCACGAGTGATGCTCAGTACTCGGTAACGTCTGTTTTAACGTGTCTGGAACCGCACGGTGCGGCCCCAGCAGCAGGGCGGGAGAGCCCCGTGCCGCCGCAGGGCGTGCAAAGGGGAAGAGTGGCACAAACCTCGGCACACCGTTGCCAGCGCGCCTTCGCCACAGGCTTGCTTGGTTGAGGTCCTGGCACAAAGAATATGTTTCCAGACGTACATCTGGAGAGCCAGAAAGAAATACAAGTATTTCGTAGGTTTCCAGTTGTGATTTAAGAAGTTTTAAACCTAGAAGCCTTGGGAAAAACCTGTACTTGGAACCGGTCATCTCCCTTAGCTATCCCCAAACAGAATAATAATCCAATAAGCTGCATTAGATGGACTTTGTGTTGCCAACACCTGAAATATTGTGAGGATGGGGTATACACCAGATTGATTCTACATGTAGAACCGATCAGAAATAAGCTGTCAGAGATGAGCATCTAGTTTGGAAAATCCAAGTGCAAAACTGCAATTAGAAGTCGCCTTTCCATTGCTGGAAAGCCTGTTTGTATTATCGTACTGGACAACGACTAAACCCTCCACTTCAAAGTTAAAAATTCGCTGCAGTCATGAAACTACGAGAAAGGAAGAGCTGCTCAGCACATCACCTCTAGCTTGATACCAAATTCTGAAGACGTTACCAAGATCTACGGCTGCTCTTCCAGGGCAAAGAAAGGCCAAGGTTGATGGCAAGCAGGTACATGGCGGTGGGGGCCAAAGTCCGTCTGGCAGAACCCAGAAAGGCAAAGCGAGCAGCCGTGGCAGAACAGAGCAGGCAGGAACTGCAGCAAGGCGAACCAAGAACACGGGTTTTGGTGTTACTGCGCCACGAAACGTGTGTCCAGGGAAGGCTGGTATGGGACAGGAGGCTCTCATCATTAGCAGATGTAAGACATTGCTCATTATTGCTACCATCAGAAACCAGAGCATCGTCCGGGCGGCAGCAGCAGTATTTTCTGGATGAAAATGCTCCATTTCTACCTTAAAGAATATCAGTTCTTCCTCCACTACCCAGCCTGCCTTAGCGGATAGTAGAGAGCTGTTCCCAGCTACAAAGAAACCATGTCCTAAATAAATGGAGAAGAGAAAGGCAAATAAAACATTTGATAATAAAGTCTTGCAAGCTGTAGTCTTTTACAGGAGGGAAATAATCTCAATGGTGGAAGGATGCCTTTCCTCACATCAAGGTCAGATCTTCCAAAGGAACCGAGCCCCAAGGTAGCACGCGGACCGGCCCGACCCAGTCGGTGTCCCGAAAAGCACCGTCCCAAGCTGCTTTCTTCTACGCGTCTCCAAGAGGAAAAGCGTGCGCCAAAGCACAAGCCCTTATTATCAAGTTACACGTGGATCCACCTACCGAATTAGTAATTTCTCAGCCTCTCGTCAGCCTACTGCCCCGCTAACGTGGGAGGACCAAGGGAGATGGGAAGTGAATAGATTGACTTGGGTGAAAAAGGCGCCGTGCTTCTTTAAAAATGTAAATGCAATCAGGAATTTACGTTCAAGTGCCGCAGCACCTTCGCCTTCCAGGTGCCTCACGAGGAATGGAGAAAGGCAAGTTGTAGCATTTGTTTCCTATTCCTATGTTCGTCACAACAGGGACGTCGCCCAGATCTAGACTAGGTCCAAGTAATAATCACTATAATTAGCACTTCGTTCATATAATTACCAGCAGACCCCATAACATTTTACAATGGAGGTAATTACCCGTATTTTACAGCTGAGGAAACAGATACAGCGCAGGTGAATAACTTAAAAGAAATCATCAGTAAATCTGTGGCACAGCCAGACACTGCAATTATCCTTATTCCCAGCCAAGGCTCTCCCCAATAATCCATGCTGAATTCACTTCTGTCTTGTGGGAAGGAATCCAGAGAAAAACAAACACAAACTGGAATTTCCAATGTCTAGAAGAGCTGAAAAGCCAGACCTGAAGGAGAAATAAAAACACATTTTTGTCACCGAACGTTTACTCACCCGAGGTCTGCAGCTAAGAGCGCAGGAAAGACACAGGACCTAGCTCTAGCACACACAGAAAGCCAAACGCAGGGTTTCCACTACTGTGGGAGTTCTACTGGAAGCAGAGTAAAAGCAGAAGCACAAGACTGAGCTGGGGAAGGCAGCCCAATGGTGCTGGCTTACCCCTCCAGCGATCAAAGACCTTAACGCACATTGAGAGCTTGAAGAATAAAGCAATAGCGGTAATTCAATTATTTAAGGACTTTGCAAAACAATATATACAGAGAGCAGCGAGCGAGGTGAGAAGCGTGGGAAACTCACCCCCAAGCCCAAGAAGCCACTGCCAGGGCAGCGGTCCCCCCCATGGCCGCAGCTCCGACGTGTGCCGGGGCAGCACGGGGCTTTCCTCCGAGAAGTGACATCTCCCCTTCCCCTCGGAGCACCACAGCAACAGGACTCCCGCCTAGAAGCTGCCTGTCCTAAAGCACGTTGGCAGGGGATGGCTGCCCACTCACTGCACGGACAGCTTCGGCACAGAAATCTGCTTTTTCCTGGAAACAGACTGGGAGGGAGGGGGAAATAATCTCTGTCCTGCACGCTTCTTCATCCTGCATGTTTAGATGAGATTTATTAACATAAAAAAACAAGGTTTGCTTGTGTTGACTGAAACATCTCTTTTTCAAAGTCGTCCAGACTGCAGCGAGCAATTTGCCTGTTGCCTGTGTGCGGTATTAAAGGAACGGCACGAGCAGATGACCCGTACCCCAGTGTGCCTGCTGGGTGGAACAGACTAGGTTAATCCTGCCCCAGCTGCACCACCCGAACTGCACCACGTGCAATGTGCTAGATCTAGTAAACGTCCCAAGTGTTTCATTTCAGCTATTTAGCCTTACATTAAGGTTAGCATATAAAAGCATCCAGCAGCAGAAGATATTGCACGACTTTCAAAATTAAGCCTTGCTGCAGGAGTGGATGTTATCAATATTCTGACTTTGAATAACAGAAAAACCTCGTAAGCAGGAACAAATCTCTCAACAGAGTATTCTCTCAATATTTAAATAGACAAACATTTCGCTTTGCCAACATTTTGCAGCATTTCTGTAGTTCTTTGATTAAGTGTTTAAAGAAAACATGTATTTTAGATCCTGTTCAGTAAAAAAACAAGCTCGGTAAAATGAATTAAGTCCCATCCTCTCTCGGCATACAAGAGACAACTGTTGCCGATATTACCTACTGTCATCCAGTGACACTGCAGCAGAAACCCGAAGACAGACTTTAAGCCCGGGTAATGCCACTGCCGTGTTAACGAAGCAGCTTTTCTGGCTGATATTTACTGCTGTTTACAGAGGAAACAACAATGCCTATCCTCCCTTTCCAAGGGCTCTACCCTTCTTCCCCAGCAGCTCCAGCATCCCGGAAGCCCATGCAACAGCTGAACAGGCACAACCCGCACTCCCTACACCCTTCTCTGCAGATAACCATCTGCATCCAATGGAAGACTTGGAAGGATCATGGAAAAGATAGCATGCATCATTCCGTGTCACCAAACATCTTGTGAGGGATACCCAGCGACTTCCATCGCTAAGAGCTTACCTTATGGAAAGAAGGCAGGATGGACATGACAAAACATCTCCTGAAAAAAGAAACTCTAGCCATCTTTTAACCTCATGGGTTTTCAGATTATTGGTTCCAATTCCCAACATCAGACATTCTTATTCCATCACTTTTCTTCCCCCCTCGCTGTTTGTTCTACCAGGAGGGAGGTGAAAGCCAGCCCTCTGCGTAGAGAAGGGAGATTCCCTTTAGTTTCCAGATGTCTAAATAAAGGGGGTTTAAAAACTGCTTTCTTAGAAAGTCAAGGTGTTCACGTCTAACTGCTGCTGATATAAAACGTGTTACAAGGAAGAGAAAAATAGTCTGCGAGGAGTTTTCTCGGGCAAAATAAATATTTTTTCCACTGAGTTTTAAAAACCCTGTTCTGAAGACTGGTGAAATAGCTCAAGATGATTTTGGAGGATCATACTTCTCAGGCTGACAAGGCAGCATTAAAACCAGAGTGAAAGCCAAATCTCGGCTATCCAAAACGCGCTCGATGTAGGAGCAGCAGCCTTGTATACCAGAATCGATGACTCCAGGCCTACAAAAACTATTACAGCTAAAATTTGGAACAGGAGGGGAAAAGGAAAAAGCCACCCCAACACTTCGCACACTGATTGCGTGATTGTCCATCTCGCTCCAGCCGCTGGCTCAAAGAGAGAAACACGCACATCAACGCAGAGGAGGCACTGGTCGGCAGAATTTTGTGAACACTGCTCTTGACTGCCACGTTATTTGAACGGGTGACTCTGCGAACACAACGAAGGGCAGATAAAAACAGAGATCTTGCTGTTACGCACAAAGGTTAGTGCTAGAAATACCCTTTTCTCAAGCACGGACGACAATTAGAAGAAGGTGATGGTTCCTGGAACAGGCTCTGGCGATGATGGTGCATCCCACTGCTCAGGGGTAAATCTGGGGCCCGACCCCCCGAGCCGTGTGGGGGGCTCCAGGGAAATAAGGGAGGCGAGGCTCAGCCCTGCGGGGCAGCAGAGCCCAGCAAACCCTGCAGGGGAGCTGGCTGCAGCCCCTGCTTCTCCCGGGAAATGTCGGCAGGGCTTCAGGTGGGCTTCAGGCTCCTCCGAGAGGGGCCAGACACGGGCAGCGGCCAGGTGACGACTTGTAATATGTGAATTTTAATCTGTGGTTCTAATGAACGATATAAAGTTTTATAAGCATCAACAAGGCTCAGAGAAGACCTAAATCCATTTCAGTGCTCATTTAGCAGCTTCATCTGTGTGCAATTAAAACTTCAGCATTAAATGTTAGAGAATAAAATAATGAGACACTTAAAAAATAATCTGTGCTTCAGTGGGCCGTGCTCAGTAGATTTCCTATGATCACTTATAAGATAGAAATAGAATGTGGCCAAAATCTCTTATATGCCATGCCTGTACCCTTTCAACAGAAAAATGGAAAAGGAACAGCTACTAAACTTTGGGGGCTTTTCATTCCCACGTTCAGGCAATAGTGCTTCTTTAAGCATTGATAACTTTCCTTTTGGCTTCAATGATAATGTAAAAATAAATGTAAATTGAGTTTCGAGTGAGATTTTCATTTTGGTCTAAAGCCTAATCTTTTATTAAAACAGCTATCAGTGCTAAGCTGATGGTAAGAAAAGTTATCTTCAGGACAGGGAACAAAATTTTAACAATAAAGAATATTTCTTATTCATACAAGTATCTTAAATGCTCCCATGATTACTTTGGGGTATCAAAATGTGACTGGAAGGGGGAAGGAAAACAGCATGTGTGTTACTGACCAAAAGAACTGTAGAGAAACGCAAATTAAAACCAAAGATGTACAGAAATGTCAAAATAAATTAGATTAAATACTGGGAGAACACAGGTCAAAAAAAGTAATGTACTATAAAAGAAACATACACACAGTTAAACTTAAAAGAAGCAAAAACCAATGAAAATTACATGCTTTATTTTTTTAACAACTGAAATAATTTTTATTCAAGAAAAGCCAACATTACATATCCTCATAGAAAAAAAAAAAGACATTTGGGGAGGTCAAAGAACGCTACAGTTTAAAACGATGAAATGTTACAGCTTGCACACCAAAATTAAAAGTGAAATGAAATTAAAAAAATGAAATGGTTACCAAAGTAATGCAGGTCAAGGGATCAAAGGTGAAGGGTCACACATTATTAAAAAGAAATCCAAAAGGGCGTCTGCATCAAGATCTCTGCAAAACAAAGGAGCTTCAGTGAGTAAAACTAATACCTTCCAGGGCATCACATCAACGCTCTCGCAATTCACACACAGCACACGGCAGCGCGCCCCGGCCGGCCGGCTTCCTCCGGGCACGCTGGCGCGCGGGGTGCCTGCTGCAGCAGACCCTCCGGCCACGGCACCCCGGCCACGGAGGTGGCTCCCACTCCTAGCAGCTTTTTTTTTTTTTTTTTTTTTTTAAAAACCTCCCTGCAGAATGGCTTCCACAAGCCCCTTGTTTCCATATCGGTGCATTGCTTGCTTATTATTTAAAAAAAAAAAAGTAGTGTTTTCAGAGCTCAGGATACAAACCGGCGTGCAGTCCTGCTACAGCACTGAGAGGTTACCTTTGCTGGGCAGACTGCTGCTTACGTGAGACACAAACGGATCGCCTGTTTGCAGGGCAAGTATTACGCACTCTTTTTCAAGAGTTTGCTTTATTCATTGTGACTGTGGAAATACAGTAAGTATTGACACAGGCGCAACTGAACTAACTCCCAACATGGTAACGTATCCGTTTCAGGCTACAGTAAGAGAGTAATTCAAATATGGTTACCAAGACAAAGGCCTCTCCTCCTGGAATTTCAATTACACAGAAGCTATTAAAAAAAAAAAAAACCTTTGGTACCCATTTCCAAGCAAGATGCAGTCAATTATCTACGCTAAATTTATGCAGAGAGCGTAATATTTACATCTGATAACTTTAGGGGAAAGACACCCACCAAGGGCATTACATCCCGTTCCACTTCAGCATCCCTCCCCTGCCAGTCAAGGCGTTAAGTCTGGAGTCTTTCATCTGGACCAAAACAGCTTTGTGTTTGAAGCCAAGAAACAAACCCACCCCCTGAACTAGGTCTTCGTAAGGCAAAGAAGCCACCAGCAACAGGATATCAGCGCATTCAAAGTTTAAGTGCAGTGCGACAATCTCACTTGCCCGTGTGCTTTTCCAAAAAACACGTCGCGCCTTCCTGCATCTCTCCTGCTTTACGTGCGCTGCTGGAGAGAGCGGGAAGGTCTGCACTCTCAATATTTCAATATCCCCCTCACCAGCAGTGTCTGGCAAACTCTGCTCCTAAAGCGACTGGCACGCGCTGGAGTTAAAGCTAAGTTCTTGCCATAATTTCCAACTTTATCAATTCTGATTTTTGTGAACCAACCCACAAAGTCGGCTGTTCCGCTGTTATTTCACCCGCGTGCCGAGGCTGGGTCCTTTAACTGCGATGTACGCTACAGATTGGTAAGACGACCTCATTTTGGAGGAAATGATTTGGAAAGCAAGTGACTTAGAAATAATTCAACAAGAAAAGCACAGATTTGCTGTGACTCAGCAGCCAATTAAGTCCGGAAGGCATTAACACGAATCCTATCATCAGGAAGACCCCACACCTCAGGAATTCCTCCGAGGCAGAGATGGGGAAGCGAGCACAGTCAACGTGCAGGCAGCTGCCCGCAGCTGGACACCCCGGTGCGAGCCGGTGCCATGGGTGCCGCACGCCCCAAAGCGTTCACATGGGACTAATTTTTCCTTCGTATCTAGGGTTTTTTTTCATCTAAATCCCCTGATTCTTCTCTTCAAAATAAAACAGCTACCCTTGGAAGTGGCGAACATGAGACCGAGAAGACAGGATTTCAATCGCTCACAAAATGTAATATCCTCAGTTTCCATCCATTTGACAAGTGAACCGATTCATTTGTGTTTATATATGCCAGTCCCTGGCAGAGAGACACTTAAATTGACTTTGTAAATTGACTTTGTTGTAACATTTCCCTTGTAAAACATGGTACAAAGTACAACTCGCATACTGCACCAGTGAGTGCTTTTTACTCGGTGCTGGGCAAGCCAGAGACCCAAGTTTGTGATGCAGTGGTACCTACCACTACTGTTGGTGTTCCTGGAGATAAACAGCTAAATAACAATTAAATTGCTGCAGTCTGCTGGTTCTCTCACGTCTGAAGAAGGCTTTGCATAACCGCTAAGTCCAACTTCTCATTCCCCCTGCACCAGATTCCACGTTCCCTTTTGACACTGTACTCCAGAGCAGCCATGTACCACGAGAACGGGTGAGCCCCCACAAACAATGTGTGCTCAGACTGGGCCAATTCCACACCAAGCTAATTGCTAGAAAGTTTCAACATTGGTAACAATATTCAGAGATATTTTGATAGGTGACTAATGCCAAAAAGCCATTGAGTAAAATACCATCGGCATTTTATACTTTGTGTATAATATGCTAAAATTAATTATGAAGTGATGTTTTTCTTTAGCTATCATTAAGCATAAAAAAGTTAATTTAATTCATTCAATTGAATTCACTCGGGGAAAAATAACAAAAACAGGAGGGCAGTACATTATCCAAAACAATACATTTCATCTGTTTGCTATGCTTTACAGGATTCAATCTGGTCCCAGGACTCCGACACATTAACAGCGCAGAACTGCAAAATCAGCCATTTTTAAAGACTTATCATTATACAATTACAACATTGGTCCTAACATTAACAAAAGGGAAGGAAAAAAAGTTAGGTTTTCCTAAGAGGAAGCTGAGGAATCTCTCTCTATTAAAGCACGTGCCCCGTAGCAGGTATTGCCGCTTTTGTTTAGAATTGCCAGGAACAGTAACCTTTCAATTCTGCTAAATCACCGAGCCTGCTCACAACATTTACTAATTATGTAAACATGACTGAGAAACTGCAAAAGCAAAGCCAGTAGCAGATTTCCTGCTTTGTACATTAAGCAAAGCACAGAATTTCATTAATTTCACAAAATAAACCCATAATGAAGTACTTCTGTTAAAGAGAAATTTCCATCTCGTTCACTGATCAGCCTTAAATCATAATCACACACGCAGCGAGAAAAGCCGCCCACACGTGCTAGACGGCATCAGTCAGGTGTACAAACAGTTTACTCCCGGCTCGGCTCTAGCCAGGGTGTAAGCATTATTCCCTGCTGATTTCACTTTTGGAGCTTTTTCCTCTCCCTTAAAGAAAGTGGGTTTTCCTACGTTTCTGCTGTCGGCCAAGAGGATGGAGATGCTCTGGAAAGCGTGGTACAGACGGCGGGCAGAGCAAGCGTCCAACCAGGCAGCGCCAAACTCGGGTGGGACGTGCCTTTCGCAGCCACAACAGCCACCGCCGCTGAAACAGGGGACGTGATTTTACAGATGCTCTGGCCGTTCCAGCACTTGGCAAACGCTTTGCCCTCAACTGGGCACTTCCTTTCACTCACAAAACCTTACCTTACCTTGTTCCAGCCCCAGCTCAGCACAAACCGACGGGCAACCCTGCGTGCCAGACCAACGGTGGCAGGCGGAGATGCTCCGTGGGAAGCGTGCACAAGCCGGGCTGCGACCGCTTCCCTGCTGCTCCTCCGGCAGAGAGGATCATCAGGAGGAACAGAAAGCAACAAGACTTCTAATAATAGCACTGGCCAATACCGCCGTAATATTTTATACTCCATGATTGCATGGGCAGCGGGCAATTAGTCAAAATTAAATATTCTCATTGCTCTTGAGAGATCACAGAGCCGATGCAGACCGCGAGGCCGTTCAGCTTTGTAAGTGCTCCGCAGCCGCAGAGCTCTCACGACGACGGCCAGCCTCTGGCTTCGGGAAACTCTGCGCTTAAGCAAAACATCTGAATTAACTTGAACACATTAAACCAAATACACTGAACAACTCTGCAGTCCTCAGGAAACTGTAACAAGCGCTCTTGCTTTTCCAGCGAGTTTTACCACCTTGATGGCATATGGCAACGTGGACAGACACCCAATTCCTCGCTCTGACTGTGGCGATGACAAAAGCTCATCCCGCACACTTGCTCAACCCCATGACTTTATAACGCACAAAGCTGCTTTGGGAAATAAGGTTATGAACTGGTACAGTAATGCAGCAACGTGTTACAATACACCATACCGTCCAGGGCAGCCTTGAAACAAATTGGTGGTTTAAGTTTTCAGACGTAAGAGTTAATTCTAAAAGGCACTTAAAAGCATTTTTAAAAAAAAAAAAAAAAAAGAAAAGTACACTATGTCGCACTGCTCGTTCCTTACCCCGAGCGGTACTTGGATGAACAAACCTGCTGACAGGAGCCGTGCCGGCAACCGGCTGCTGGCCCTTCCTGCCGGGGGGCTGAGGGGGAATTGGAGGAGCAGGTGGCAGGCGACCTACGGCTTTCACCGCCTCCTTGCCAGCCTTTCGTAGCACAACAGCCAGCCTGAATGCTTGAGACTCCCTTCCCAAACAGCCTGGGTCCCTTATGTCCCGCAGGCAATCCTCTGAACCTTTGGGATCTTCTCTGTGCTTTAAAGAATGGAAATAACTCGATGTCAAGCGGAAGAGGAGAATGTCACCGTCGTGCAAGCAAAGCAAAAATGCAAGTCCACATCAGAGATGTCAGTGAGCATGCAGCTCAGGGTCCCCAATGTGGCACTGTCAAAGAATTACTTCCTATGCTTAGTAACGCCCAAATACAGAGTTTTGTAACCGCACTTATTCGCACACCACCAAGCAATACCTGAGCCTGAAACCTGTAAAGAGTTGATGCTAGATATCACATTGGGAAACGGGGCGTTTCTGCCTCTCCCCTCCAGAAAAGCCTGAGCACACGAAGCAATTACTACTGGTATTTTCTACCGTGGAACTTCTGGGCTTCTCCCAACAGAGAGTGTAAATATAGAATCCTGTCAGAAACAAAAGCCCTAGGTAGCATTTTACATTTCTGATGTTTAACTTTTTCTTCTTTCTCATACTGTGTCATTAAGTGTTTACAAGGATGATTAATGACTGCGGCTGCCAACTCCATTAATGAAAGGCATCTCTGCTCAAAGCTGCAAGCCCGCTTTTGGCAAGCGCCGTGCAGAGACAAGGTTACTCCGACACCCTTGAGCCCGGCACCCGCCCGTACCACTCCACGCCGTCGGGCTACAGGCAGCACCACGCTACGGCAGGTCCTTGCTCCATCCCCTCGCTGCGGCCAGACCCAGATCTGTATTGCTCAAAAACACCAAAACGGTTCGAAACAAAGGACAACTCAAACCCGAGAGCAAGGAACTCCTTCACACGCACAGAGCATTGTGGAATTTCTGGCAATTAACCGATTTAGCCTAACGTGAGAAGTGGTATGAAAATCCCCCTTCTATCCTCCCCCAGAGGAAGAGAAATAGCGCACATACACTTTCACAGGCATCTCAGAAAAACATAAATCTGTACTTAAATTGCTTGACTAAACTTATGATTTTGTACCTCTGGTAAAAAAAATTTGAATTAGAAGAAACACTTCCTTCACTAGGAAATATAAAACCACTATAAACTTGATTTAAGATGAGATGACATCTTGATATGGAAATATATTTCCATCAAACATTTCAGCTAAAACTGCATCATCTGACAGAAAGCAAACATCTTGATAACGTGTTCTAAGCATTTTTAAATGCTCCATTTCTCTCACTGCTCATAGCATTATTTTACTAAGTGTAAAGTCAACCACAACCTATTCAGCTCTCAAAGGATATTGTTTCTCCATCCCAATTACCCACTCCAGAGCAACACATGACCATTATCCTCAATCTGCAGATGAAAGCGCCCAGAAAAAGTTATTTGCGGCGTTCCCATGGCGATGCCCTGGTAGAGGAAAGAACAAACGCCAGCTGCTCCCTGACCTCCGCACTCAGCGTTGGCAGCGTCTCGTTTGCGGATGCAAGGGACCCGTCGGCAGAACAAGCCCACACGCCAGCCCCACGCGTCCCCCCTTTATGCTGCCTGCCAGCCCCGGGGCTGAAAATACCTTTGTGCTTTATTTCAAGGGCTCGCTGATGCGTACAAGTACCACGCCACAGTTTCCTTGAAATATCGCCATGCAAAGGGGCACAAAAAGCGATGCTGAAGGGTTTCGGCAAGCAGCCGGGTCGTAGTCAGCCACCCCTCGGACGCATCCCGTACGGCATCCCACAGCAATTCCCACCGCGCCGGCACGCGGGAGGAGTCGATGGCGAGACCAGACATCGTGAGTTTGTCCGAACAGATACGGGTGTGAGGGAGGACAGCAGTGTCATCGGCGTTCAGATCTGCAAGTTACTTTACGCGTTTTATTTCTTGTACATCTTTTAACGAACCTCCCTATCGGTGAGGCACCTCACAGGCAGTGCCAGTGATTTTGAAATCACCTCAAAGATTCCGGAAGCACCGCTGTAAAATCTAGAAGCCAAAGATGTATTTTATACAACTCAGGCCTTCACCAGCATAGACAGAACACCTGTGTACTCAGATGAAAAAATATACTCCCTTAGGAATGACTCTGAAACATAGTCCTGCATTATTATTCAATTATACCCTAAGAAAAACTCAAGTTTTATAACAGTGAATAGAATTAAAGTCCCAGGTTAGGGGTGGGGAGGGAAATAAAACCTGTAAGCTAAGCTCCCTCCTCCCCCGTAATTAACACAAATTTTCCAAGACTTCATCTAGGCAGAAGATTCTGCCTTTTTCTTTTTTTTTTTTTTTCTTCCCCTGAGCTAACGAGGCCAAAAATCTCTGACCGCAAGAAAAGCTCTTCCTTTTAAATAATGCAATGGGGAAACTGCAACCAACGCACCCCACGCGCTGGCAGAGACAGCGCCGGTAATAACCCATGTACAGAACCAGCGACAGATTTTGGAGGGATACAAATGAACGAGAGAAACTTGATGTTCAAGACGACAGAAGTGGGTTGGTTCTGGTTTTTGAAGATACCCGCTGATGACTGGTGATTATTAGCAAACAACCCCTCCAGAATTGCGGTATGACAAACCTGCACCAGCGATATGCTGGCAAGCATCGTCAACACCGTTCACGTCCCCCTCTCCAGAATGCTGACACATCCTTCAGAAGGAAGGCCACACGTCCAAATTTTAGTTTTCTTCTAGTATTAACACTTCGCACACACCTACGCTTTCCTGTTTGCATCATGCTTATGAATAATAAAGATTTTCAGCTGTATGATTAACTTCGTTTGCCACATTCTGTACCCTGGGAGACTGCACACACCAAACATCGTTCAAGAAGAGAAAGCTGAAAGCCTGCGTATGTAAACGTATACACAAGGCTCTAAATAGGGACAACAGAAATACCAGAGAAAAGTGACTGAAAACCAACAAGCTGCTTCCAATGACAAGAGGGAGCATCACTGCCACCAACCTGCACGGGGAGCTTTCCTTCTCAACTCTGTCAAAACATCATCTTTTAGAGCCACTGGAATTGCTGTTACTCCGTGCCCCGTTCCCATTAGTATAAACGCAATCATCACAAGAATAAATTGCAACCCACATTTCCTACAATTTACATTTCAATTCAAGTGACCCAGGACAAAAACATCTACACAAAAGAGCCAATGACAGCAGCTCCCCAAAAGACCCGATTAATTCTGTCACAGTACTTAGTACATTGAAAATAAATCCTTGACTTTAACTTTCAGACAGAAGGAGGGGGGTGAAGGACTCCAACTCTGAAAAATACACACACGAACTGATCCGTATTTGACTCTGCGCTCAGCTTGCCACTTGCGGTCGTTAAACTCGTGAGTACAGTGTTTGTTAACACATTTAGACGTTACTGATGACTGATTAGAGGGAGAAGAACAGTTAGCTTGCAACAGGCAGATACTAACTGCAGTTTCACTGTCATTTCTCAAAGTTGATTGCTTCTATTATTAAATGATTCCCAGAAATACAGCAAAGAATGTCAGACAGTGCTGCTGAAAACTAAAACTATATGGTGTAGCTTCCAGCCTTGCTGCCCAGCAGGAATGAAGACAAGGGATCATAGAGCTACTGGGATTTTCTTCAACGCTACCTTGGCCCACCACACAGAAGAAATACTTGTTTCCTTCCAAGGAACCCCACTATGATGTGTTAACAGGAGCTGCGCAAACTAGCACATTCAGAGTAACTGGATTCCAGTATAAAATGCCCAGTCCTTTATGTCCCCCATCCTTCACAAGATTTCTCAGACAGGTGTAAGCTAATTATTTCTCAGGACCCCATTTGGCCAGAAAGAACATGCACTGTTTTTTTGTTCGGGAGTCTTTATGCATAAGTAAGAAAACATTTTGTTTAACATGGTACCAAAACACCTCTCTAATTTTCAACAACTCTGAAACATGTCAGTAAGATGGTACAAGATTTGCCCGAGACAAGCGACATACACACACACGAGCAACAGACTCCTACTAAACCAGCAGTCAGCTTCCACATTTGCCTTCACGTCTAGTTCAAAGCTCACTTTCAACATGCAACAGGACTTTATTATTTAACAACGGGTTCCAGAGCTAGGGAATTCATACTCTGTAACTTACACGGCATGCTCTCAAAAAATAATCCAAAAGCATCACGTAAGCTGGTACGTTTAGCAATAAATAAGAGATTTA